>NC_056516.1:617972-658375 GCF_014905685.2 Nematolebias whitei | reverse complement strand
TGAGTGAGTGAGTGAGTGAGTGAGTGAGTGAGTGAGTGAGTGAGTGAATGGTTGTTTGTCTCGTTTGTCTCTATGTGGCCCTGTGATGAACTTGCAACCCGTCCAGGGTGTACCCTGCCCCTCGCACAGTGATTGCTGGACATGGGCACCAGCGACCCCCGTGACCCAAAATGGAATAAGTGGGTAAAGATAATGGATTGATGGATGGATAGTTCTTGGAGGGTTTTTGCCATACAGAAAAGTCTTGTTGTGGCTTATCGAGCCATGTTATCTCATTTACTGTTATTATTGCTTGTATTTTGGGGCCTTTTTGATCATATTGAATTAGTACGTTGGTCACAGCGACGTCAATTGGCTTAGAGTGTATAATGTCTTCCTTCTTTATGGGCTTTCTGGCGCGAGCAGGCATGACAGCATTGGATTACTTTCTACCCAATGGGTCATGAGCCTGGGTGCTTCACTCTTCACTTCTCCTGGATCTCCGTCCTCTTCTCTTGTCACTCGTTACTTACAGAGTTCTATACAGAGGGGTGATGGGTGTGGCATGAGTGGTTGTAATTCTCTCCACACCCACTTCCATTGGTGGACACTCCACCAGTTGGGGACCTTCTAGTCCATTAAAGATGGTGTCGAGCGGGCTTTCTCCCCTGTGGAAACGATCCATTGTCTCTTGCTCCCGTTGTCCAGCATATTCGCGTGATTTTGCCTCATACTGTCTGTACGGCGCGCCCACCTCCATTTGTGAGGTTACTGTACTGACCAGGGGGTGCCCCCTGTAGGACACCGTTGCCTTGTATGCCGATCTCATGGGGTATCCATTCCAGTGGTTGACAGGCATCAAAACTCGGTCGTATAGCATTCGCAGGGGTAGCCTAGTATTTTCGACTACTACCCGATACTTGTCACATTCCCTTTGATGGATCTTCATTCTCGGGGTTGGGCTTGTTGCCCAAATTATTAGTTCTCCCACCGAGATCTCACAATATTCCATTTGGTGAGGCTCTCCGTAGTTGGGGCCCCACTTGACCTTAACCTGCCATCCCAACACTTGCAGATAAACGACGTTAAAGATCCATGGCGTCCCCATCGGGCTGCAGTTGTATGGTAATCCCCACTGGTCACTTATTAACATGAAGGCAACCATCTTTGGAGCCACCCTGGTGAAGTCTGGTTTGCAGAAGGTTCTTACACTCGAGCTGTAATAATTCTTTGTTTTATTTGTAAAAATTGAATAACCTTTTCTGGGTCAGTCTAATTTTACCAGCTGTCTTCTGACAATCAGGGTTGGCTCGTATGGCCCAGTTCTGGATCTCTGAAATAACATTCCATACGTACTCACTGGGCTGTTCCTTAGTTCTTGGGAGGAAGTCCATTTCGCAGGGCCAACAGTCCGGTACAGTTCTTAGCGTGGTCATGTCCCAACACCAACATTCCTCAATGATTTCAGGTAATTTTATGTTATCTCTTCCTCCCCAAATGGGGCTAGGGCATCTTACAATACCTATTAGAAATCGTTTTTCTAACCTTCTTCTGCGATGAGATCCGTTGATGAGTCTAGCGCCCCTTGGGTTGGTTCTTACTCGTTCATTTTCTTGTCCGTGAATTTCCATTTCCTCTGGAATGTCTTGCCGGCCCAGGCTTTCAGCACACTTCGTCTTTTGTCCGTTTTGCTTAGTTGAGGCTTTTCAGCGTTGTTCTTACCGTCTTCGATTTGCTGGATTGTGGCCCCAACGGAGTACACGCCCCTGTATGGTGCAATGATCATTTGCACAGAAACTCTAACCCTCTGGGTGGAGTCTGGCCTTATGGTATTGTCTACCCATTGTACAGCTGTTCCGGGAATCTGTAGCACTCCTTTCCTCTCCCAGGCTTCCGGGGTCACTAGATACTCAGCCGTTTTTTGCTTGGGTCTTGCCCTGTGTATAGCCCATGCATCCAGGCTGGTGGTGTGGTAGTATAGATTTGTGTGCCTGGTCCCTGCCTCTCGAGGAACCTCCGGCAGGTCGATTAATGGGAGATCTTGGTTTAGGATTACCTCTGCTACCAGTTGAGCCCACGTTGTTAGCTCCCAGGGGCCCTTCCAGCCACCTTTTTGAGCTTCTTCGTTCACTTCATCAGGTAGCTGGTTTATTTCACCTCCATCTGTTCCCGGCGGGTCCCTGAACCCCCTGAAGACCAGTGGAAACTGATTAGTGCTGAGAGGTGTGTTTCTTGCTTTTCCCATTGAGGGATTATAGGGCCAGGCTTGCTGCACTGATTGTTCGAGCAAATCCTGAGGGTTCCAACATTTCCCTTTCTTTTTAGCCTTTCCCCCTCGTTGGGTTTAACTACCCCTGGCTATAATGGTGGGGCCGAGGGTGTAGCATTCGGCCCTTGGTCATAATGCTGCATCCTTGTGGTTTCTTTTGGGGCCTCGGATTTTCTTTCGTCTAACTGGGTTTTAAAGGATTTTAGGGGATCATAGCATCTCCTTACTTGCCAACCCACTGCCCTTTCTGAGTGCAACAGCTGACCGTTTTGCATTTCTTCTTGGCAGCCCCCGCAGTATTTCACGACGGTTCCATTCCATTCACAAGTACAGTCTCTTGGGCCTTTTCCACTCAAATCCCATTGTGTTATTATAATCATCCGAGGTAGGACAGAGACTCTGCACTTCCCACAAATAAATGCATCCACTACTTTTACAGGTTTTACTTGGAAATCTCGGACATGTTGTTTACTTGCTTTAGGTTTGAGGGGTTTCTTTTTCCACAGACCTTCCCAGAGAAGAGGTAGACTGCTTGGGTCCAGGCAGATCACGCAGTTGTTTTCCAACTTGTTCCATCTGAGGGCTTCATCTTCTGTTGACAGGTATCCTTTTTTAGCATATTCCAATGTTTTCAGAGACCTACCTGCCCAAAGCTATGAAGCTGTTCTTCGTAAGATGACTCCCCTGCATATAGTGGCCATTCTAATAAAGGGGAGCGTGGTACTTGGTTCTTTGGCCATACTCCAGTTTCTGGTTTTAATTTAGCTAGGAATTGGCTTCAGTTGCTCTATTCCTTGGATCCCTTTCTTTACTAACTCGACTGTGTTTTTGTCTAACAGTCTCTTTACTTTGTCTGTGGCGTTGTATTTGGGCCTTACTGCCACTGCTGACGTGTGATCCTGTGCTCTGACCCACACCTTCTGCCCCACCTTGAATGAGATTTCAGGGTCTGGCTGTTTCTCCTTATCGTCGGAGCCACGCTCAGTTTCCTGTGTGGTGAACTGTCATTGGTTAAGCTCCTCTGAGGGGGAGGGTCTACCAGCTTGATGCCTGTCATTCAAGGCCTGCCATATTTCCACAGTTTTAGTACTCCATTCTTTGGTATTAGCATTTTTAGCTATCCAATTTTTGACTAAACCTATGGCTCTTTCGGCTACTCCTTTGGCTTGAGGTGTGTAGGGAGGCGAATACACACACATTACCCCAAAAGTCTGGCACCAGTGATCCACTTGTGCGTTGCAAAAATGTGTTCCATTATTGGTTCTCAATTCCTTTGGAACGCCTAGCGACCCACAGACCTGCTCCAACATGCCAACAACACTGTTGCCATTAGCTTTCCTTGTTGGCTTCACTACCACATAACCTGACATAGAGTCTGCTAGCACTAGAAGGTATTTTCTCCTTTCTTGCCCGTGACTCCCATAGGCCCAGCTACATCCATGCATACTGAGCCCCAGGGTATGGTACTCTTGATAGATTGCCCCTCCACTCGGTGCCCTCGCCATCCTGCGTTGTATTGACCACATACTTTGCAGTCCTGCAACACCTTGCGTATTTGTTTTAAAGGGACCCAGAGCTCCTGGCTCTCCAACTCCTTACGTGTAGGTTGCACGCCTGCATGACCAAGGTCTTCATGCATGTCCCGCACAACCTCTAACACGTACGCTTCTGGGACCCTCGGAGGTTCTGTCCCACTTCTCAATCTCGACAAAAACTATTTTTCTCTGTTGGACGTAACGATCGACTTCTTCATTGCCCTGCCAGTATTTTCCCTCTCTAGTGTTGGACTTTTGGTGCTCCACTTCTAACTGTAGATTTAACCGGAGTTCAGCTATTTTCTTCCACAAGTCATGGTGAGCCACCACTTTTCCCTTAGCACTTTCAAATCCATTTTCTTCCCAGATAGATAAGTCCTCATTCAGGGCTTGTGCACAGTAATGACTGTCAGTCACTACTTTTGCTCTTTTCACTTTTTTGTTTGTCAGTTCTAGCAGTCCTTCGAGTACTGCCGTAATTTCTCCTGTTTGTGCACTTCCTGGCACTTTCCCCCTCCTTCAACAGCACTCGTTCCCCTGATATTTGAGGATAAATCCCCAATGTGCCACCTGATCAGATCCCTTCTTGGATCCGTCCGTGTAGAGAGTCCAGTCATGCGTTTTTTGTTTTTCAGGTGTCTCTTTTGCCATTTTTCTGCTTGCCGGCTGTGCCGGTCCTATCTCTAGATCCGGGTCTAACAAAATGTCTTCCCATCTACCCCATCTTGTGTTGGTAGCTTTGGTACTTTCAATTGTTCCCTTTCTGAGATATTTGTGCACTTGGCTCTGTGTTATAACTTTAATAGGCTGTCCTTGAGCCAGATCTTTCAGCGTTCCCCAGTATCTAGCAAGTACAGCTAATTATTTTTCTTCCTGAGGACATTTTTTCTCAACTGAGGTTAACGCGTAACTCCAAAGAGTAACTAAACCTCCATTTCCATTTTTAACTGTTATCATGGCATCGTCTCCCTCACAGCTAACTTCAGCTACGAGTTTTGTCATCAGGCTTCTTGGTTCTAAGCGTACCGCTTCCTGTATTTTTGTTCTCAGTTCTTCCAAGTCATTTTGGTTTTCAGCGGTCCAAATCCAAGCTTTTTTGCTTTTCTGTTCGTTTTCTCCTTCTCTTTTCTTCAGGCAAGCATACAAGGGTTTGGCATATTTCTGATAGTTGGGACATGATCTCTCACATAGTTGCATAAGCCTAAGATTTTTTGCAGTTCGTTTTCAGACTAGGGGGGCTGAATCTGTTTGAGTTTCTCTCTGTAGCCTTCTAAGAGTCCCAGATCGGCTGTTACTTGAAACCCTAGATAGTTTACTCGAAACTGTCCAAACGGACATTTCTTCAGATTCAGCTTCACCCCTGCTTCTGTGACTCGCTGCACCACTTTTGCTAGTCTTTCTAGATGTTCTTCTTCTGTGCCATCTGCGATAAACACATCATCGATGTAAACTGTGGCACCTAAGACTTTAAGCACATCCATTACGGCTGATTGAAACACATTTGGAGAGTCTTTGTATCCCTGTGGTAATCGCTGCCAAACATAGCTTGTTCCTTGATGGGTAAAATCTGTTTTCCCTTGTGATTGTTTGGCTAGTCTGAGTGAGAAGAATCCATTTGCTAAGTCGATGCAGGATTTGTACTTTTTCACTTGCAGGGTTTTCAAAGTACCTTGTGGGTTGATTAGGCTAGCTCGGTTGGCCACTGTTCATCTGTTAAGTGCTTTGAAATTGATTACCGGTCACCATCCTCCTCCGTCAGACTCAGGTTTCTTTACTGCCTGGATGGGGCTGTTAATAATAGGATTAGCTTCTTCTCTAATGATCCCTAAAGCACTTAATTATCTTACAATTTTGTTCATTTCTTCAACTGCGCCTGGATTGAGGGGATACTGTCGCACAGGTGGATGCACTCCTCCTTTGATTATGTGTACAAATCTTGGACCCAAATCCCCGCATTCATTTTTAAATTTGGCCGCTGAGGCCGACTCGATGATTTGTTTTAACTTCTCTTTCTCTGCCGGGGAGAAGTCGCTCTCATTTAATTTTTGCTCTGTCACTTCGGGGATATTTACAGGTTTATACCACTCTCTGATTCCCTTTTTTTCATGTGTTGGCTCTATTTTTACTAATCTGGATTTGAGCGTATCCAGCAGTCTATTCAAGGCCCTTCGATCTCTTTTTGGCTTTCCTAGTTCTTTCAAGTCTGTTACCGTCATGAGGTTATAAGGTCCCTTTACCCGTATAATTACTTTCTATAAGCCAAAAGGCATTTTTCTACGGTACCATTAGCTAATTGGACCGTGAGGTGTCCTATTGTTTTTAGGTTTCTGTGGGTCATTGACACCTCTGCCCCAGAGTCTATCAGGTAAGGTTCAGAGTCAGAGAGTCAGAGTCAGAGTTTCTTTATTGTCATTCGCACCTCATGTGGTACATGTGGTGGAGCGAAATTATGTACACAGGGTCCCAGTTACACCCAACAATAAAATGTATAAGAAAAACAGTAATAACATCTAAGATATGAACTAAGAAAAACATAAACTAAATATAAACTAAGCACTCATAACATAAAAACATTGAATATCAGCACAAACATGAACATGAGTCTGTGTGAGCAGATGAGCACGCATGAACACATCAACATTGAAAAAGATCAGCAGCAACATGATGTGATTTTTCACAGCGATTATTCTAGTTAGAGATTCATGAGTCAGACTCAGGGTAGAAGCTGTTCCTCAGTCTAGTCTTCTAGTCTTCCACCGCAGATCCTCTTATGTTCAGGGGGGTGTAGGTGTGTTTGTTTCTTCTGAAGTCCACAATCATATCCATTGTCTTCTTCACATTGATGTGACGGTTATTCTCTTTGCACCAGCTCTCCAGGTGTTCCACCTCTTGCCTGTAGCTGGACTCATCATTGTTTGTGATGCATCCCACCACCGCTGTATCGTCTGCAAACTTTACAATGTGACAGCCTGGATGGGTAGCTGCACAATCATACGTGAGCAGAGTAAACAGGAGGGGGCTTAACACACATACCTGAGGAGAGTCAGTGCTGAGGGTTATGGTGGAGGAGGAGAAGTTGTGGATCCTCACTAACTGTGGTCTGTTTGTTAAGAAGTCTAGTACCCAGTTGCAAATGGAGGGGCTTAGTCCTAGTGTGGATAGTTTGTCCATCAGGGTTTGGGGGATCATGGTGTTGAAGGCAGATGTGAAGTCCACAAAGAGCATACGGACGTAAGAGTTTTTCTGCTCCAGGTCGTTGAGCACAGTGTGGACCACAGAGGAGATGGCATCCTCTGTTGATCGGTTCTCACGGTATGCGTACTGGTGAGGGTCCTCGTTGATGTTGATGGTTGTTTTGATGTGAGTCATGACCAGTTTTTCGAAGCATTTAGCAACTATCGGGTTGAGGGCCACTGGCCAATAGTCATTCAGACCAGTCACTGTAGAGCTTTTTGAGACTGGGATGATGGTGGCAGTCTTCAGGCAGGTGGGAACTGTCTCCAGGGTAAGTGAGGTGTTAAATATGTCTGTCAGCACCTTGTAGAGCTTATCAGCACATTCCTTCAACACTTTTCCGGGGATGTTGTCTGGGTCAGTTGCTTTGTGCGGATTAATCCTCCTGAAGGTACTCCTTACTTCGGCTGAGGTCACGCTGAGATGCTCTTCATCCGGTGGTGAGGTGAGTCTGGTGCTGGGTGGTCTGTTTGGGTCTTCAAAGCGTGCATAGAACTTGTTGAGGGCATCAGGCAGAGATGGGTTTCTGAGGCATTGTTCGCTCCTTCCTTTATAATCTGTTATGCACTTAATGCCCCTCCACATGCTCCGAGGGTCTTGTGAGATGAATTGACCCTCGATCCTCTTTGCATATGTGGCCTTGGCTCTCTTAATACTAGCAACCAGTTCTTTTCTTGTCCTACTCAGCTCCTCTGAGTTTCCAGACCTGAAGGCCATGTTCCTGACTTCCAGCAGGGTACGCACCTCTGCATTCAGCCAAGGTTTTCTGTTTGGGTAGCTTTTAACATTTCTGATAGTGGAGACGGTTTCAGTACATGTACTAATGTAACCCAGAACTGAGGATGTGTATTGGTCAAGATCAAGCGATCGTCCATTTTCAGCAGCTTCTCTGAAAACCTAGCAGTCTGTTCGGTCAAAACAATCTCGCAGTATGGGGCCACTGTCCTGGATCCAACATTTAACTTTCTTTTGTACCGGTCTGGAGCGTCTCAGCGGGGGCATGTAAGTAGAAGCCAGGAAGATTGAGATGTGGTCTGACAGTCCTAGGTGGGGACGGGGTTCGGCTTTGTATGCATCTTTTACGTTCATGTAAACACGGTCCAGCGTCTTGTCTCTACGTGTCGGAATTGTCACATGTTGATTAAAGCTTGGGAGACAGTCCTTTAGATTCACGTGGTTAAAGTCTTCAGCTACAACGTAAAGAGCCTCGGGGTGTTTGCTCTGCTGCGAGCTGATGATATCATGTAGCTCCTGCAATGATTCATTAGCATTAGCGTCCGGAGGAATGTAAACAACTGTGATAAAAGTCACCGTGAACTTGCGGGGTAGATAATGTGGCCGACATTTCACTGTTATTTGCTCCAAAGCCTTCGAGCATGAGCTATTTACAACAGTACAGTTCGTGGACCAACTTTTACTCACGTAAATGCATATTCCGCCTCCCCTTGATTTCCTCGTTAGCTCGCTGTAGCGGTCTGCTTGAAAAAAAAGTCTGTCATCCAGCTGGAAGACTGTATCCGGCATTTTGCTTGTAATCCATGTTTCCGTGAGGCAAAGCACCACACACTTCTTCATCTCTTCTGAGGCGCCCGCTCTCAGACGACGTAAATCCACCTTGTTGTCCAACGAGCGGAAATTCGTCAGAAAGAGAGATGGCATGGGGAGTTTACCGGCTTTAGTGTTAGCTCGTAGCCTCACCATAACCCCCGCCCGGCATCCTCTCCTCTTAAACTGGGAGCAGAGCTTCCTCTTCTGCCTGTTGGAACGTCTCTGCTGCAGCTTCCAGGTAGATGACTTTAAGATCTGCATTCTGCTGAGCGTAGTTTTGAGTTTATTGCTGATTTCTGCTATATATCAACCTTTATTTATACAGGTAAATCCCATTGAGCCTCGAGGACTCATTTACAAGAGAGACCTGAGTCATATTTCGTGGCAAATACGCCCCTATTCTCATCAGTTCGGTTCGGCTATAGTTCACACGCATAAATCGCGCGGAGTCAGGCACAGAGTCAATATCAAAACTTCTAAAAACTGGGATGGTACCGGGAGCCTGTGAAGCTACAACTGCTCTGAGCGTGGCCATCTTGGCAAGTAGGTGGTTCTCCACCTATTTTAGTGTAGATTTTATCCCCATCCCAATAGGCATTCTCTAGGGTGACCCGCGACCTTTCGGCCATCATTTAGCTGCTGGTCTGAATATTGAAGAAAAGGATTTAGGAATAATCCGAGCTGATGGGTTGATGAATAGTTCCAAAAAGAAGCGTATTCCAACGGATTTCACCCTAGTTCTCCTCCAGCAGAGACCGTCCAAAAAGCCGTATTAGTCCACAATCATCTCGTGTTCCTCGCACGAGTAGTGGGTCCACAAACAGCGGAGTTTTCACTGAAACTTTTGTTTATACAGCTTGAGATTTTGACTGACATCTCCAGACCGATCATGCCATCAGGCAAATCCAACCTCTTCTTGGTTGGGCCTTGGTCCGAATTTATAGGTCTCTTATGAGGTTTTGCCAGTCACTCCTCATGCATATTAAAAACTGGGTGTACTTTGTTCAATTATGCTTAGTCATCCTTGAGTTGTCCTATCCTGATTTGTTCAGAGCTGTTTCTGGGGCTTTTCCATTGCGTAATAGCTTTGCTTGCATAACTTCTTCTAGACCCTTTGTGAGACTACGGGGTCCTTCTTTCAACAATCAACAACATGAACAAGCTTAAAACAGATTACATTCTAAAATCATAACGTTTACATTTTAAAATCACAAAGTTTATAATATCACTTGATTATCTACTTGTTTATTGATTTTTTATAAACACATCTTTCTCATTCATCTGAAAATGGTATTTTTTATTAAAAAGAGAAGACATCTTCTGCTCTACTGTCCTCTCTCTGCGTGTGTGTCTGTCCAAGCGAGCCTGTGTGTGTCTGTGTAGTTGTGTGAGTGTGTGTCATATACATTTGTGTTTATGGGGTGTGTAAGTGTATGTGTTTCTCCACACATGGTTTTCATTATCTCAGACTCCGACGCCTAGAAGCAGGGCATGTCAAGACATGTTCGTTTTGTAGGAGCAGGCTGAACTTCGCACCTCTCTTCCTTGACATCTGGTAATCAATGGATTTAACATCTACCGCTGTGATCGTCAAAAAAGGGAGGGGGTGGAGTCATTATTTACATAGAGATTCTCTGGTTGCTAGTCTTGTGTTTTCTAAAACAATTCCTAACGAGTTTGAAGCCTTAGCTGTAAACATCACTTTGAATGGAGGCCAGATTTTATCTGTAGCGTGTTATCGTCCTCCCTCAGCAACACCTGAGGCTCTGCCCTCCCTGATGGAATTCCTTGGTGATTTAAAATTCAAAGAGATCTTTTTGGCAGGAGATTTCAACATTGACTGGGATAAGTCGACCACCCCTCTGTGATAAATTCAAGGAATGTTGCCTGTCTCTCAATCTAACCCAACTGATCAAATCTCCGACTAGACTAAACAAAAACCGTCCTGAAAAGTCTTCCATCTTAGACCTGTTTCTAACAAATATGCCTCACAAATTCCCTGGTACAGGTGTATTCGCTAACATTTTGAGTGATCACTGTGTGACAGTGACTCTGAGATATTAAACTTCCACCTTCTAAGACCAGATTAATCAAAAAAAGGTATCTGAAACATTTTTTGTGAACAGTCATTCCTCTGGGATCTGTCTCACTTTGACTGGCATCGTATTCTATTAATTGATGACGTGAACTCGGCTTGGAACTATTTTCATAATAGTTTAATTTATTTTGTAAATGGTAAATGGTAAATGGACTGTACTTATCGCATTAATCAAGATACACAAAGCGCTTTACACTACAATCTGTGTCCTCATTTACCCATTCATACAGCACTCTACTAGATCTCTAAAGCTAATTGAACAAATCATTCTAAAGAGACTAATCAGAGCTTTATCACATTCATACACCAATGGGACACACATCGGAGGCGATGAGGGGTTCAGTGTCTTGCCCATGGACACTTCGGCATTTGACTGCTGGTGGGTTCGAACCCCCAACTCTTGCATTGGAGGACGACTGCTCTAACCACTCAGCCATAGCCGCCCCATTTTGTAAACAAACATGCTCCTTTTCGTCAGTTCAAAATAAAGGGACGAGGCAGCCCCTGGTTTACTCCAGAGCTAGCTGACATCCTGCACAGGAGAGATCATCTTTGGGCTGCAGCGAGAAAATCTGACTCAGACACTGATTGGTTGAGTTTTCGACAGATGAAGAAGCTGTCAAAGCTGCAAAACGTAACTTTTTTAAATCTCAGACCTCCAAAAATCTAAATGACCCTAACAGATTCTGGAAAACCATTAAATTTCTCTCAGGCACCCCACAATCATCTGACCTCCCATCACAACTTCTCGTTAACTCTGTTCCTGTGTCAAATAAGCACAAGATCCTGAACTGTTTCAACAAACATTTTGTTGCTTCTAGTTCTTTATTTGACAAAGTTACTAATGGAAAATCAGCCACTTCACTTAAAAATCAAACTTCTGCAAATCAAATCCCTCCTACAAGTCAATCCTCAGTTAATCACACCTTCTCCTTTTCTCCATTCTCAATCAGTGAGGTTAATAAACTGTTAAAAGATCTTGATCCTGAAAAATCTGCAGGTCCAGATGAATTTCCACCTTATTTCTTAAGGCTGGCTGCTCATATCATCACAGTCCCTGTGACCCACATCTTCGATCTCTCCATAAGCCAAAACTTCATTCCAGACACTTGGAAAACAGCCTTTGTTCTTCCTTTGCTGAAGGGAGGTGACCCCACCTCACCGAACAACTATCGGCCAATCTCTAAACTCTGCATTTTAGTCAAGGTTCTAGAAAAACTGATAAACTCTCAAATCAAAAATTACCTGAACTCATTTAACATCTTACCTCCCCATCAATCTGGTTTCAGGAAACAACACAGCACAACAACTGCTTCACTGAAGGTTCTTAATGACATTGTTCAAGCACTGGATGCTAAGGATTATTGTGCTGCACTTTTCTTGGATCTGTCTAAAGCTTTTGACACTGTGGATCATAACATCTTGTGTCATATCCAAAAAAGTTCAATCTGGTCCTCTGGATATTAAAAAAAAACAAAAAACAAAACAAAGCAAAAAAATCTAGAAACGTTTCGTCTCTCATCCAAGAGACTTCCTCAGTCTGAGGTTAAACAGAAACTAACTATGTGTCTAGATCAGACCACACTGTACAGATCAGGCATGCTTAGCACAGCATGTCAAGTCCAAGACTCGACAACAAAATAAGTTTAACTTACTAATAACTCATCAACACCATCACTATTCCAATAACAACACATTCAGTGTAGGACAACACTCCAGTAGTCAATTACATGCCAGGGAGACAGAAAAGTGGGTGAAGAATTTATCTGACAGACAGCTCACCCAGCCTGAGACAGAGATTCTTGCCAGGGGACTGAAATTTGCGGTTGCACCAAGGACAATTCCTCTGGTGGAGATGATCACAGCAACAGAATCAGCCATCCGCAACAACAAAATGAAAGAGGGTGAAGCAGAACAGCTCAGAATCAAAGTTTCATCCTGCCTCAGCAATGCCAAACCACACCTTCCAACATCAGTAGAGAGGAGAGGGATGCACTCACCACTCTTAGCAAGGACAAAAACATCATCATTCTCCCAGCAGACAAAGGAAGGTGCACAGTGATTTTGAACCAGAAAGACTATCATGAGAAAGTTATGACACACCTTAGTGACTTAACCACTTATGAACCTCTGAAAAGAGATCCAGGAAGTGGTTACAAGAAGAAGTTAATAGATTGCCTGAAAATTTTGGAGCAGGACAAGGCTATTGACCGTATTCTCTACCACAGACTGTACCCAGGGGAGGCCACACCTAGTCTGTATGGTTTACCTAAAATCCACAAACAAGGTGTAACTTTAAGACCTATTGTTAGCATGATTAACTCTGTCACTTACAATGTTTCCAAATATCTGGCGTCTGTACTCATCCCTTTAGTTGGCAGCTCAGAACACCACATACAGAACACCATGGACTTTGTGGATAAGGTGAGGGATGTCATCATGGAGACTGATGAAACAATGGTCTCTTTTGATGTCACATCACTCTTTACGTGCATTCCTGTTGATGATGCAGTAGAGGTGGTCAGTTTAAGATTAAAATCAGACACCACTCTGAGCAGCAGGACCACGCTTTCCACAGAACAACTGGGTCAACTCTTGAAACTGTGCCTGCAGTCAACCTACTTCACATATGGGGAGCAATATTATAGGCAGAAACATGGGTGTGCTATGGGGTCTCCAGTTTCTCCTATTGTTGCCAACCTGTATATGGAGGAGGTAGAAAAGAGAGCCTTGACGTCCTTTTCAGGGACACCACCAAGTCATTGGTTCAGGTATGTTGACGACACCTGGGTTAAAATTAAATCTCAGGAAGTCCAACATTTTACTGACCACATCAACTCTGTGGATAAATACATCAAGTTCACACGAGAAGATGTAAAAAATAGAGGACATTTGCAAACCGAGGTGTACCACAAACCCACCCACACAGACCAGTATTTGCAGTTTGACTCCCATCACCCTTTGGAGCACAAGTTAGGAGTCATCAGGACTCTGTATCACAGAGCAGACAGCATCCCCACTAGCTCGGGAGCCAGGCAGAAGGAGAAATCCTACACAAAACAGGCTCTAGAGCAATGTGGATATCCTAACTGGACCTTCCTGAAAGCAGAGAAGAAACCCAAACAGGACTCCAGTCAGCCATCAGGTGAAAAGGAGGAACCCAGACCCAGACCAGTGGTCATTCCATATGTTTAGGGGGTATCAGAGAAACTGAGACGTTTATTTTCTAAACATAACGTCCCAGTGGCTTTTAAACCCCAAAATACATTACGGCAAAAACTGGTTCATCCCAAAGATCTAGTCCCCCGGCACAAACAGAGTAATGTTGTGTATGCTGTTCAGTGTCAGGAGGGCTGTGATCAGTCTTACATCGGGGAAACTAAACAGCCACTGGCCAAAAGGATGGCCCAGCACAGAAGATCAACATCATCAGGCCAGGATTCTGCAGTCTACACTCATCTCCAGGCCAGCGGTCACTCTTTCAAGGATGAAGATGTTCACATCCTGGACAGAGAGGAACGATGGTTTGAGAGAGGAGTAAAGGAGGCCATCTTTGAGAAAAGAAATCGTCCATCATTAAACAGGGGTGGAGGCCTCCGGGTTCAACTGTCCCCCTCTTACAATGCTGTGATTGCTAGTATCACTCAGCCCTCTGTGAGTAGTAAACAGCCATCAGTGTGCTAATGACCCATTGTTAGGCTGATGGTCCTTCTTGAGCATGTGATCAGCTGGTTTTGGTTGTCAGCAGCAAACTGGTTGATCCACTCTGAGACGGTGCTATTTAAGAGACTGAGCTGAAAACAGCACCTCAGACTGAGGAAGTCTCTTGGATGAGAGACGAAACGTTTCTAGATGTGTTTGCTTTGTTTTTTTTTTGAATGTCCAGAGGACCAGATTGAACTTTTTTGGATTTTTCTACCTGGATTATTGAGCATGCATCAGGGTATCTTGTGTCATAAGCTCTCAGAAATCGATTTCTCAGATCACACCATTGGTTGGTTTTCTAACTGGTTCTCTAACTATCTCTCAGACCGGAGGCAATGTGTTCAACATAATGGTACTTCCTCCAGTTATTTAACAGTCAACAATGGTGTACCAAAAGGCTCAGTCTTAGGACCCACCCTCTTTACAATCTACATACATAATGTAGGTAACAACATCCCTAATGCATCTGTAGTGATGTCGGGACAGCTTTGCTGCGGACGTACTACTAATTAATTATTCTTAAAGTTAGCTCAAGCACAAAGAATATTAATTGTTTAATTAACAACGGATTATTTCTTTTTCGAGTTAAATTTCTGCCATGTGACCCAGAAAACTTGAGAGTGGAGTTTAATTAGTGACATGAGACGTAATTTATCTTTGACCCATCAGAATAAATGCGGTCATTTATTTAACAGAATCAAAATTTAACATCAAACATGTACACTCGGTTTGCTGATCTGTTTCTGATTAATAAACTTAGCAAGATTTACTAAACAAGACAACAGAAGATTACTGATGGAGAATAATTCATCTCTGAAGGCACTTAACTTGATTTACTGGCTAATAGAAGTTTAAAGAGAAGGAGGAAAGAAGTTTAAAGATTTAAAGAGGCGGTTTAGATGGATAAAGGAAGATGTGTTGACCAGAAATGGCACCCTTCCCCCGACCCCAGCTCAGCCCTCCGGTACACTCGGTGCGTGACGACTCGTGACGACTCGTGACGACTCGTTACCTGAGCAGAGGATACATCAGCTCCGGAACAGAGGTCCATTGGCACGCTACCTTTTCAGCGTCTCCGGTCAGGGTGGCTAAGAATCTTCCGAAGTAGTTCCATATACTCCGTTCAACAGAATAAGCTTCCTTCGAAGTTGAGAGCATTTAATGCTCGGGATGAGTTCACAGTGAGGCAGCCGTGACTCCGCTGGAATGGACGGACCCTTGGCACATGGTCCAATTCCATACTCCAAAGCTGACTTTCAGTAAGAACGGAAAGTTCCTGTACGACTTGCCATCAGACTGAGTCTCATCATCGACTGAAAGTTCCAAGAAGACTGGGAAGACTGAATAATTCCAAGAAGTGTTGATTTTTAAAGGGTATCTACTTCCTGTTACGTGGTACTTCCTGATTGGTTAACACAACCAGCAGGGGTGTAGTTTTAGTGATGTCAGAAGGTTATTAGAAGTCAACAGACAGCAGAAATGTTTTTAAGAACGGTTAGTACAGACAGGAAAATATTTTGAAGAAATGACAGACTTTATAGGTGCCAGTTTCTTATTTACTGTCTGAGAGTTTTAAAAGCAAGGCACTTCGTTCTCATAACTTATTCTCTGACATTTGACCGACATTAAATCCACTCCTCACTCAGACAGAAGATTAAAATGCACACTTACTTCATAAATAGACATTTAACTTGTATGATCCATGTCTAACGAGGTTTAAAAATCATTAATACTGTTTCACAGTTGATTTAAATGAGTGGTTCACTTCAACATTAGAAATGGTATGAACTAAACACACTTTTGATTATCAAGATATTGTAAAATAGTAATGATAATATAAAAAAAAGAATAATGTTCTTTCAATTGATTAATTCAGGATACAATTAAATAGTCTCTTGATGAGATAATTTGTATTTCTGGATTCAAATCAATGAAATAACAGTTCCTGTCCCTTGAAGGTCTTCAGAGACAGAGTGAGGTCAAAGGGCTAGTTCACTATAGGGGTTGAACGAGTATATAATTTTTAAAATCGATATTAACATAATAAAACCCGAGTAGAACTCGAGTATTTGATGACGTCATAGATCTCGATACAAAAATAAATAAATAAATAAAACCGCAAAAAAGGTAATTATTTACAAAAAAAAGACCGACAAAACATTGGGAGCATATATTATGCTCCTACCATTTATCATACTGCAAATAAGTCACAGGAAAAACTAAACTATTAGTTATTATTGTTAAACTGCAAACGTGAAGAAACGTGCACCACATCAGAAACGAAACTTAACGTGTGTGTGTGTGTGGGGGGGGGGGGGGGGGGGTTGACCACCCCGCACCACTGTCAGCTGTGGTGCGCACTAAGTTTAGTTTTAGAGATTAATATGTTTATAGATTTTTTTTATAGGTTTAGAGATTAATATTTTTTGCTTTTTGCTTGTGAAACCAGGTCAGAGGAAGCTGGTTCTGGTTCGGTAGATTGGACCCGGTGTTACACCATACTCTGTGACCTGCAACAGTACAACACCGCCCCCTACGGTCATATGGTGGTCACATAATATGACGTCACTACGGTTACTCGACGTTACATTTTTAACCTCAATAGATGTCCTAGCAATTGATGTGTAGATTACTCGAGTACTCTGTTAATGCCCTAGTTCACTACAGTCCCCCCTTTGGAAATCATCTGGGGATGAATTCCAACATGAATTTACACCTCCGAATGTCCTTGATCTTGATGTAATCCAGCAAGAGGAAAACAAAAGTCAAAGAAGGTAATCCCACAACGGTTTTGGTAATTCCATAATGTTGTTGGTAATTCCATTGCAACAAAGCTTTAACCCCTTGGAAACAAAGTCTGTAATCCAATGGAAAAAATCATATAATCCATAACGGTAAATCTGCAACGATGGGAGGCGTTGATTGATCAGCATGTAGATGGGTTCCCTCGATTGAACTGCAGAGGCGACCACTGGATGGAGACCCACGTTGGAGTTGCAGGCCCCTTCAGCGAAGGTTGCTGCTGGTGGTTCCCAGTGGATGCCATTCTGGTCCTTATGTGCTCATGCATTTATGTGGTTTTAGTTGGGCTTATGAATGGGATTTTACATTAGACCTTAACCAATATGCACCTGGTGTTTAAGCTATCATGGTTCAGATCAGCTACAGATACCAGTTTAAAGGGTGGGTCATGCTGAAAAATTATATATAGGGATTTATACCTATAGAAGGGCATTCCAAACTATTCTTCCATTCCTAACTTGGTTTAAGTTAGATTTGCATGGCAAAATATAGTTTGGTTCAATTGTCTGTTGTCCCTTTAGACGAACGACTTGAGTTTTGGGTTTTTGGTTTCCCCCTAAATGTTTTTGGAGTCTATGGCGAGACTCAACTTAAGGATTAGCTAGCCCTCCCCGAATAGGATTGTTCCAGTAGGTTCAGCTTGAGAGTCGTGAGACCAATGTAGGTTATGGTACTTAAGGTAGGATTAATCTACATTGACTCTTCAAAGATTGAAGTTTAACAAATGAATTGCATGTTGGTGTAACATATTTATATAAAATTAATATGCTACAATATATCAATATATTACTCTGTTAGTAATGGTTGATAAAGGAAAATGTCAAATGTGCTATTTTCTCAGAAGATAAGGTACACCTCATGAAGGAGCAGACAGAGACTAGAAGTTTGCGGTTGCGGGTGGCTTATATTTACAGTGAAGATAAATATATACATATTTACAACATTAGTGAAATCAACCATATGCGATATAAAGAATGTGCAAAAACAACAACAAAACAAACAAATGGGGGGGGGGGGGGGCAATCCCACAGTTCCATAAGCAACACACCCACACCCTTCAGTTCTTTCACCCCAAGCTGGGGTTGATTCAGGTCCCAAGCAAGTTACTTATCAAATGCTTGGTTCAGTGCAGGTCGTGGGCTGACAAATGTCATAGTGGAGTGGGAACAAAATTGTTCAGTTGGCTGCAAGGAGCCTTCTACCAGCCTGGCAGGAGAAGCAGAAATCTTCGGCACTACAAGTGCAATCCTTTCTTTAGGCTCTAGGCCTGGACCTTCAGCTCGCCATCAACCTGGCCTGCATAATAAAAACAGGACCATTTTCTCAATAAATGTATACATCAAAACATTCTAGTGTGCACACCAATTCAATAAATGACACTCTTTGCACTATAAATAATCCCAACAATCATTTTCAGTCAATATGCATATTCAATAAATATAAAGTTAAATATAAATTACATCCATGAAAAATCCAATAAATATACATCATATAAATTAGTTGACATGAAATGTAAAAAAAAACCCCAATCTAAACAAGTGCTCAATACATATTTAAAGGCACCTTATTGTTCTCCAGTTGGTTGTTTACAGCTAGTATGGGCGTTTAGATCTAAACAGCAGTTAGTGATTTCACAGCTACACAAAACAACCACTTCATGTCATCAATAAGCTAACCGCTAAGTGACACGCAGAAACACTCACCTGGTCTGCAGTTTCTATCTCATATAAACTTTTCTTTCATATCTTCTCGGTTCGTGGTAGTTGGCTCCTGCAGCTCTGCTCCTCCCAACGTGTTCTAAACTTTCCTACTTCCCCGCTCCAGCTAATATACCTAACAAATAGGCTGCAGTGGAGCATGTGACTCTGATACTCAACAGCGAATGGCTGTTCAGTAATCTTGCGAGAATTTATGATGATACATTTGAACTATTGCAAGATTTGATAGATAAAGGGAATAAAGAGTGGAAAGTCCAGAGAATGGAAGTTAAATTTACACCTGGGTTACATTGGCATAGTTAAAGTCCTCATAGTCTCTAACTAAAGTACACACAAAATTCATTCTTGCTGGGGGTGTTCAGAAACAATACCAAAACCAAATAAACAATGTCTCAACATCGACAAAAGTAGTGATTAAGCAACTAGAAAACAACGTTTCACTGCGTCACTCACTCTGATTGTCAGATTCGATTACGTTATCGCGTCTGAGTTGTTATCTTAACACTTAATTAAGCTTAGACTTATTTAGTTTCTGCTTGGACGACCCTTTTTCCCACGAGGTTTGAGTTTGTGAGATCTTTGTCTCCTGTGGAGTTATTGAACGCCTTGTGTAGTTCGAATGCAACGCCTCTACTTTGCAGTGGTGCTTTGTGGAGTGGTCTGGATGGCTGAAACTGGCCACAGACCAGGCACCCTTTTATGTAGTCCTTGACATCCTTTTTCATTCCAGGCCAATAAGCAACTTGTTTTAATGCTTTCAGCATGGCGTTATCTCCCTTGTGTCCTACGGACGGGAGGTCATGCACGTGAACTAACATCACCCCCCTGTGGTCATGGGGGACCACAAACACGGGTGAGGACATTGGTCCATGAGCAAAAGTTAGATGCCCTTGGTTAGTTTTAGCTGTTTGCACAGCTGAAAGAGGACTTTAAGATCTAGATTGGAATCCAGGTCGACTTCGGACGGAGTGTTTTTGTCTGGGTCAGTCAAGTACAGTATCATCGAGTTTATCGCAGGATCCAACTTCTGAAGTTGGATGATGTTTGGGTCAGTCAGCACAGGTTGTACAGAGACAGTGTTGTCAGCCGGTTTTGCTGCAACCTGTACACATGTGACTGCCATTATCTCGGCTGTAGGTTGTACTGAGGTGTTTTGGTTGTTAGCAACCTGGCAGACCTCTGGAATGGTCTGTCCAGCCGTAATGTTTGCTGTGTCTAGCACAGGAGGATCCTTTGTGGCTGATTTTAGTGACCACAGTACATTGTGGCTGGTGTCCACTCGGACACCTAATCTTACCAAGATGTCAGAGCCTATGTAGGTTGCATGTGGTAAGTCTGGGACCACGAGGAATGGGTGGACCAGTTCCCGTTGGTTCCAGATCAATGTAGTGTGTCAAGGACAGCTTTGCTGTACCTTCACTACTAATTATTTAAATTTACCAGGTTCTTTCTTTTTTGCGTTAAATTAATGCCATGTGACCGAGGTAACTGTGAGTAGTGTTTAATCAGTGACAAGAATTGTTAATTTTCCTTTGACCCATCAGAATAAATGTGGTCATTTATTTAACAGAATCAAAATTTAACATCAAAACATGTACACTTGATTAGCTGATCTGGTTCTGATTAATAAAACTTTGCATGCTTTACTGATAAGACAACAGGACATTTCTGAAGGCATCTAGATTACTGGCAAAATAGAAGAGTTTAAAGGAAGGAATGAAGGAGTTTAAAGAAGAGATGGATGAAGAGAGGTGTATGTTTGGATTGACCAGAATTGGCATGCTTCTTTCAATCACCAGCTCAAACCTCCGGTACACTTAGCGCGTGATGACTCATTACCTTCGCAGGAAATAAATCAGCTCCGGTACTGGGTCCATTTCAACGCTACTTTCCAGCGTCTCCGGTTAGAGCGGCTGGTCGTTGTCAGAAGTCGTGTCGATTTACTCCATTCAACAAACAGGCTCAGCTCCCTTCGAAGTTGGAGGCGTTACGCCTGGGTGGATTCACAGCCAGTCGCTGTGACTCCGTCAGAGATCCCACTCAGGAGTGGAAGACTCCAGAAGGCTTGAGAAGACTCCATCAAAGACTGAGTTCAACTCAGATCCAGGACTTCAGAAGAACTCAGAAGAACTTGAGAAGACGGAGAAGACGGAGAAGACTGAATAGTTCCAGGAAGTGTCGACTTTTAAAGAGTTCTCACTTCCGGTCACTTAGGACTTCCTGATTGGTTGAAACAACCAACAGGGGGTGGTTCTAGTAATGTCAGAGGGTTATTAAAAGTCAAGAGAGAGTGCAAGAATGTTTAGGAATGTTTAGTACAGACAGAGAAATGTTATGGCGAAGTGAGACAATGCAGATGCCAGTGTTTCTCTTTTTACAGTCTGCTAGGTTTAAAAACAATTCAGCCCATTCTAATAACTTCTTTTCTGACTGTCTCTGACTTTTGACCGACATCACTGACTTCTCATTTAGACAGAAAATCAAAATGCATAATTACTTTGTAAATAGACATTTAACTTGATTTCTTATTTAAATGAGGTTTAAAAAATCATTAATACTGTTTCACAGTTGATTTAAAATGAGTGGTTCACTTCAACATTAGAAATGATATGAACTAAACACACTTTTTGATTATCAAGATATTGTAAAATAGTAATGATAATATAAAAAGAAGAGTGTTCTTTCAATTGATTAATTCAGGATACAATTAGACAGTCTCTGGATGAGCTAATTTGTATTTCTGGATTCAAATCAATGAAATAACAGTTCCTGTCCCCTGAAGGTCTTCAGAGACAGGTTTTGGTCTGAGGCCGAGTTCACTACATCAGTTTCAGATTAATGACTCCTTTCGCAGTCATCACTCGTGAACTGTTGGGATACAATGGAAAGTGGAAAGCTTTCTCGATCAGAACTGGACCCAAATGTTTTTGACCAATGTTTCGTAGAAAGCTTGGTTAATAGCTGATTTATCTGTCCACAGCGACGGTACAGCATCTTCGGTGTGGGATCCTTGGATCTTTACACCTTTAACTACCAATGGTAGGTAGTATCCGGTGGGCTCTAACTGTCTCAGCTCGCAGAGGAGGCTTTCTGGTTCGGTCAGAGTTGGGTCCACTGGGTTGGGTCTCTTCGGTTTCACATGCTTTTAAAGGATTACTTACCGGGACTGTGTTCTCTGCTGAGAATTCCTCGGTACCTTCTGCGGTGCCTGTTGTTGGGCAGTCTGTGACAGTCCCAGGAGGCATGAGTATAGGCAGGGGTTTGCTCACTCTGGCCCACATTGTCTGTTCACCATAATCTATAAGCGCCTCAAAGCGATTGATAAAATCCTGGCCAATCAAAAATGGAAATGAGTCAACCGTAGACACATGTATGGGTGATATATTGTCATCTCGCCAACCTGCATGTGAACCATAGCTATAGCTATTAGGGTTGTCCTCGTCTCTGCAAGGCCCTGCAGTTCTATAGCACATTCTCTGAGAGGTATTTCCCTGTGAACACCGTTAGCGGTGGTCCTGAGCTCCTCGAACAGTTTGGCTGACATAATAGTTATGTTGGCTCCACCGTCCAGTAGGGCTTCATGTGTGAGGACCCCTTCAAGTGTGATTGACAGGTAAGCTTTTTTAGCGACCCCCTTTCTGATCAGGTTACACAGGAACCTTGTAGGTTTTGGCCAACGTTTCTACTTACCTTTACCTTTGCCTGTGTAATCCCGGTTTATCCGAACCATTGGTGCAGTCGCTGCTGGTCCTGAGAGTTCGGTTTTTGACGGGCCTCCGTCATTGATGTATGAGATCACCCGCTCTCTGTGTGTTGAGGGGCTCTCATTTTTTGTAACAACAAGGTCCTGGTGGCTGTCCGTGACAGCGGTAACGTTGTTGTTTGTGTCACCTTGATTTGTCTGAACCGTCAGCACAGCTGTTGCTGTTTCTGAGGTTTCAGTTTGTGTGGGGTCACCGTCGGTGACGTGTGAGTGTACCCCCACTTTTTCAGATGAGGGGCTCTCATTAGCAATGATATTGCCACATAACGCGTCAGGTTGTTCGTCCGTGGCACTACCTTTCAACATTTTCAAGAACCAACGCACACTCTCTGTCTCGTCCGAGCTCAGAGGTCCAGGGCTCTCTTTCTGGACCCGCTGCTGTTTCTTTTTCGTCTCAGGCTGTCCAGGCCGACGTGGGTGGGGAGCAGGCCCCCTCCTCTGGGGTTCCTGGTGGGATCCCTGGTTGTATGGGTTACCTTGGGTGCCATACTCTTTACTCTTAGGACGTGCGCTCCCCTTCTGGAACATTCGTTCATCCTCTGGTTTCTTGGGAAACCATTTAGGATCTCATCTGAACCAGGGGACACTCATCTGTTGTGGTTTGGCAGATGGGAAATCTCGTTTCCTCTCGCCTTTCTTGGGAGGGGGAGCTGAAGCTCTCGTCCCTTCCAATTCTAATGACTGGGAAGGAATCATCTCACCTGGGAACACTTCAATGGGTGTTTTGGCCTGTGAACGGGCCTCAAAGACATTCACAGCACCATTTTTTATCTCAATGATGGCTTGTTCTTTGAAATTAGCCATCATCTGCACTGACGTCCTTATGGCAGGGTGGAGATTTTTGCTGAAAATGAACTTAAATGCCTCCTCCTCCTCCGTGCCGGTTTTGTTCCTGTAACCAAAATAAG
The DNA here is from genome assembly GCF_014905685.2 of Nematolebias whitei. Classification (NCBI taxonomy): domain Eukaryota; kingdom Metazoa; phylum Chordata; class Actinopteri; order Cyprinodontiformes; family Rivulidae; genus Nematolebias; species Nematolebias whitei. The sequence goes on along the minus strand of NC_056516.1, from coordinate 634,816 downwards.
CCTACAAAATTCTTGAATAATATGCCCTTGGGTGCTCATTCTTACCTTGCATGACCATGTCGGCGGCTGGATAACCGCCAGGTCCCACGCAAGGGGTATACTCTTTAATTAGAGCAGCACATAACAGGCTGTAATCCTTCCTTGTGGCATCTGGTTGACGCTCAATAAAGGAAAACACCATCCTGTCTGAAGTGAGCCTGATCAAACCTATTTTATCCTCAACTGTAGCATTCAGATAGCTTCCCAATTGGAAGTCAAGGCCTTGCAGATAGGCCTTAGTGTCGGTCGAACCCAACGGCCCTGGCTCGAAGCGTTGGACATATTTCGCTATATTTTGCAATACCGCTATTGAGAGCGGAGGATGAGGGATTGGTGGAGGTGGAACAAAGTAATCACGTGGAGGTGGTTCACCAGAATCACGTGGATGTGGTACACCAGAATCACATGGAGGTGGCATAAGGAGATTTTGTGTAGGAGGTACAATGAAATCACTTTGAGGTGGTGATGGTTGACCTGGACTCTGACCCAGTTTGTCGTCGAGTTCCAGACATCGTTTCCCCTCATCAGAGATTTTATTTGTGGCTGAGGCAAGTTTTGTCTCACAGGCTGTTAACCGTTCACGTGATGTATGACACTCACTTTGTAAACGCACGCCTTGTTGGACTAATGCAGCTTTTTCCAATTTGCACTTGTCCAGAGATTTTGATGTTAGCTACAACTGTTTGCGCATAATATCATTGTCTGAACTCAGTGCTTGGCACCTTACATCTCCTTCACATAGCTTTTCCTCATATGAATCTGCTTGCAACAACAACTGAGCTTGTGAGAGCTCTTTCTCATGTTGCAATTCTTCCTCCCAGGTCTCCTTTTCAAATTGAAACTGTGCCATAAGTTTTAGATAATCCTCATGTGTTGCTGCGCGGTCCTCTGTCTTGCGCATCAAATTTCTTTCAAGGGCCTCTCTCCTGCTGGCCTCAAGGTAATATTCAGCTTTTAGCAAGAGTGCTATTTTAGCTAGCTGCTCATAGCCTGACTTCTTTATGGCTGCAGAAGTGACACTGTCTGTCACTTCCTTAAGCTCGTTGACTGAATCTGTTGAGTTCATGCATTCCACCTGGTCACCATATGGAGATAAGGAATCTGTGAGCAGCGTCAAAGCTCTCTCAAGCCAGTCCTTTTCAACACCACTTGGAGCAGGATTAGCATTATCAGCTTTTGTTAAATCTGCCATGGTTGTATTTACTGTTCAGCAAAACCTATCAAGTTAAACTGTCGCAATCTGAGTTTTTCAACAGGTAAATGTTTTTATTTAAGTGAGCAGCGAGTTTCACACACTAATCAGCTCTACGGTTCTATCAACAGTACTGTTATAAGCCAACTTTTCAATCATTGGGCACCTGTTTTAGGTTTTACCCCATACATGAATATCATTAGTAAATGCCTCCTCTGGCAGTGTTACTGAATATGAGCATAATTATAATAGATACAATGAACCAGGCTATTCCATTGTTTATTTACTCAAATGCATTTAAAATTAATAAACCTGCAATTTTTACTAAAAGTTTGACAGCAACTTTGCAGTTTTAAACGCTGTTTAAGCAGTTTAATTTACCAGAATTTGCTATTTAAAACAGTAACTCATAAACCAAGCTTGATTAACATTTTTATTTACCCACATGCTTTTAAAAGAAGTGAAATGAACAGCGAGTTTGCAGCTTTCAGTTCTGAAAAACTGTTATACTCTGTTTTCACAGCAGGTGGTGGTGCAAGCTTATTTTTACCACAGGGTGACTGTAGCTACACGTCTTCGACGGTAGGAGTCACTGACGACTTCTTGTGAACCGTCCTGCTGACATCCGGTTGTTAGCCGTTAGTTTCAATTAGCAACGGACGAACACGGTCCAAATCAGCATTTATAGACGGATTTAAAGCTTGAACATGGCATTACTTCAAAAACACACTCTTTAGGCATAAACTCATCAAGTTAGGACCGAGTTTAGGGCTTTATTCAGCTTTCTCAACCACTAAAGAAGACTTTGTTTTAAAAATGAGCTTCATTTCTGGGGTCACGTGACTTTACAGACACTTGGACATCGGGGTGGGCTTTATGCACTGACGCCAGAGTGAGTGGACGTACACGGCGTTACGTCACCAGCTTCTCAGCAAATCAGAACGTTTCACCGAGCGGTCCTCGACCAATCACAGCTCGTGTTTACCTGTGTAAGCTAGCTGTTAGCTTCAACAGTTCGGCGATAATTTCACCCATTAACGCTTCGAAAATGCACAAATTAACTGTGGACAGTAGCGAATCAGCATAGAAGCAGCTTTCTGAGTCGGCGCTCCGTTTCGCAGACAGCGTCTCACCATTTAAAACACGACTCGTTCGAGTCCATTAATCAGAACCGGGTCGGAACTGTAGAACCCCCGGTTGTGAAAGAGTTTCAAACGTAATGATACGTCTTTCTCTCTGCTTACAGCTTAATCACACACACACAGAATGACAATTTCCAACTTCAAATGAACTTCAACACAATTCTGTATCTTTCTGAACACCACAGCCATGAAATATGTCTCTACTAAGGTCAAAACCTGGACTTTTTATGTGCCAACATGAAGCGTTCTCCACCATATCACAATATCAGGTCACACATACTTTATCTCTTCAGAGACCGTACAAGCCACCAAAAATGTAGTAAAGTCGGGACAGCTTTGCTGCGGACGTACTACTAATTAATTATTCTTAAAGCTAGTTCAAGCACAAAGAATATTAATTGTTTAATTAACAACGGATTGTTTCTTTTTCAAGTTAAATTTCTGCCATGTGACCCAGATAACTTGATAGTGGAGTTTAATTAGTGACATGAGACGTAATTTATCTTTGACCCATCAGAATAAATGCGGTCATTTATTTAACAGAATCAAAATTCAACATCAAACATGTACACTCGATTTGCTGATCTGTTTCTGATTAATAAACTTAGCAAGATTTACTAAACAAGACAACAGAAGATTACTGATGGAGAATAATTCATCTCTGAAGGCATGAAATATATTTCTATCAGTATTATATTTTGTTATGTTATTGAAAGTCGTGTATACCTACGGTCTGCAATATAAATGCATATTAAACCGATGCAGAACCTTTGTTTCTGGGTTTTTGTTTCCGGTAGGAAGGAGTTTTAGTTACACGCCTGCACCCTGCAACAATCCTGACACTTGGTTGTTTACATCAATGATGAAAGTATTATTGGCTGAGATGCTGGTCACATGGTAAGAGTAGGCTGTCCTATGAGCGGAGATGACGACACCAAGGGGTGTGACCAGTTTCTGAAGAAAAGTGTGGTGCGCGCTGTTAACGGGGCGGCTGTTCAAGAGAAGGAGGCAGACGTCATGTGAGGTTGTGACTTCCACTTAACTGTACAATAAACCGGCAAGTTATACTGAGCACAATTGTTTCAGAGCCTGCTTCAGACCTTAGAATTATGTTTCAGGCACTTAACTTGATTTACTGGCGAATAGAAGTTTAAAGAGAAGGAGTAAAGAAGTTTAAAGATTTAAAGAGGAGGTTTAGATGGATAAAGGAAGATGTATTGACCAGAAATGGCACCCTTCCCCCGACCCCAGCTCAGCCCTCCGGTACACTCGGTGCGTGACGACTCGTGACGACTCGTTACCTGAGCAGAGGATACATCAGCTCCGGAACAGAGGTCCATTGGCACGCTACCTTTTCAGCGTCTCCGGTCAGGGTGGCTAAGAATCTTCCGAAGTAGTTCCATATACTCCGTTCAACAGAATAAGCTTCCTTCGAAGTTGAGAGCATTTAATGCTCGGGATGAGTTCATAGCGAGGCAGCTGTGACTCCGCTGGAATGGACGGACCCTTGGCACATGGTCCAATTCCATACTCCAAAGCTGACTTTCAGTAAGAACTGAAAGTTCCTGTACGACTTGCCATCAGACTGAGTCTCATCTTCGACTGACAGTTCCAGGAAGACTGGGAAGACTGAATAGTTCCAAGAAGTGTTGACTTTTAAAGGGTATCCACTTCCTGTTACGTGGTACTTCCTGATTGGTTAACACAACCAGCAGGGGTGTAGTTTTAGTGATGTCAGAGGGTTAACAGACAGCAGAAATGTTTTTAAGAACGGTTAGTACAGACAGGAAAATATTTTTTGAAGAAATGACAGACTTTGCAGATGCTAGTTTCTTTTTTACTGTCTGAGAGTTTTGAAAAAAGGCACTTCGTTCTCGTAACTTGTTCTCTGACTTTTGACCGACATTAAATCCACTCCTCACTCAGACAGAAGATTAAAATCAATCAATCAATCAAACTTTATTTATAGAACCCTTTCCAGCAGCCAAAAGGTGTACAAAGTGCTGCACAGGAGACCTACTAGGTATTAAAAACCTGCCTGAATAAAAAGGTTTTAAGATTAGATTTAAAATGCTCCATGTCAGTGATAGAGCCCAAGTCCTGAGGTAGCTGGTTCCAGAGTCTGGGTGCGACAACCAAAAAGGCCCGGTCACCCCATTGTTTGTAGATGGATTTTGGGACAAAGAGTAGAAATGTATTAGATGATCTCAATTGTTCTCCTATATTCACGGAGAGCTACAAGATTAGACAAATATAGTGGGGCAAGACCATTGAGAGCTTTAAAAGTGAATAATAAAATTTTAAATTTAATTCTAAAATCGACTGGAAGCCAGTGGAGAGAAAATAAAACAGGGGTGATGTGTTCACGTCTGGAGGTGTTGGTTAAAAGTCGAGCTGCAGCATTTTGGACCAATTGCAGGCGTCTAATGGAGGATTGGGAGATTCCTGCATACAGGGAATTGCAGTAGTCGAGCCTTGAAGTTATAAAAGCAGGGATGGCCTTTTCCAAGTCAGAACGATTTAAAAAAGGCTTAACTTTGGATAAAAGACGTAACTGACAAAAAACAGGCCTTGACTACAGAGGATATTTGTTTATCAAACTTTAAGTCCTTATCAAATGTCACTCCCAAGTTTTTAACTGTGGATCTGAACTTGGATGTCAGAGCACCAAAGTTACAGGGAGCATCATCACCAAAGAAGATGCATTCTGTCTTTCCTTCGTTTAAAAAAAAAAATTAAGATGAAGCCACTGTTTAATTCAGGTCTCTCTTGTAAATGAGTCCTCGAGGCTCAATGGGATTTACCTGTCTAAATAAATGTTGATTGATAATGTCGGCAATACAATCAACGAAAGGTGTGAGAAGGTTACTGTTTTTAGGTTTCATTGGTAAATAAATTTGTACATCATCAGCATAGCAGTGAAAAGAAAAATTATGTTTGGCTATCACTGATCCAAGGGGCAGCATGTACAATGAGAAGAGGACAGGACCAAGAATAAAACCCTGTGGCACACCACAAGAGAGAGGAGCAGTGGAGGAAGACAGATTATTCAGCATGACAGAGAATGTTCTGTTGGTCAAATAAGCAGTGAACCACTTGAGAGCTGTACCAGAAATTCCAACATAATGTTGGAGACGAGACAACAGGACAGCGTGGTCCACTGTGTCAAACGCAGCTGTAAGGTCCAGCAGCACCAGAGCAACTGGACACTTGACATCCATGGACATGGAAATGTCATTATGGACTTTTAACAGGGCTGATTCGGTAGAATGACTGGTTCTAAATCCAGACTGAAATGTTTCATAGATACCATGGTTTTCTAAAACAGGTTGTAACTGCATAAAAACAACTTTTTCTAAGACTTTAGCTAAAAAAGGCAGATGCAAAATAGGTCTAAAATATGATAAAAGTGATGGGTCTAGGTGAGGTTTTTTAAGAAGGGGCCTAACCACAGCATGTTTAAATGCAGCAGGGACAATTCCTAGACGAAGGCAGGAGTTTAAAAATGTTAAAATACAGAAACACACAGAATTAAAAACCTCTTTCAAAAACTTGGAGGGAAGAATGTCCAGTGGGCAATTAGTGAGCTTCATGTGTTGAGCAACATCAGTGAGAGTGGCAAGAGACACTGGTTGAAAGTTTTCAAACACGACTGGAGCTACAGAGGCAACAGAGGAGTCAGGAGCAACAGAACTAGTGACCTGTCTGACTGAGGCCACTTTATCTTGGAAGAATTTTAGAAAGTTTTCACAGTTAGTGGCTGTGGCATCTGGTGAAATACGCACAGCTGGGTTAATAACAGAATTAATTGTATTAAATAATACTCTAGGACAATGGCAGTTATTTGAAATTAAACCAGATAAATATATACATTTTGCCTCTTTTACAGATTTCTGGTAGTTTATAAGGCATTCTCTCAAAAATTTAAGAGATGAAAGAAGTTTGTCTTTCTTCCATTGTCGTTCTGCTTTCCTACATTTTTTTCCTGAGAGCACGAGAGGCATCGTTTAACCACGGTTCAGCTCTCGGTTTGGTGGATTTAAACCGAAGAGGAGCGATGGAGTCTAAAATTTCAGAGCAAGTGGTTTGAAAAGAGAGAAGGAAGCCATCTGGACAAAGTTCATTGGAAACAAAAGTCTGAAAGTCCATAAAAGCAGCAGTAAACAGTCCAGCTGTCTCAGGAGTAAAAATACGATGCCAATGACCCACAACGGCAGGCCTACTGACTGGTAGGGGGGCTGAAAACTCCAACATGATGGGGAAATGATCTGAGATGGCTGTTTCAGATGTTTCACAGAGTGAGATGGACAGCCCATGTGCTATAATAAGGTCCAAGGTATGTCCAAGAAGATGAGTAGACCCATGTACAGACTGTGTTAAGTTAAAATATGTTAAAAGATTGATAAAATCAGAGGCTAACTGATCAGACGGGCAGCAAACATGAATATTAAAATCTCCACAGATCAACAAATTATCAAAATTGGGGATGGAGTCAGCTAAAAATTCAGAAAATTGTTGAATAAAGTCCTTATTATATTTAGGTGGGCGGTAGACAATTCCAAATAATACAGGCTGTGTCAGCTCAGCCACGAACAGATGTAATTCAAAACTAAAATGCACACTTACTTCGTAAATAGACATTTAACTTGTATGATCTAAGTCTAATGAGGTTTAAAAATCATTAATACAGTTTCACAGTTGATTTAAATGAGTGGTTCAATTCATCATTAGAAATGGTGTGAACCAAACACACTTTTGATTATCAAGATATTGTAAAATAGTAATGATAATATAAAAAAGAAGAGTGTTCTTTCAATTGATTAATTCAATACAATTAAATAGTCTCTTGATAAGATAATTCGTATTTCTGGATTCAAATCAATGAAATAACAGTTCCTGTCCCCTGAAGGTCTTCAGAGACAGATTGAAGTCGGAGGTCTAGTTCACTACACATCCATACATTTCTATGCTGATGACACAGTTGTTTATTGTCGAGCTAAAACAGTTAATAAGGCTTTCTAGCTTTTGAAATCTGCATTCGACAAAATCCAGACATATTTGTTCCGTCTCAAATTTGTCCTAAATGCTGACAATACCAAAGGGATGCTTTTTTCAAATAGAAAGTTGGTCCCAGCAGTTCTTCCTCTGATCTCATCCTCAAATGTTGTCCCAATTGAGTTTGTTGATTCCTATAAATATTTGGGTATCTTGGTCGACTCGCTCTTTTAAGCTCCATGGGGAAAACTTGGTAAAGAAACTGAAAGTTAAACTGGGTTTCTTTTTCAGAAACAGATCCTGTCTAACCCTGAATGCTAGGAAACGCCTTGCATCTGTGACTTTCCTTCCCTCCATTGATTACGGTGACATTATTTACATGAACGCTCCTACAAGAACCCTGCAGATGTTGGATGTTGTCTATCATGGTGCACTAAGATTCATAACTGGCTGTGATTATTGTACCCACCACTGCACCCTGTATTCACTGGTTAACTGGACATCATTAACTTCACGCAGACTCTCTCATGTTAAGAACAAGTACCGGTTCGTTCTTCCCAGATTGGTTTTGATCGGAGGGAAAAGCCAGGCTTCCTTCAAGTTTAACAACATTTATTTTCACAAACAGATGGATCCACAGAATACAAGCAAATCTGGAGAAGCGGACCCAGTGTGACAGGAGCCGGTTCTGAAAAACAAAGAAGAAAGTGCCTCCTTATAACACCTGGGAGCCTTACCCCAGGATATATTTTGACCTTCTGCACAGGAAGACCAAAATTCACCTCCTCAAGCAGGCAGAGGCACTTCTATGACTCAATGTACAATGTTATCTGTTGGTGCCTCCAAATGGTCAGTTTTCTCAGATGCCCTACAACATTCCTAAGGTTATCTTCAAATGAGGCTAAACCTCCCTTCCTGCTGGTGCAATTAACAGATGTTCCTGGTTCACAGCTGCATACACTAAAACATATTATCTTGCCTAAACTAACCCCTAATAATCAATTAATAGTTTTAAACCTTCACAATATCCCACAATTCCCCCAGTTGATCTCCCAAAACGAGATCAAATGTCGTACATTGTGTAGGTTTAAAACTTAGGTTAATCACACATAACATAGCAAGATTAAAAGTCACCCTTAGGTATCACTCATATGTAACACAGTGAAACTAATGCTAAACATCAATTTATAGATCACTTCTATCAAAGTAAGGTTAATATCTGTGGTTTATATGACACATCTATTATAAAAGAGTAATCCTTATGATTTAAAAAGCACATCTACCATAAAAAGATTAATATTTGTTGTCCAAACCCTTAGGATGTTGTAGAAAAACCCCTCCAGGGCTGACAGTGTGATTCTCACGGGAGGAAAAACACGACATCGTCTCGCGCCCTTATGACGACGACCTGTAAAAGGCCCTCTCGACATCCCTTACAAATCTACCAAACCCTTAACACCCCCAGTTTCCCAAAACAAAAACATCACACATGAACACAGACAATACTGCACATCCCCACTTACCAAAAAGTCCAGTCAGCCAACCAACCAGGGGTTGTCTTCACTTGGGTGTCAGTGCATTGTTTTAGACTAAGCATTTAGGCTTTCTACTTCTGGGAAGATGGTGCCGGTGCTGGTGGCTTGCCGTTCACCTCTGTCTGTTTTGATCGTTTTTTTTTCTGTTTTTGTCATTTTTCTTCGGTGACATCAACTCACTACTTGTTTATGATTGTCAACAACTTTTAAATATACAACAAAAAAAGTTTGAGAAAACAAACTTTGTGTTTTTTAAATATACAGTTACCTACTACAAACCCCACCTTGTTCGACCACTTTGATCGGGGCTCTGGACCCTCATCCCCTCTGCTTGTTGATGTCCCTGTTTACCTGGAGCGCAGCGTTTCTGCCCGCCCGAAAACATCGCTCCAGGCGCCATGGAAGACATGCCTGCCGTCTCGTGAGGATTAAAGCCAGCATCAAGCTCTCTGCTGCTTCACCATCTGCTGCTGAACATCAGACGTTAAACAGTCCATCTGGATGCTTCGCTGATCCACTCAAGTCCACCCTGCTTCAGGTGGCCGGGGCTGGTACGTGCAGCGTGTGCGTGCAGCCGCGGCGGTTTTGGTCATCTCCAGTGGAACTTAACCAACCCCAGACTGTCTGCTGCATCATCTCCTGCCGACCATCTGCTGGATATTCGTCTGTCCGGGTGCTTCGCTGAGCCTGGCCTGCGCCGTGGGCGCACGCACAGTCGTGGCGTCTGGTCCTAGAAGGCGCATTTCAAACACCAAAAATCTGAAACGCTGATCTGTACTCCGTGCTCAGCTTTTCCTTCAGTTACTAGTCCTACAAATTTTGCTCTGCTGAATGTGAGGTTGTTGGCAAATAAAACCTTCATCTTAAACGACTTTTTTCTGCTCTAATGGACTGGACTTCATGTTTGTTACAGAGACCTGGCTCATCCATGGTGAGTTAAGTGTTTTTTCTGAACTTTTGCCTGTGGATTGTGCCTTTTTTAATGCTCAAAGGATTCTGGTAGGGGTGGTGGATTATTAACGGTTTTTAAAAAGCTCTGGAACTGCAGACAGCTACAGGCTGTAGCTTTTCAGAGTTTTGAACTGCTGTACTTTGAGCTGGGCCGCTCCAACCCAACGTTGTGCAGCCTGATCTACAGGCCACCCTCATACAACAAAAACTTCATAAGTGAATTTTCTGACTTTCTGACTGGAATACTGTTCAATTACGACAGGGTCTTGATTCTGAGAGACTTTAATGTACACGTTTGCTGTCCTGACAAGCCTTTGGTGCAGGAGTTTCTAAATCTGATCCAGTCTTTCAACCTTGTACAAAATGTTGTTGGTCCAACTCATCAAGAGGGCCATACACTTGATTTAGTTCTGTCTCATGGTTTATCTGTGGTTACTCTGGAAATTGGGGATGCTATTGTTTCAGATCACAATCCCATTTCATTTGAAATCCCTGTTATTCATGAGTCTAAATCCCCCGCTCCAGCCAAGAGTTGTCGGATATTTAACTCTTCAATCGCTACTCTTTTTTCCTCTGCATTCCTTACTAATGCTGTTTCAGTCCCTGAAATCTCTGACTGTATTAGTACATAGGAGCTGCTCAGTAGGCATGATACAACCTGCTCTAAGATTTTAGACCTTGTGGCCCTGATAAAAATCATAATATCATATTTTTTTGTGATTTTAAAACATATTTTGTATAAAGTTCATTTCATGATGTTGAGAGTTTAAGAAGGAAGTGAACTGTCTTCTCAGAAATGTTTTTTCAGAAATGATGTATGAGTGATGAGTTACTCAAGAAAAGAGTTTTACAATAAAGCTTCCTGAGGCGCTCTGAGCAAACATGAATCCTTATAAGGAAACAGAACAGAATAACAAGCTCTAAGTTGGAGCAGAAGAGATCCGGACTAAACCGGACAGATTAAGGTGACACCCAGATTTAATAAGTATAAGAGTGATGTAATCATCTCCTATAGACATGCATAGAAATCCTGAGCCATCTCCAGCCCAAAAAGGAGGGCCACAAGAGGTGGCATGATCTATCAGAGGTGGTGACCACAATTTACTCTATAAAAACACACTGATCTGACAAAATGGGGCGAAGACGACTGGAGTGTAAGGAGAACAGGACACGTTTTTTGATGGTTCCAGCTTAGGAAGAAATTGGACGGATCCGAAGAGAAAACTCCTTTCTGGAGTTATTCTTCACTTCAGCCCCGATCATCACCCAGATCCTATTTCTTCAGATTCTGAACATCTGTCGAGCCTGAGGCGGCCTCATTCCAGAGCGGGTGAGGTAATCTGCTCCTTACTGCACCGGAATTCTCAGGAGTTCCATCAGAGAGTGATGGTAAGGAGACGTCTCAAAAATTTTGTCCTTTGTCAACCTTTAAATCAGATCAGAGCGGTAGCCTACAGAATTGCAAGCAGAAAGATTGATTATATTTTGGATTCAATTGCTTGGGGTTGCTAAAGGTTGTTAGAAGTGGTAAGAGACAATATATATTGGATCAGGTTGTGAGTTGGGGTTAATTGTGAAGGTTTCTGGAGCATTTAAATGCGTCACAACGATCCTAGGGGCTCCTAGGGCGTGGCCGGCCAGAAGGAAAACGGCTGAGGCATTTTCCCCCAGCTCTCCGCAGGATCTGAGAACCACCTTGCCAAGGAGACTGATCAACCTCTGGAGTTCAACTAAATCTCGGAGCCACTCATTAATCACCATGTATCCTCTGTGTAATCAAATGTAATCACTGTGTTGGATTGTGCTTACCGCTGTTCCCCCTGCAAATCATTGATTAAAGCAAAGCAAAACATAAAATTCTGGATTCTTATTTCAACACCCCTTTGTTTTGAAGTGGAGAACTTGGTTCAATGTTAACAACAAAAGTTCAGGAGGTTTTTAAAGGTTTTGTAGCTTTGATTATAAAACAACATCCATGAATATTATTCCTAGATTCCAAACAAAACCAGATCGGGTAACAATTGCACCGCTAAAATTAGGAGATGGGCAGCCGTGAACGTGTGCTTCCTCGTCCGTCAAACGTCCCCACTCCTGCTGCTAGGTCGGGCGAGAAATGAGGTGAGATTCTGGGTGTGGTGCATGGATAGGAGGTTGTTAACAGTCTGGGTGAATTATCTCAATACAGCCTTAGACAAAGATGTCCTAAAAAACAGATACGGGTGATACCTGAGCCTTAGGGTTATTTTTAGACCCATTGGAGGAGAAGGCTGCAGTGAGGGCGTGGCACGCATCCTGTGTCTAACTCACTGGGGAAGTGAAACAAAGTAGCTGGAAAAAATAAAAGGAAGTCAAAATCAGTTATTCAGCTCTGCCATAGCTCCTCCGGAGATCTGTTTAGGTAAAACAAAAACAGCAAAAGTTTCACAATGCATGACTATAATAAAAATGTGGTTAAAACACACATGAAAACCCAATTAATTTATTTCAGTCCAGTCAAGTCAAGTCAAGTCAAATCAAATATATTTAACAACACAGATCCACCACATTTTCATTGACCTTTGATCAAATCCACTTCAAGGGTCTGTATTTTGGTTCTTCTGGGTCTAGGGGCGTCTGCCTTAGAGAACCTTCCTGTACACATTCCAAAGGAAGAAAGAGAAATACTTTGGTTATTAGGAACATCAATTTTATCTGTCTTTGTTAAGCAGATACGCACAAAAGTGATGTGGTTTGTAGGCTTCTTATTGGCTATATATGTATATATCATAAAAGTTATTTTTTGCAAAAGTAAAAACTTAAGAATCTCCTATTTATACACAAATGATCTAACCCTTAAGTCCCGGTGGTAGCACCAGTCTGCCGTCCAGACTCCTCCACAGTCCTTCAGCTACTACCCCTTGAGATTTATTGTGTCCCTTATACAAAGTACTTAATCACAGCAAACTGTTTGGGTAGTTTCAAAGCTGTTTCCAACTGCTGCATCTCTTCCTCATGTTTAATTGGTTTATGATCCGCTCTTTTAAAACCTGCTCTCATCCACTGGCTCAAATCTACATGTGTAGCTCCCTCTTTTATTTCTGGAACAGTACACCGTTCAGTGTGTCCTGTTTCAGAAACATCCAAGAAAAAGTTTCCCATAATCAGGCATTGCCAGATCTACTGCCCTGGACGGCTCCTGCTTTAATGCAATAAAAACTTAATCTGCTGTCTGTTCCCACTAATGCAGCTGACACATTTATCATTCCAGTGTCATTCACCATTGTCCTGAGTGGTTGAGTGAGGCCTGTGTAATTAGGAATGTAGTGTCTGCTTAAACCCTGTAAGACCTAAAAGCATGTCTTTAACATTACTCGGCTTTGGGTGATGTAAGATCATTGTCCTGTGTGCTAGTGACAGCTCTGAACCTGATGCTGACAACAAACCTCCCATTACCACAACAGTGCACCTGGCAACCTGCAGTTTGTGCTCACCTTGAACCTTTTTTCAGACAGTCTCAACAACACAGACAATTGAAGTGTTTCTGTTTACTGTGGAAAATGTAAAAACCTAAACTCCCCTTATTTCTATGTTACTGATTGAAACATTAAACATTAAGCATCTCCCTTTAAATCATGGCTGTGTCACACTGTTCATTTTAGAAATAATGTCTTAAGCCATAGCTATCAGGTTTTAAACGAGGTCAATGTGGGTAAACCCAGAACAACAGCAGGCTCAGAAAAGTTTATAATAATATGTTAATTTAAACCAAGGAAGGATGGGGTCGGGATCTGAAAGTGGTAAGAACGAGGATTAGTTTTCTGTGGAGCAGATTTGTCAGGTAAGTTGGAGAGTAATGTCTTCTTACAGGTGGGTGCAGAGTCTTCAGCTCTGAAGGTGAGTTTCCAGGTTCCAGGTGTATTTACAGGTGCACGTGTACAGGTGAATATTTACAGGTTTGTGGAGGAGGCAGACAGGCAGCGTGCAGATGGTCTCAGGTGAGTAACTCTCAGATCTCAGGGGAGTGTTTCTCAGGAGGCTCAGGGAGTTCCACTCTGGAGGCAGGTAAATAAACAAACAAACATTAACAGGCACAGATAACCAAGACTAAGTTCAGGCTGAGCTGCTTTTACCAAACATAAGCGTTGCTTCAGCGAAGTCCTGATCCACAGTGAATCCTTATAAAGCCAGTGAGCAGATGAGTCATCTGTAGCAGGTGAGTATGATTAGTGCTGCCAACCAATCAGGGAGAAAAAAAAACACAGCAGCATCAGCAGCTGCTGAAATGCCTCAGTACCCCCTCCTTAAACATCGCCTCCAGGCGATTTCAGTCGCTTCTCAGGGTGGTCCCTGTAAAAAGAGGTTATGAGAGAAGGGTCCAAAATATACGACCTGGATATCCATGATCTCTCCTCCGGGCCGTATCCCTCCCAGTCCACTAGGTATCGGAAACCACGGCCTTGGCGACGAACGTCCAGGATCCGCCTAACGGTGTAATCCGGGTCGTTGTCAACCAGCCGGGCGGGTGGGGGGGGGGTCGGTTGGGGGGTTGAGGGAGCTGACACTCACAGGTTTGATCTGCGACACATGAAAGGTCGGGTGGACCTTCATGGAGGAGGGCAGACGGAGCCTCATAGCAGAGGGATTTACGATTCTCTCCACGGGAAAAGGCCCAATGAACCTAGGGGAGAGTTTCCTCGGAAAGTCCTTTAACTGAATATCTCTGGTGGAGAGCCATACCTTCTATCCTACTTGATACGAGGGTGTGGATGAACGGTGCCGGTCGGCAAACCTTTTGTTCCGGTGGGCGGTGCACATTAAGGCTCTTCTGGTCTGGTTCCATATCTTGCGACAACGTCGGAGGTGGTGTTGGACGGAGGGGACCAAGCCTTTAGGTTCATCGTTGGGGAACAAGGGAGGGTTGTAGCCCAGTGAAATTTCAAAGGGAGATAAACCAGTGGCAGAGGAGGTGTGACAGTTGTGAGCATATTCGACCCAAGGTAAGTGTTTGCACGAGGATGTGGGATTGTTATTGATGACACAGCGTAATGATGTTTCAAGTTTTTGGTTACACCTTTCGGATTGACCATTAGACTGGGGGTGATGATCAGAAGTGAGACTAACCTTAGCTCCGAGGGTAGTACAGAATGTCTTCCAGACCTGAGAAATGAACTGGGGTCCACGGTCCGACAGGATGTCCAGGGGGATGCCGTGAAGGCGAAAAACGTGGGTGACCATCAGCTGAGCGGTCTCCAAAGCGGTGGGTAATTTGGGTAGAGGGACGAAGTGTGCAGACTTGGAAAATCTGTCAATGATAGTAAGAATGACAGTGTTACCTTCAGAGGGCGGGAGACCAGTGACGAAGTCCAGAGAGATGTGTGACCAGGGACGACTTGGGATGGGTAAAGGCTGAAGGAGACCGACAGGCTGTTGATTTCCATTCTTGTTTTGTGCACATGTTGAACAGGCAGAGACAAAGTCTGTGATATCAGGATACAGAGTTGGCCACCAGAAATGTCTTTTACAGAAGGCAATCATACGTGTGACTCCGGGATGGCAGGTAAAGCGATGGTTATGGACCCAGTCCAGTACCTTACCAATAACTGATTTGGAGATAAACCTCCTTCCATGTAGTCCAGAGCCAGGGTCAGGCTCAGAAGCTTGTGCCAATCTGATGGTGTTTTCGATATCCCAGGTGAGGGTCCCCACAAAGCAAGTGGACGGGAGAATGCTTGAGTTGGTCTTGGGAGAACCTGAGGGTGAAAACTGTCTGGAGAGAGCATCGGGTTTAACGTTTTTAGAACTGGGTATGTATGTTATGGAAAAATTGAATCTGGCAAAAAATAAGGACCATCGGGCTTGTCTGGGGTTTAGTCTCTTAGTGTTCTGCAAGTAGGCTAGATTTTTATGGTCAGTCCAAATAACAAAAGGTGTTTCGGAACCCTCGAGCCAGTGTCTCCATTCTTCCAGAGCCAATTTGATAGCCAATAGTTCACGATTGCCCACGTCATAGTTATTTTCAGCTGGGGAGAGTCGCCGAGAGAAAAAGGCACAGGGATGGACCTTGTTGTCTGCATCTGAACGTTGGGACAGGACTGCCCCAACACCGAGATCCGAGGCATCAACCTCTACAATAAATTGCCTCTTGGGGTCCGGGTGGCACAAAATAGGAGCAGAGGAGAAACGAGCTTTCAACTCACCAAACGCTGCGTCTGCCTCAGGAGTCCAACAAAAGGTTTTTAATGTGGAGGTGAGTTGAGTGAGGGGAGCAGCAATCCGGCTGTAATCTTGAATGAACCGTCTATAGAAGTTGGCGAAGCCCAGGAACCACTGGAGTTGTTTGCGGTCTTTAGGGACTGGCCAGTCAGTGACAGCTCGGACCTTCTCTGGGTCTGCACGAAACTGTCCCTTCTCCAAAATGAAACCCAAGAAGGGGACAGAGGTTACATGAAAATCACACTTTTCGGATTTTACAAATAATCGATTCTCATACAAACGCTGTAGTACAGCCTTAACATGGTTAACATGTAATCTTTCATCACGGGAGTAGATCAAAATATCATCTAAGTAGACAAAAACAAAGTCATCCAAAAAATCTCGTAGGACATCATTAATGAGAGCCTGGAAAACAGCGGGTGCATTTGTGAGTCCGAAAGGCATCACCAAATATTCAAAGTGTCCAAGGGGGGTCTTAAAAGCAGTCTTCCATTCGTCCCCCTCTTTATTCTTACCAAATGGTACGCATTAAGTAAGTCTAGCTTGGTGAATATGGTTGCAGAATGGAGCTGATCGTGAACTGAATCAATTAGTGGAAAGGGGTATTTATTCTTTACAGTGATTGCATTTAATCCTCGATAATCAATACAGGGTCTGTGTTAAGATTTAGGATGTAGTGAACTTGACCTGATGTCAAAACTAAGCCTAAGGTCAAAACCCTTGACCTTAAGAACCTAGTGGGACAGAAACTGTCATTTCATTGATTTGAATCCAGAAATACAGGTTCACCCATCCTGA
>NC_056516.1:581030-607972 GCF_014905685.2 Nematolebias whitei | reverse complement strand
GGCAGGAGGACAAGGCACAAAACGTGGATCCAGAGCGAGGAGAGTCGAAACGAGATGGCTGTAGGCACATAAAAACAAGGTAAGTATTTCTTGGCATAAACACAAGACTGGCTGGAAGCATCAGTACCGTAATAAGGGAACAATGCTCCAGCGAAGAGTAGGACTCGACTGCAGCCTTAAGCAGGGTTGTAGCTCATCAGGTTGATGACCGTCAGCTGATGATGATTAGCGGCCATCTTGGAGCTGCAGTGAGTGTCACTCTTACAGTCTGAAGGTCTTATCTTTCTTGTCTACAAAAAAAAAAAACTGCCCCTAGTGGGGAAGTGGAGGGGCGGATTATGCCGGAAGCTAAGGAGTCTTCGATGTAATCTTTCATAGACTCCTTTTCGGGGCCTGAAAGGTTATATAACCGACTGGATGGAAATGTAGCATCAGGAAGGTGTTCAATAGCACAGTCGTAAGGTCTGTGCGGGGGTAGTGTCAAGGCTTTACTCTTACTGAAAACGTGGGCCAGGCTATGGTAAACTGGGGGAACCTTAGTTAAATCGATATCATCGGGGGGTTCCCTCCCTTTAACGGGAGTAGAGACAGCCGTTTTAAGACAGGACATTAAACAATCCTTGCTCCAACTCTCTAAACGACGTTCTGACCAATTAAAAATGGGGTTGTGTTTGGTGAGCCAGGGATACCCAAAAATTAACTGAGATATGGGTGAATCAAAGACAAGAAACTCACCCAGCTCATGATGATTGCCAGAGACAACAACGTGAAGATCCGAGACCTTGTGAGTGATTTGGGCAAGATGTTTTCCAGTTAGTCCTGTGATGGAGCGAGATGAGGTGAGTGGTACGGTGGGGAGTTGGAGTTGTTCCACTATGTCTCTGGATATCAGACTGTTCTGCACCAGAATCGATAAGAGCAGAAACGGGCAATTTAATTTGATCATGAAGTATGGTAGCAGGTACAGACAGAAGCGAGGCAGGGGAGATTTGGGATGAACTCGGCGGCGTCCCCTGTTTTACTGCCGAGCTGGTCCGTTTCCCCGTACAGGACAAGTGGCGACAAAGTGTCCCTTGTTACCGCAGTAGATGCAGACCTTCATGGCTTATCGTCTCTGTCTTTCCTCAGGAGATAGTCGGGTCCTCCTTACCTGCATCGGTTCAGGTTCAGACTCGGGCGATGACGAAGTTCTAGTGTTGTTATTCTCGGTTGACCGAAAAAAAAAACATGCTGAGGATTATGGGTAACGTAGTTTCTTTCCTTTATACGTTCCTTTATTCTGTTGTCGATGCGGATAGAGAGAGCAATTAATTCATCCAAGCTCCCGGGTTCATCCCGGGAGGCAAGCTGGTCCTTTATGTTCTCAATTAATATATGGACCTCTTAATGCTAGTTCGTCCCATCCAGCCTCCTCAGCCACAATACGAAAGTCCACAGAGTGATCAGCTGCCGACTTACTTCCTTGTCGTAGTGATAATAGTTGTTTTGCTTCCGCCTCCTGGTGGAGTGGATGGTCGAATACACGTTGGAATTCTTGAATGAAAGCTTGAGAAGTTAGAGAATCAGGAGAATGGGCAGTTAGAAACGCTTGGGCCCAACGGAGACCTTTTCCCTTTAATGCTGAAACAATGTAAGTTATTTTAGCGTAATCATTCGGAAACAGAGATGGGGAGTGAGCGAAGGCCAAGTTGCATTGGAGCAAAAATCCCCCACATTGACTGATATTACCTTCAAAATGTTCAGAAGGTCTCAGATCTGGTTCTCTGAATGTCAACACAGGACTTGGAGACAGGCTGGGAACAGAAGGTGGGTTAGCAGGAGTGGCAGGAATTAAGTTGATTATCTTGCTGTCTAAGCCAGCTACACTGTGAGAAACTTGATTTAAAGTGGCGGTGGTATTTTGTTGAAGTTGGTAAAGATGTTGATACATTTTATCAAGTTCAGCAAACTTACTCTCATAAACTTGTGTAGAGCTCGCAGTCTGAGTGTTGCCAGATTTACCCACAGACATGTTGCTTGGCTGAAGCAAACTATCAGGTTTTAAACGAGGTCAATGTGGGTAAACCCAGAACAACAGCAGGCTCAGAAAAGTTTATAATAATATGTTTATTTAAACCAGGGAAGGATGGGGTCGGGATCTGAAAGTGGTAAGAATGAGGATTAGTTTTCTGTGGAGCAGATTCGTCAGGTAAGTTGGAGAGTAATGTCTTCTTACAGGTGGGTGCAGAGTCTTCAGCTCTGAAGGGGATTTTCCAGGTTCCAGGTGTATTTACAGGTGCACGTGTACAGGTGAATATTTACAGGTTTGTGGAGGAGGCAGACAGGCAGCGTGCAGATGGTCTCAGATGAGTAGCTCTCAGATCTCAGGGAAGTGTTTCTCAGGAGGCTCAGGGAGTTCCACTCTGGAGGCAGGTAAATAAACAAACAAACATTAACAGGCACAGATAACCAAGACTAAGTTCAGGCTGAGCTGCTTTTACCAAACATAAGTGTTGCTTCAGCAAAGTCCTGATCCACAGTGAATCCTTATAAAGCCAGTGAGCAGATGAGTCATCTGTAGCAGGTGAGTATGATTAGTGCTGCCAACCAATCAGGGAGAAATAAAAAAAAACACAGCAGCAGCTGCTGAAATGCCTCAATAGCTACATTTTGTCCACTAATCCATCAACTTCAAATTCTTCAACCTAAAAAAAAGTAGCATAAATCTGAGTTACCAATCTGCATAACTGTTCTGAGTAGAGCTCTATCTAAAAAAAAGTAGATTCAAACCTATGAAAACAAGCATAATAAAGAACAGGGGTGTCAAACTCGCTTAAAAAAAGGAGGCCTAAATTAAAACCTGTTTCAACTAAGGGACAATTTCAAAAACCACACTAACTCAAATCAGATATCCAATATATTTTCTTGGTTACAGGTTTCTCAACAAGAGTTTGGTTGATGTCTTTATGTTCTCTGTTGTGCTTTCAATATTATAATCAAAGATTACAAAAAAAATAAAGAGATAGAAGCATTCTACGTTTCACATATTAGCTTAGGGCCAGAGAAGATGTCAACGAGGACCACATTTGACCCCTGGGCCTTGAGTTTGACACATATGAGTTAGAACATCCAGTTTAGTCTTCAGACCTACGAAGCGTAATGTCCCAGTATAGTTCCAATGTAATTAACAGCAAAAAATAAACAATCCACTGAACCTCATCCTTTGTCACAAACCAGACCAATCGAAATGATCTCAGTTCCAAGGCAAAAGCAAACAGACTTAATAAAAAATTTAAAAAAATTACCAAACTCAATACAAGTCCTGTGTCAGATACAGGTCTCTCTTGTAAGAGAGTCTTTGTGACTCATGCAGACTAACCTATAAAAACAACGATTAACTGACTGAAAAAATAAATAATTTGTTTGGGGTAACATTATTAATATTTTGTAATGTTCTGAGTTAATAACCATGTTTTTTTCCTGTCAAAGATTAATACAAAAAGGCAGGTTCTCCAGCAACCCACGTTAGTGCCACTTTTCCTTCACAAAAAATTCATGTACTGTATGTCATGCAGTTACACATCTGTGAAAAATGTGTATGTGAATTGTTATTTATGTCACAGTAGCACACAGCGCCCATCCTGAGACTGGATTCATCCCACCACCATAAATCATGTGTGAAGCCGACACTTCACTCAGGCCGCAGTTGTTGCTAGTGACCCCCAACCACCAGCTTGACCACCTCTGAATGTCTTCTTCAGACACCTTTTGTTTGGAGATACTTTATGTTCCAGAGTTCAAGAGTTCATCTGTGTCCAGCACCACAGTTCATTCAGCAAGACTTGACTGGATGTGAATCCAGGTTGCATAGTCCAGTTTACGACCCCTCGGTTTGTTGCTTTTAGTTGAACAGGACCACTTTCAATTCTTATCATTCCGGTGTTCACAGAAAAGTCACAAATAGTAGCAGACCTAAGTTTCTGTGTCAACTTGTGCACACATATGATCTGTTATGTGGTGATCAAAACCAGAGATTCAAGATGCCACACTATGGTGCTGTTTGAGTCTGCTCTGGCTGACTCTGGCTCTTATTGGAGAGTAAATGATGCAAATCACATCTATATATACCCCAACTCACAATAAAGTTGTGTCAGGGCAGTTAACAGAAACCTTCACGTTCATAGAAAGACCAATTAGTAAAGTTCACCATGTAAGGCAACAAATTAAAATAATATAAATTAAAATCAATGCTCTGTTAAAAGTTGTATTTTGGAACGTCTGTCCACAATGGCCTGACCGAGTCATCCTGCATTCTGGTTCGGACAACGGATTTTAACAGCACCTCAAGGAATAGAAGTAAAAAATGACCAACACAAAAACTGATTAGAATGCAAAATAAAGTACACACTTTTTATATGTATAGACATAATAAACTGTTCCATTTTAAAACCATCCCCACCTTTGTCTATGATAATTTTTTTTCTTTTTTCAAACTACTCCACATTACCGTCAACACCTGACAGTATCACTCCCTGGCACCTCCTGTTTCTCTCGAAGAGGCCTCTGCACTCTCACAGTACCTTACGCATCCAACAAAACATTCTGTTTTCTTTCTGCTATTTTTTATTTATTTATTATCTGTTTCTTAATATATGATTCACACAGCGTGGAAGTGAACACACTACATCCACGTATATGGTGTGTGTGCATGTGTGTATGTGTAGGCGTGTTTTTTTTCTTTCAGCTGTGCTCTGTGTTTGTGTGTGTGTGTGTGTTTCTCCTGCTGTGTGTGTGCCTGCTCCCTCAGACACAGAGCACAGACTG
This sequence comes from Nematolebias whitei, assembly GCF_014905685.2. Lineage (NCBI taxonomy): Eukaryota > Metazoa > Chordata > Actinopteri > Cyprinodontiformes > Rivulidae > Nematolebias > Nematolebias whitei. Next base: position 603,169 of record NC_056516.1, on the reverse strand, counting down.
CAGTCGGACCACAGTTTTGAGCAGTGGTGGGATGTAACTAAGTACAAATACTTTGCTACTGTACTTAAGTACATTTTTCATGTATCTGTACTTTACTTAAGTAGAGTTAAATGTGGGTACTTTATACTTTTACTCCACTACATTTTACATCAAGCATCTGTACTTTCTACTACACTACATTTCTATAATGCAACTCTACTACACTACATTTCTATACCATACCATACCAACTTTATTTATAGAGCACTTTATGCACCCAACAGGACCAAAGTGCTTTACACAATTATATAATACAATACAATGATAAAATGGAAGGGTAAAATTTAAAACAGGAATAAAATAATAAAATAAAATACAAACACAATAAAACAAGGTAAAACATCTCAGATTGTGCTAAAAGGCCAAAGAAAAAAGATGAGTTTTAAGAAGGGACTTAAAAACCTCAATTGAAGAGGCCTGTCTTATGTTCAATGGAAGGTCATTCCAGAGCCTTTCTATAACGCGTTGCATTACAAGTTACATTCATGTTGCAGCTTTTTGATTTGTTTGTTACTTTGAAAGTAACCAATGGTGAGAGGGGAACTGGTCCATTGAATCACTGCAAAGTGGGCAGGTAACGTTAGGCCCACCTTCAAGAAGAGCTGGTCCAATGACGTATATTCTAGTATATACTGTATGTCACTGAGCTGGGTGCAGCTGCAGCACACCCAAAATGGATTCCACCGCAAGAGAGTCAGCCAGAAGATATGCTCCACCCATGGCCTTATTGAAAGACTGCTCAGTACAACAGGACAAATTCTCTCTCCCAAAAGAGCCAGACTGGACTCAAAAATCTTTGAAAACCAACTGCTTCTGAACTTGAACAAGAAATTCTTGCTTGCTGCAATATTAAAATGTGTCACTTCATGGGATGTTAGGAGACAAGAGATGTCTCCAAATGGCTCGACACTCGGGTCTAAGTTTTAAAAATGGTGTCAGTAAGTTAAAATATTGTTCAATATTGACCATTACAAGGTTGAATAGACATATTTTTAACTTAAGGTTGATGACAAACTGGAGTTGAAATATCAGTTGAAATGACCAGAGCCTGTTCCTTTGTTAGTTGTGTCTAATGCTCCTTTTGTTCAGGCAGACAACATTTACTTAAATGTGTTTACTTCAGTTAAAATGACACATTGGTTTTGATTTGTGTTAAATAAAAACTTTCAAAGGTATAATCATTCCTCTTTCTTATTTTGATTAATGGGATTTAACTCTGCAGGTTATCTGTGAAATTCTGACGCACAGAATCACAAGTCCAAGTGTGAAATGTGTCACAACAATTAAAACATGTATTATCTGCAGCATTGTTCAGTAAAATGGAACAACACTATTAATGTATTACTGAAAATATATATATGGTATGCAGACTTAAAGATATGTAGACCATTGCATTAAGTAATACATTCAGCAAGTACTTTTACTTTTAATACTTTAACTATTTTAAAAGCAAGTACTAATTTACTTTTACTTAAGTAAAAATTTGAATGTGGTACTTCTACTTTTACTAGAGTACATTTTTGTCTGTTTATTTGTATGTTTATTTAAGTACAGTGTTTGAGTACTTTCTCCACCACTGGTTTTGAGACTACTCACAACAGTGGCGCTGCCCAAGATGAAACTGGCAAAAAACAGGCAACTGTCCCTCATTTGAATAGAAATTCTAAGGTCGTTATGGCACTTCCAGTATTTTAATTATGATTTCTAATATTATTGAAATTACTAGAGAAACACCATTCTCACAGAAAATCTCCTTTCCTTCCGCCGGTTCTCGGGGAAAAACCCACAAATATGTGCTCGTTAGGCGACTCTCCCAAACAAACAGTATAATTATGGTATATCTTAAGGCGTCTCCAACTTCAACAAAAAAAACTCTAATGCTTTTCCAAGATAAAACCAACTACAGACAATCAACTATCTTTTCTCACTTTAAGAATTATTAGTTATTATTATTATTATTATTATTATTATCGTTATTATGTCAAAAATATTCTGGTTTCACCACCAACTTCCCAGAGGCACAACTTATTAGTTCCACAACACACCGGCACAACTTCCAAATTCAATTCAATTCAATTCAGTTTATTTATATAGCGCCAAATCACAACAAAGTTGTCTCAGGGCACTTTACAGGAACATTCACATAAAAGCCAATTAGTAAAGTTCTCTATCTAAGGAATCCAGCAGACAAGTTGAATCTTGGCTTCGTTGCAGTCTCCCATCCTGAGCAAGCCCAGTGACGACAGTGGAAAGGAAAAACTCCCTTTTAAAAAGAAGAAACCTCCAGCAGAACCAAGCTCAGGACAAGCGGCCATCTGCTTTGACCGGCTGGTTGAGAGGACAGGAAGGAGAGACAGACGAACACAGAATGGTAGGTCCAGATATAGGTTCAGGTGAACCTGAAAGACAAAAAAACGACGTTAAGGATAGAAAAAATAATTAAAAATACAAAACAGGTTGAGCAGAGTAAGTAAAGACAGTAGCAGAGTGAAAATTTTGGTCAGTTTTTCCTCCAGCAGTCTAAGCCTATAGCAGCATAACTAAGGGACAGCTCAGGAAACCCAAGCCGACCCTAACTATAGGATTTAGCAAAATGGAAAGTCTTAAGCCTAGTTTTAAAACTGGATAATGTGTCAGCCTCACGGACAGAGATTGGAAGTTGGTTCCAAAAGAGAGGAGCCTGATAACTAAAAGATCTGCCTCCCATTCTGTTTTTGTAAATTCTAGGAACCACAAGTAAACCTGCAGCCTGAGAGCGAAGTGCTCTGTTAGGAAAATATGGAACAATAAGATCTGTAATATAAGATGGAGCTAGGTTGTTGAGAGCTTTGTAGGTTAGAAGTAAGATTTTGAATTCTATTCTGGATTGGACAGGGAGCCTATGGAGAGAAACTAAAACTGGAGAAATATGATCTCTCTTACTAACTCCGGTTAAGACTCTGGCAGCAGCATTTTGGATCAACTGAAGATGTTTTAAATAAGTATTTGGACACCCAGATAATAAACCATTGCAATAGTCCAGTCTATACATGACAAATGCATGGACCAGTTTTTCTGCATCATTTTTAGATAAGATGTTTCTAATTTTAGTGATATTACGCAGGTGGAAGAAGGCAGTTCTAGTAACGTTTTTAATGTGGGGGATAAGGGTGCATTCACACTAGCCCTGTTTAGTCCGCTTTAATCAAACTCTAGCTCGTTTTCCTTGAAAGTCCGGCTCATTTAGGGAGGTGTGAACGCGCCATCGAACTCTCTCATGGAACAAAAAGGCGAACTCTGGCCCGGGCTAAAACCTAGGTCTCGGTCCGGTAGAAGTGAACTCTAGCGCGGTTCGAGTACAGTGTGAATGTAAACAGACCGAGCCCCGCTCCGCAGGGTAAACAAACACATTGCTCTGACCTTATATGGAGCCGTCAGCTGTCTTGTGTGAAAAACAATATTCTCCATGGTCGTCTGTCTCATCTTCTGCTCATGCTAAGTCCATTTTTGAAAAATGACAAAATATAACTCCTATAACTGCTAAAACATGATGCCACTTCGTTTTTATTTTTATTTACAGAAGAAGAAGAAGACGTGTCTTCAGAGGTTTTTGTGTCGTTTCTTTCAGTAGTTCTTGGTGCAGCACCCCCACAGGCGAGTGGGGGAATAGGTTGGTTCAACAGGTTGACTCGACTGCACAGTGCAGTGTGAATGCAAACGCACCAGCTCAAATGTAAACAAAAGGTCATGAATATTGGTCCCGAACCGAGTCTACCGGACTATCTGGTGTGAAAACAACCTAAAAGACATGTCCTGATCAAAAATAGCACCAATATTTTTAACATTAGAGCTGGAGGACAGAATAATGCCATCTAAGGAGGGAGAAAGACTGAAAAATTAATTTCTAAGGTGCTCGGGTCCAAAAACCAAAACCTCAGTTTTGTCTGTGCTCAACAGGAGAAAATTAAGGGTCATCCAGGTTTTTATGTCTTTAAGACATGCTTGTAGTCTAACTAGCTGATTGGATTCATTGGGTTTAATGGACAAATATAATTGTGTGTCATCATCATAACAATGGAAATTTATCCCATGCTGTTTAATAACTTTACCTAATGGAAACATATATAAAGTAAAGAGTATCGGCCCAAGCACTGAGCCCTGAGGAACTCCATGACTAACTTTGGTGTATGAAGAAGATTTATTATTTACATTTACAAACTGGAATCTATCAGATAGACATGATTTAAACCATTTTAGAGCCGTTCCTGTAATCCCAATATCATATTCAAATCTCTGTAGTAAAATATTGTGATCAACTGTATCAAATGCAGCACTGAGGTCTAACAGGATCAGTATAGACACAAGTCCATAGTCTGAGGCCATGAGAATATCATTAGTTATTTTTAGTAGTGCTGTTTCTGTTCTATGATAAGCTCTAAACCCTGACTGAAACTCTTCAAACAGATTATTTCTTTGTAGATGTTCATGCAACTGACCTGCAACTATTTTCTCTAGAATTTTTGAGATGAAAGTTAGATTAGATATAGGTCTATAGTTGGCCAGAATTTCTGAATCAAGATCAGACTTCTTAAGTAAAGGTTTAATTACAGCAACCTTAAAGCGCTGTGGTACGTAACCATCCATCCATCCATCCATCCATTATCTTTACCCATTTATTCCATTTTGGGTCATGGGGGTCGCTGGTGCCCATGTCCAGCAATCACTGTGCGAGGGGCGGGGTACACCCTGGACAGGTCGCAAGTCCATCACAGGGCCACATAGAGACAAACGAGACAAACAACCATTCACTCTCTCACTCACACCTAGGGACAATTTTAGAGTTACCAATCAGCCTAACATGCATGTTTTTGGACTGTGGGAGGAAACCGGAGTACCCGGAGAAAACCCACACATGCACGGAGAGAACATGCAAACTCCACCCAGAAGGCCCCTGGACCGGGATTTGAACCAGGGACCTGTTCGCTGAGAGGCAGCAGCTCTGCCAGTTGCGCCACCGTGCTGCCCTACATAACCATCTGTTAAAGACAAATTAAGTAGATCCGAAATGTGGACATTAATTAGGGGAAATACCTCTTTAAACAGTCTGGTTGGGATGGGATCTAGCAGACCTGTGGATGGTTTGGATGAGATTATTATTTTTGACAATTCAGAGAACTCAACATGACAAAAACTGCCCAAACGTAAATCAAGCTCTAGTGAAATTTTTAAAGTTGCCTCATTTGACAGGGGACTAGAAATAGTAGAAGGAAGGATGGTTTGAATTTTCTCTCTAATTTAAATAATTTTTTTTATAAAGATTCTCATGAAGTCATCACTACTTATAGTTGTAGGGATACATGGTTCAACAGAAATGGGACTTTTAATTAGTCTAGCAATAGTACTAAACAGAAACCTAGGGTTATTCTTATTCTCCTCTATTAAAGATGAGTAATATAAAGTTCTAGCTTTACAGAGAGCTTTTTTATATGTTAGCAGACTATCTTTCTAAGTTAAATAAAATTATTCAACATTAGTAGAGTGCCATTTTCTCTCCTGGTTTCTAGATGCCTGCTTTAAAGTAAGTCAGAATTGAACCAAGGAGCCAGTTTCCTCTGATTGATTACTTTCTTTTTCAGTGGAGCAATTATTACGACTTTTATTTATAGTTAGTTCTCAAGATAAATAGTAGATTGCATCAGTTTGTCTCTTTTTTTTAATTTGTTTATTAATTTCTGTTTGACAATTACTCATCAAATGGTCTTAAACTGGTGGAAAAATTACAATGACTAAAAGCATTAGTCAAAAGAAAAGTAACTAAGGCCAGTAACCCAGGCCAACCGAGAGAAATAGTCTTTCCATCATGTCCTGGGTGTCCTCCCAGTCAGACATGCCCAAAGCACAAACCTAGGGAGGTGCACAGGGGGCATCCTTACTACTGTACATGCCCAAACCACCTCAACTCCTTTCTATGTTGAGGAGCGGCAGTTCTACTCTGAGTCTATCCCAGACAAATGAACTTCTAACCCTATCTCTAAGGGAAAGTCCATCTACCCTTCGGAAAAAAACTCATTTCAACCACCTGTATCCATGATCTCATTCTTCAGTCACTACCCAGAGCTCATGGCCACAGTTGAGGGTAGGAGTGTAGACCGACTGGTAAACAAAGAGCTTTGCCTTACAGCTCAGCTCCCTCTTCACTACAATGGACTGGTAAAGAGTCAGCAATACTGCATATGTTGCACCAGTCCATCTGCCAATCTCATGCTCCATTCTTCCTCACTTGTGAACAAACCCCCAAGATACTTGAAATCCTCCACTTGATGCAGAAACTCACCCTTGACCTGAAGAAAGCAATCCACCCTTTTCTGGTTGAGGACCATGGCCTCAGATTTGGAGGTGCTAGTTCTCATACCAGCTGCTCCACAGTCGGCTGCGAACTGCTCCAGTGAGAGCTGAAGATCACGGCACGATGATGCCAACAGGACCACATCATCTGAGAAGAGCAGAGATGGAATCCTGAGGCCACCAAACCAGAATCCCTCTGCCCCCTGGTTGCACCAAGAAATTTTGTCCAGAAAAGTTATGAACAGAATCTGTGACAATGGGCAACTCTGGCGTAGTCAGACTCCCACCCTGATGGGGTCCGACTTACTACCGGAAATGTGAATCAAACTCTCGCACTGCTTGTAAAGGGACTGAACAGCCCATAACAATGGGCTCCTAATCCCATACTCACGGAGTACCCTCCACAGTTTACCCCGAGGAACATGGTCAAATGCATTCTCCATGTCCACAAAACACATGTAGACACTGGATGGGCAAACTTCCATGACCCCTCGAGGACCCTAGTAAGGGTAAAGATCTGATCCGGTGTTCCACAGCCAAGGCAGAACCCACATTGTTCCTCTTGGATCTGAGGTTTGACCAATGATCAGACTAGCTTCTCTAGTACTCCCGAATAGACCTTACCAGGGAGGCTAAGGAGAGTGATGCCCCTGTAATTGGAGCACACCCTCCACTCCCCCTTTTTGAAGAGGGGAACCACCATCCCAGTCTGCCAATCCAGTGGCACTGCTCCCGATGTCCACACAATGTTGCAAAGGTGTGTCAACCAAGACAGCCCCACAACATCCAGAGCCTTAAGGAAATCAGGGCAATTCTTATCCACCCCCGGAGCCCTGCCGCCGTGGAGTTTTTTAACTATCTCAGCAACCTTAGCCACAGTTATGGACAGACCAACCCCAAAGTCCCCTTACTCCACTGGAAGATGTGCCAGTGGGATTGAAAATGTCATAGAGAAGTATTCCTTCCACATCCCGACAACATCACTGGTTGAGGTCAACAGCACCCCACCTTCACTGAACACAGTGTTAGTAAAGAGCTGCTTTCCCTTCCTCAGCCACCTGATGGTTTGCCAGAATCTCCTCGGAGCCGACCGACAGTCGTTATTGAGGGCTTCACCAAACTCCTTCCACATACAAGCTTTTGCCTCAGCAACAGCCAAGGCTGTGGACCACTTGGCCCTCCGGTACTCCTCAGCTTCCTCTGAAGCCCCATCAGCCAACAAGAACTGATAGGACTCCATCTTCATCTTGACAGCCTCCCTAACCTGAGGTGTCCACCACCGAGTTTGAGGATGGCCACTGCAAAAAGCACCGACAACCTTGCAGCCACAGCTCAAGGCAGCCACTTCAACAATCGAGTCACAGAACATGACCCGCTTTGACTCAATATTCCCCACCTCAGCTGGGATGCGGTTAAAGATCTACCAGAGATGTGAAATGAAGATCTTTCTGATGGGTTATTTTTCCAGGCATTCCCAGCAAACACTCAGTACATGTTTGGGTCTACCAGGTCTGTCCGACATCTTCCCCCACCATTTGACCCAAGTCACTACCAGGTTGATCAGTTGACAGTTCAGCTCTTCTCTTCACCTGATTGTTCAAAACAAATGGCCACAAATCAGATAAAATGACTACAAAGTAAATCATCCATCTACGACCTAGGTCATCTTGGTGCCAAGTGCACTTACGGACACACTATGTTTGAACATGGTGTTCGTGATGGACAAACTATGACTAGTACAGAAGTCAACAACAAAACATTTCTGGAGTTCAGATCATAGAGGCAATTCTTCCCGATCACTCCCCTCCAGGTCACACTGTCATCATCCATGTGGGCATTGAAATCCTCTAGCAGAATAAAGGAATCCCCAGCTGGCACACCTTCCATCACCCCTGCCAAGGACTCCAAGAAGGTCCCAGCACCAGACTCACCTCGCCACCGGATGAAGAGCATCTCAGCGTGACCTCAGCAGAAGTAAGGAGTACCTTCAGGAGGATTAATCCGCACAAAGCAACTGGCCCAGACAACATCCCCGGAAAAGTGTTGAAGGAATGTGCTGATCAGCTCTGTGAGGTGCTGGCAGACATCTTTAACACCTCACTTACCCTGGAGACGGTTCCCACCTGCCTGAAGACTGCCACCATCATCCCAGTTCCAAAAAGCTCTACAGTGGGTATGTTTACATGGACAAAAGTAACCGGATCAGATGGCCGGTCGGAACAAAAGTGTGTCATGTAAACGCTCCGTTCGGGTTATTTTTTGTGTATTCGGCGCGATCCGTTATAATTTGTGATCAGATCGAAACGGGTGGTTTACGCCGATCCGTGGCCCGATCGGTGCGCATGTAAACACTTGATCTGTTCGTTTTTATCTGATGGTGAAAAAATGACCTGACTGCGCATGTGCGGCGCGTACCTCTACGCGTTTCCTTTTCCGCCTGGCTAATGTGTAGATGCTAACATGGCGGGGAAGCAGAACTGGTCGGTGAGCGATACAACATTTCTAATCGAAACGTTAAAAGAACTCAAAATTATCGAACGCCTTGACGGTCGAAAGTGTAGGAACACGGAGTTATTTAAACAAGTGCATGAAAAACTGGAAGAAGCCGGAATCCATCGAACAATTGAGCAAATAAAAAAACGCTGGAAGAGCTTGAAAGCTAAGTACTACCAAGCTAAAAACAAGAACAGGAGAAGTGGCTCCGACCCCACCACTTTTTCATTTTACGTGTTGATGGACGAACTGATGAGAGAGCGGCCACTGGCCAACACGACAGGCAGCGGTGTGGATCAAGGTTATGAGGAGGAATCTGAGGACTACAGCCCCGAAGCAAATCCGGAACAAAGCATCCTTTCCGGTAAGATACTCTTCAAGCCACATTAACCCTCTGTACTGTATTACTTGGTGTAACTGGGATACAACAAATATGTTAAAATGTAATTATAATAAGAAGCAAGAGTAGCTTTAGGGCTAGCATAATTATACCTCCAAGGATTGTACACAGTAGAGAACATGAGACCTATATTGTGGATTATAACACTACCCCAACTAACCAGATAATTAACCTAACAAATTTCAACATACCAGGGGACCAGTTAGACTTTATTTTTTTCTTTTTCAGATGATGAGTCCAGCGTTGATGAAGCAGCTGACAGCAGCACACAACAAACAACAGTCCAAGAAACTTTCAACAGACGAGGACATCAAGGAAGAGTAAGTTGTGTGTTCCAGATGACAAAAACAGTAACAAATGTTTATACAGTGTTTAGAGAGATTATGTTAGTACTGCATCCAAGCAAGTAATAGTGTTTTACATCATTGCAGGACCACGAGGGAACTCTGGTTATGCAGACTTGGGCCACCGAACAGCAATCCTTCTACCAGAAGATGCAAGAGTCCCAGAACAAATGGATAGAAGAACAACAGGAACGATGGCAGCAAAGAGAAGAAAGGTTGTTTGTAAGGTTCTTAGAAGAAAACACACTCTCAACTGAGCACCTAGTGAGGCAATGTTTTGATGGATTAAAGTCCATCATGACTCAAATGACCCCACCTCCACAGGGAAGATCTCCAGTTCCTCCCTACCCTCAGCATCAATACCCAGGTCAAAGCCGGTCTGCTCAATTTCCTCAGAACCCAAGCTACAACTCGGATTACCACCTCCATGACCTAAACTAAAGTTAAAAAAAAGTTTATTTGAGCAGCAGCTAAGGTTTCATATTATATATATATAGATATTTTTTGATATTGTAATTCTGAAAGTACAGGATGAGTTGATAAAGAAGTTACTGTTGAATTACACGTTACTGTAGTTTTAAATGACCAAAGAATGTTTTTTTCTGTTTTCATTACAAGATGTGATGATCTGTGCACATTGTCTGTTTTGCACAAACTTTTTGAATGTATAATTTTTATGTTTTTGTGATGTAGGCTACCTCAAATTGCACTGAGAATGAAACACATTTCACACAGTGCCAACAAGCAATATAAAATGTTTACAAGAATTTATTAAAATGTTTGGTCCATTAAAGAGCTCCGATGTACACTAGTATTATTTGCCGTTTTGTTATAATATCTTTATACAAATGTTAGCTGCATCTGAACACATACATGACAAGTATATATTGTATATCTAAAAAGCCCCTTTAATGCAGATGGCCTGTACGGAGTGGAAACTTGGACATATATGCAGTCAGTGCCTCTCTTGCACCGTTTCCACCAACACTGCACTGAAGATTCGCTGGCTGGTTAGGCTGAGGGTAGTTGTTTGCATGTCACGTGCCTCTTCCAACCAGTTGCTGTTGCCATAATCCCTCTCCCTCTGGCAGAAGTTGTGGAGTGCACAACAGGTGGCGATCATTTTTGGAGCAAAGGTGAAATGAAAGTCACTTCTTTTTAGAAGAACTCTCCACCGTGACTTCAGCAACCCGAAGGTCATCTCTACGCCCACCCTGACTGAGCTAAGGTAAACATTAAATGACTCTTGTTGAGGAGTCACACGAGGAGAGTTTGGGTATCCTTTGACGAGCCAGTCCAACAGCGGGTATGCAGGGTCACCAACAACGAGGAGACTGACGTCCTTTCCTTCAATGTTCCTCACAGACTGCAAAAAAAGGACATACTAATATTTAGTATTTTACTTAGACATTGTTTAAAGGCATGGTTCAAACAAACTTTTTTTTTTAAATAAAACTTTACAGCTATGTATCTCTACTTTGAGAACCTTAGCTGTAATAGTTGTAGTAATACTAAATACAATATAGCAAATATTGGCAACATTTAACCATTTGTTTAAAGGCATGCTTCTAACAAACATTTAAAAAAATAATTTTACAGCTAAGTATCTCTATAGTTTATAGTTGTAGTAATAATAAATACAATATAGTAAATATTAACCTTACTTTTGGCATTAGATGAGCCCTTTGATAGAGGTCAGAGTGGCGCAGGACATTGGCATCATGGGCACTGCCTGGCATCTTGCAACTGATGCTCCAGAAACTGAGAAAAACAGAGGAAGAACAGTAATTAATAATAAATACAGACAGTATCAAGCATAGACAGGTAGAAAAAGAAAGAAAAACAAGTTTATTTAAGCATACAGCGTGTATTTGTCTTACCAGCAGTTGTTGTCCACAACAGCTTGGAGGACATAGGATGGCCAGCCTTTACGGTTAACAAAGTCTTTATATCCATCAGAGGGGGGAAGAACCGGGATGTGTGATCCATCGATGAGACCCATAATATGAGGGATGTGATGGGAAGCCTCAAAAGCTCTGGCGATCTCCAGTGCCTCCATGTCAGTTGGTGCTCGGATCAGCTGTTTAATTGGCCCTCTCACCATGCTTTTACAAAACATGTACACACAATTTTTAACGCTGCTCTTACTTATTCCAAATTGATTTGCAATGACTCGCTATTCGGCACAGCTGCCCAGTTTATACAGAACAACTGCAACTCGCATCATGAGCGGAATTGGAGTTCTAACAGTCACCTCTTCTGGGGCTAAATGACTCTCCATCAAAGTGCACAACTTTGTGAAAGACAGACGTGTCATGCGAAAATTCTGCTTCCACTCCTGGTCGGTGAACTGCGTGAGGACCACACGCTCCCACCAGTCTTTACTTGGGACTTTCATCCACTGGTTTCTGGTCGTTTGTGGAGGTAGTGGCAGCAGCATTAAACTTGCCGGCAGCAAAGAACTTTCTCGGATGTATTTTTCCTTCCGCGCTCTCATCCTACGAAGAAAAAAGACTAAAAGCATGCGTTGCTTCGCCTGTAGCTCAAGCAGGGAGTGCAGTAACAACTCCATCACAGTCATTAAAACCTGTCGCGGGTCCATTTTTGTCGCTCAAGTGTGTTTACGTTCGTCCCGGAAAGAGAACTTCTTCTTCTATGGTTTACACGGAAGTAACTTCTTCTTCGGTGGTTTTTTAAGGAGAGTTTACCACTCTGTGCATGTCAGTACTTCTGTTCAGAATCAAAGCCCGTTGCATGTAAACGCACATCGTGAACGGATTGTGCCCATGTAAACGATACATTTGAATTATTCAAACAGAACACATTTCAATCCGGTCAAAGAATTCTGCGCATGTAAACATTGCTAGTGACTGGTCTGAATGACTATCGGCCAGTGGCCCTCACCCCGATAGTCGCTAAATGCTTCGAAAAACTGGTCATGATTCACATCAAAACAACCATCAACATCAACGAGGACCCTCATCAGTACGCATACCGTGAGAACCGATCAACAGAGGATGCAATCTCCTCTGTGGTCCACACTGCACTCAACCACCTGGAGCAGAAAAACTCTTACGTCCGTATGCTCTTTGTGGACTTCACATCCGCCTTCAACACCATGATCCCCCAAACCCTGATGGACAAACTATCCACACTAGGACTAAGCCCCTCCATCTGCAACTGGGTACTAGACTTTTTAACAAACAGACCACAGTTAGTGAGGATCCACAACCTCTCCTCCTCCACCATAACCCTCAGCACTGGCTCTCCTCAGGGATGTGTGTTGAGCCCCCTTCTGTTTACTCTGCTCACATATGATTGTGCAGCTACCCATCCAGGCTGTCACATTGTAAAGTTTGCAGATGATACAGCGGTGGTGGGATGCATCACAAACAATGATGAGTCCAGCTACAGGCAAGAGATGGAACACCTGGAGAGCTGGTGCAGAGAGAATAACCTTCACATCAATGTGAAGAAGACAAAGGAGATGATTGTGGACTTCAGAAGGAACAAAAACACCTACACCCCCCTGAACATAAGAGGATCTGCGGTGGAAGTGGTCTCCAGCTACAAGTACTTGGGTGTACACATGAATGACAACCTCAGCTGGAGCAACAACACCACCAGCCTGATCAAGAAAGCTCATCAGAGACTCAACTTCCTCAGACGGCTGAGGCGAGCTGGTCTGGGAAGCTCAGTCCTCACCTCCTTCTACAGGTGTGCAGTGGAGAGCATCCTGTGCTCCAGCATCAACGTGTGGCATGGAGGCTGCACATCTGCAGAAAGAAAAGCTTTGCAGAGAGTGGTGAAGGCTGCACAGAAATCTGTTGGAATCAGTCTCCCCACCATCACAGACATCTACACCTCCAGATGCAGGAAGAGGGCCACCTGCATCATGAAGGACCCCACTCACCCAGCACACACACTTTTTGCCCCACTCCCCTCAGGAAGGAGGTTAAGGAGCATTAAGTGTAGAACCACTAGACTGAGGAACAGCTTCTACCCTGAGGCTGTTAGACTCATGAATCTCTAACTAGAATAATCACTGTGAAAAAACATATCATGTTGCTGCTGATCTGTTTCATGTTGCTGCTGATCTGTTTCAATGTTGATGTGTTCATGCGTGCACATCTGCTCACAGACTCATGTTCATGTTTGTGCTGATGTTCAATGTTTTATGTTATGAGTGCTTAGTGTATATTTAGTTGATGTTTTTCTTAGTTCATATCTTAGATGTTATTACTGTTTTTCTTAGACATTTTATTGTTTGATGTAACTGGGACCCCGTGTACATAATTTCGCTCCACCACATGTACCACATGAGGTGCGAATGACAATAAAGAAACTCTGACTCTGACTCTGACTCTGATACTCTGAACTGTCATTTGGCTGTGTAGGCACAAACAACAGTCAGAGATTGTCCCCCCACCCAAGGGTGTAGGGAAGCCACCCTCTCATCTACAGAGGAAAATTCCAACACACAGGCTCCAAGTCGGGGGGCTCAAAGTAGACCCACACCAGCTTGATGCCTCTTATTATGGGCAACTCCAGAGTGGAATAAGGTCGAGCTCCTTTCAAGGAGATCAGTTCCAGAGCCCATGCTGTGCGTCAAGGTGATCCCAACTATATCTAGTCGGTACCTCTCAACCTTGCACACAAGCTCAGGCTCTTTCCCCACCAGAGAGGTCACGTTCCATGTCCCAAGAGCCAGTTTTTGTAAGCCAAGGTCAGAGCACCAAGGTCCTTGCTTTTGGCCACTGCTGATGGCATCATCCACCCAACTTTTATCACCTTTCTTGCAGGTGGTGGGTCCACAGGAAAGCAAACTCATGCTGCTTCTTTGGGCTGAGCCTGACTGGGCCCTATGGGTAGAGACCCGGTCACCAGGAACTCACAGACAAGCCCCTCCCCCAGGTCTGGCTCCAAGGTGGGGCCCCAGTAACACATGCCCGGGCAAGGGACACTGAGTTGCTTTATTTGTGTTGTCCATCAAAATACTTTTGAATGACTTTGTCTGACCTGTTGCCAAGGTATTTCTTTTTTTTTTTCAAATTAATTTTAAACGCTATGGTGTCCAAGATTTTCTTTTCTATAGAGGTCAAAGGCAACAGCTTGCTCTTTTGGTTTAAATCAAATCCATCTGATAGATTCTAGTTAGTAAATGTAAATAATAAATCTTCTTCATACACCAAAGTTAGTCATGAAGTTCCTAAGGGCTCAGTGCTTGGGCCAATACTCTTTACTTTATATATGCTTCCATTAGGTAAAATTATTAAACAGCATGGGATAAATTTTCATTGTTATGCTGATGACACACTGTATTTGTCCATTAAACCCAATGAATCCAATCAGCTACTTATACTACAAGCATGTCTTAAAGACATAAAAACCTGGATAACCCATAATTTTCTCCCGTTGAACACAGACAAAACTGAGGTTTTGGTTTTTGGACCTGAGCACCTTAGGAATTATTTTTTCAGTCTTTCTCCCTCCTTAGATGGCATTAATCTGTCCTCCAGCGCTAATGTTAAAAATCTTGGTGTTATTTTTGATCAGGAAATGTCTTTTATCACCCACATTAAAAACGTTACTAGAACTGCCTTCTTCCACCTGCGTAATATCACTAAAATTAGAAACATCCTATCTAAAAATGATGCAGAAAAACTGGTCCATGCATTTGTCACGTCTAGACTGGACTATTGCAATGGTTTATTATCTGGATGTCCAAATACTTCCAAAATGCTACAGCCAGAGTATTAACTGGAGTTAGTGGAGGGTTCATATTTCTCCAGTTTTAGCTTCTCTCCATTGGCTCCCTGTCCAATCCAGAATAGAATTCAAAATCTTACTTCTAACCTACAAAGCTCTCAACAACCTGGTCCCATCTTATATTACAGATCTTATTGTTCCACATTTTCCTAACAGAGCACTTTGCTCTCAGGCTGCAGGTTTACTTGTGGTTCCTAGAATTTACAAAAACAGAATGGGAGGCATATATTTTAGTTAACAGGCTCCTCTCTTGTGGAACCAACTTCTGTTGTGGCTGGCTACCACGTCGTGTTCAAAACAGCTGAGACGTCGCTCTCGGTATAAAATATTTATTTGACAAAACATGGGTTACAGATATTCAGAGACAAACAATTACATTATTAAAATATATGCATATATTTTGGAGCATTAAAGAACGAACCGTCTCGGTGTGCGCCTCCCGGAAATGCTCGGTGGGCGTGTGTCATTTCCGGCCTTTTATCACAGTTTGAGAAGGCTAGCTTTCTGATTGGTTTAGCTTCTGTTGCTAGGGTTACGACTCTAGCCCGCCCCCTCAAGGACGTTAATATCTACATTTCAGATAAGAAGTTCTGCCTCACTGAAATCGTTGGTTTTAGATGTTTGTTTAACGTGATTATACCTTAGTGATACCAAATGATTTGAGTTAAAGTTGTTTATTTCTAGGAATATTCTAGGAATAATTAATAACTATTAATTGTTATCTAACTCATGTTTGCGTGTTCTGACTTGATCCTTTTTATACTTTTTCTGTTGTGGTTTACTGTGACAATTAACCCTGTGTCTTCTCAGCTAAACCGACCCTGTATTCAACAATGATTAAATGTTAATGGTTATTCTAAAAAAGTTAAATCTGGTCCTCTGGACATTCAAAAAAAACAAAAAAAAAACAAAGCAAAACAACAAAAAATGTAGAAACTGCAAGCGATAACGTTCAGTTTGAAGTGTTGTTCTCGTCCGCCCGAATTCGTTTTCTCATTTCCCTGTGAAGGAATCAGGAACACGTACTAAAAAATACAACAGACGCACCTCAAAGTTTGAGAAGGTTTAATGAGTATAATAATTAAAGGTCAAAGGAGTCACAGGTTCACAAGCAAAACAGTGGATTAGTAAATACAGTTCTTATCTTAGCATTTAATCATTGAATACGACCTGTAAGGAAGATCAGAAGTCTGCCTTCGCTCTGCAATGTCTGCTTGAAGAGGAAGTGCTGCATGATTTTATAGTCTCAGCAGGAAGGTTCCTTTATCACACACACACACACACCACGAGTTTGCTGTTCTTTTTTGCAACTTCTGGTTCTGGCCAATCTTGGGTTGGACCTTGAGCAATATAAGATGTGTGACTCACCATGTCACGCAGTGGAAAACAGGAACAGATTAAACATAATCAAACACAAGCCAAACAAGTTTTATTTTACAACAATTCCCCCTTTTGACCTCATCTGACTGAGGTCGATAACAGTTGGCTACGTTCTATTTGCGCCGACGTGGGGTCATCTGGAAATCTGACACATCATATCCCCTGCGCATTAGGAGCTGACGTGTAATTTCCGGGTCACTCTTCTCTAAAGTGGAAGTGATGAGGCGCACAGACAAGGATCTCAAGCAAGGAATGCAACAGCATCCACATGTGATCAAGATGGCTGCAAATACTGCAATAGAATGTTATACTAGTACTGCACACAATGGGTGAAATGGTACACACAGCAGTTCCTCACCAGTCAGCCAGGCAAGCGGTACCTTTAACACAAAATAAACACAAGATAACACTCTGTTAATATTTTTTACGTTATCTGAAATTATATGAAATACTTTTAAAATCACAAGTCTGAGTATACTTATCACTTTCAAGCTGAGTAAATAAGTGGATGCGCTCTAAATCAAAACTGCAATAAAAAGATAACAGAAAAAATGGTTAGTACACAGTAATACAATGTTGTTACAATCACACGTACTCAGGGGCATTCCCCTGGGGTGCTCAGAGACCGATCCTCCTATGTCTTTGAGTTTTCTTCGTGGAGTGTGAGACTCTAAGATGTCGTGTTTTTGCCTTTTCTAGGTGTCTGTACTATGTGTGGCTGTTCCAGCACCCGGTGACCCACTCAAACAAAGTCCTTCAGGGCCCGCTCGCAACTACACCAGGCTGCTTTGGTCTACCTTGACATGAATGTCCAGATTTGCGACTTTAGATGGTTCCTGCCAGCTCTCTCGCTTTTCCTGGCTCCGAGGCTGGTGCACACTGGCTCCAATGATACCAGATGTCCCCCTTTCCTCTGAGGCGGACAGCGTGGGACGTTCTCTCTGTCACCTGATAGGGGCCCGTCCACCTGGGCTCCTGCCACTTCCTTTTAATGACCCTCAGCAAGACCCACTCCGCAGTGGGGAGACCAGGTTCCTCTGGTCTCTCTGTCAGGCTCTGTTTGTTGTGTACCTGCTGAGTAAAGTTAGACACTAATGCTTTTAACTCTTCAAAGTATACCTTGTGGTCCATCTTACGGTCCTCCTCACTGGTCAGTGAGCATGCGGTTGGTCCAGGAAAAGGTCGACCTGTAGTTAACTCATAGGGAGAGAAGCCAGTTCCATTATTAACAGAAGTTCTCACTGTCATTAATGCAATTGGTAATGCATCCACCCAGTTCAATTTAGTCTGTGCACAGATTTTGCTTAGTTTTTGTTTTATGTTTTGGTTCATCCTTTCAACCTTCCCCTGAGACTGGGGATGGTACACGGTCCCAAAAGCATGTTTTAGGCCTAACATTTTTTCCACAGTCTGCAGGTCTGCGTTTTTGAAATGAGTTCCATTGTCTGATCTGATTTTTTCAGGGAATCCGTGTCTTGGGATGTAATGGTTAATTAAGAACTTCACCACTGTTTTGCTGTCTTCTCTTCTCGCAGGTATGGCTTCTGGCCAACCTGTGAGTGCGTCAACACACATCAGTACATATCTGTACCCTTTAACAGGGTCCAACATGTCAGTGTAATCTAAAATCACCTCCTGTCCTGGTCTGTGCAGGAGGGGAAAAGTACCTTGTTCAGTTTTTACTGTTGGTCGAATGTTATATTGTAAACAGACATTACAGGTGTCAACGTATGCAGTTACCATATCTTTTAGATGAGGGTGCCACCATTGTTGAAGATTCCTTAGCATTTGTCTGCCTCCCACGTGTGCTAACCCATGTGCTTCCTGGAGCACAGCCTGCTTCAAAGTCATTGGCAAGACCCACTTCTGATTAGGCCCTGTCCACAATTCAGTTTCTCCCTGTTTCTGTCCCCCTTTTCTCATCCACAATGTCTTTTCCTCGGGGGATGCTTTAGCTTGGGCTTCTGGCAC
Organism: Nematolebias whitei; assembly: GCF_014905685.2. Lineage (NCBI taxonomy): Eukaryota > Metazoa > Chordata > Actinopteri > Cyprinodontiformes > Rivulidae > Nematolebias > Nematolebias whitei. Next base: position 584,449 of record NC_056516.1, on the reverse strand, counting down.
ACCTGCCTCATCCTAATGATTCATTTTTTGACATTCCTCCTCCACTGTCACCATCTGTACTCTCGGCAAATAGCCTGCTGCTATTTTGGCTGCTCTGTCAGCTTGTCTATTTCCTTCTGCTGTGTCTGACTGTGTTACATCATGACCTTTGCACTTCACAACTGCCACTTTTGCTGGCAACATCAAACTGTCAGCTAAATCCTTAATGAGTTCCTCGTGTTTGATTGGTTTGTTACCTGCTGTTTGAAAACCTGCTCTCTTCCACTGTGGTAACTGAACATGAACTACACCATATGCATACGCAGAGTCTGTGTATACTGTCACCTCTTGTCCTTTGCTTATTTTCAGAGCCTGTACAACTGCGTGGATTTCTGCTTTTTGAGCTGACTGAAGACCTTCTAGCTGTCCTGAGCTGACCACTTTGTACTCAGTACCTTTCTGCTGTACTACCGCAAATCCTGATCTCAAAGACCCATCCTCAAGCCTGAAACAGCAAGCATCGGTGTAGAGTATGTTAGAATGTGGGATGTGTTCAGTCTGTATGTCAGGCCTGATTCGTTCCTCTTTGTGTACTTTTTGAACACAATCATGGGTGTGTGTCGTTTTCATGCCATCTGCCATGTTTATTCCTTCATGCAGGAACAATAGATTTGGTGCTGCAAGTATGTTGCTCATGCGTCGTTGTTTTAATGATGTCATTGTAAAAAGTTCAGAGTTGACATAGGCTACAATGTTGTGTGATGTCAGGATGTGCAGTGGATGGCCCATCACAATGTGTGCTGTTTTTGAAACAATCCTGGTCAGACCTGCCGCTGCCTGTGTACATGTTGGATGACGTTTTTCAGTACCATCCAAAAGCACACTAGTGTACATCAACACCTGTCTGTTACCCCCCTTTTTCTGAAACAGAACACCATTAATGGTATGTTCTGCTTCAGAAACATCAAGAAAGAATGGGGAGGAATAGTCAGGCAGAGCCAGATCAGCTGCTCTGGACAGGAGTTGCTTCAGTCTGATAAACACCTGTTCAGCATCTGTTGTCCAGGTGAGCGTGGCTTTCAGGTTCCTATTACCTTGTTGTTTCACAAGCTGCCGGAGTGGAGTGGTGAGCTCGCTGTAATCAGGTATGTAGTGTCTGCTGTATCCTGTTAAACCTAGAAAGGATAACATGTCCTGTACTGTCGTGGGTTTTGGATGATGTAGGATGGACGCCCTGTGTTCTGGTGAAAGAGTTGTACCATTTGCAGAAACCAACCTCCCCAGAAAAGAGACTTGTGTACGAACTGCTTGAAGTTTGGATTTACTAACTTTGAAACCTGCATCATGCAGGTGAAGCAGGACAGCCTGAGTGGCTGTAAGACAGTCATGTGCTGTTTCAGAGGCAATCAGTAAATCATCAACATATTGTTGCAAAGTGGTGCTCCTGGGGAGTGGAAGCTGTACAAGAATGTTCTTCAAGACTTGATTGAAAATGCCTGGTGATAGTGCAAAACCCTGAGGCAAGCGAGTGTATCTGTACTGGCAACCGTTAAATGTGAATGAGAAAATGTCACGCAGGTCCTCTGACAGGGGTAGACAAAAGAACGCATTTGCCAAGTCTATGCAGGTAAACCACTTCTGCTGTGGTGTCAATTGTGTCAGTACAACATAGGGATTTGGTACTGGTGACGTGGGCGTCCTAAGTATGGCATTGATTGATCTTAGATCATGTACCATCCTGTACTTCCTGGTACCCGCCTTCTCAACAGGTAGAATGGGAGTATTCCAGTCTGAATGTGAGTGTTCGAGGACCCCTGCTCTCAGTAACCCTTGTACTGTGTCAGTCAAGCCTAATTCAGCCTCGGGTTTGTGAGAGTACTGATACAACCAGATGGGGTCATTGTGGGTGAGTTCAAAAGAAATTGGTGAACCTTTAACAAGGCCTACGTCCTCAGGTCCCTGGGACCAAAGAGTGGGAGGAAGTGTGTCTAACATTGGAGAAACATCTGGATGGTCAGTTTTTTCTCTGCCATGGTCTCTGGAGATCACCTCATGGTCTAGCTTACCTACATCATGAACAGCAAATTCAATGTTGTAACAATCAGTTGATGGTTAGTAAGCGAGCTGTGGTATTTGTGTTGGGGCCCAATCTGTGGCAGAAATGGCGGCCTTTACCATTGGGCCCAAGTCTTTAGCCTGATGTGTGGGAGCTAAAGCTAGTGAGATGTGTGGGGCCGCTTCCGACGACATCCTGTACCATTCCAGTTGGGATGGTGTACGGGTGACGTGGGAAGCCACGCCCTGTGGACCTACTATGAGCTGGTCAGATGTTAATGGCCACTCAGTGTTCTGCAATTCCTGAGCAAAGTGCTCCTTGTAGCAATCGTCAGAGTCACGGTCATAAAAGAGAGTGACATGGAGGGGATCGAGAGGTGGAACATAGGGACGCAGAGCATCCAGCCATGGCTTCCACAACAGGTAGGCTGAGTAAAGTCCAGTGTGGTCAGGTGTTTCAGGGCACAGCAACGCCCAGTAGATGTCAGCTACCTCCTCATGTATTGGCTGTACTAGACATTGTGATGACAAAGAGGAGGGAGATGCAGAACAAGTCCAGGTCACACCACTCGGCAAAGTAACACGTAAACCAGTTTGTTCACACAATATCGTTGCCCCGAGTTTCTTTAACAAGTCTCTTCCCAGCAGGTTGACAGGTACACGTGTAGACAGGACAAATGGATGTGTCACTGATTGAAGTCCTGCTGTCACCAAGAGGGGTTCAGTTAGAGACAGTTTCTGTTGCACCCCAGAGAATCCAACCACAGAGACAGTGTCCGAAGTGGCGTGTTCAGTAAATCCCTGATCGTTAAGGGTCGAGTAGGTGGCTCCTGTGTCCACTAGGAATGATAGGTCTTTATTCATGACCTTCATTCTCACCATAGGGTCTGCTCCTCCCCCTACGGTGTGATTACTCTGTGGGGTGTGTCATTGCTGATAGTATCCACCTGGTGTCGTACGAGGTGGACCCTGCATTCCAAGGTTAGGTGCCTGTGGCGCCATCTGGTGGTTGGGAGCTGAGTGGGAATGTGCTCCTCCTCTTTGGGCGTGGGCCTGCTTGTGGTAACAGTCACGAGCCCAATGGCCTGGCTTCTGACAGTAATGGCAGACATCTTGTGCTCTGCTTCCCTGTGTGTAACCACGACCGAAGCCCCTGCCGCGAGAACCCCCTCTTCCTCCCCACTGTCCTCTAGACCGACCCCGAGGATATGCGACAGGAGGTGGGTGTTGGGTGGTTACAGGACACTGATAAGCAGTTTCAGCCTGCACCATCTGTTTCGGCTCTTTCTTGGACTGAACTACGTCTCTGGCCTGTTTTAACTGTAGTTTTAAGAGCTGTGTTTGCATATCTTTCAGCTCTGCAGTGGTTTTGTTTTCCTCATCTG
>NC_056516.1:577782-580930 GCF_014905685.2 Nematolebias whitei | reverse complement strand
GTGATCGGATAATGAGTTTAAAAAAGTACCTTGCAATGCCCTGTCATTCCATTCCGTTTGGGCTGCGAGGATGCGGAACTCCAAGGCGTGCGTGGCAACCGGAAGTCGGCCCTGACGTAACCCCAACAAACGCTTCTCTGCGTTTGGTTGTTGTAGCGGCCGATCAAAAATCCTGCGGAACTCCTCCAAGAAAAGGCTGAACGTGACAGAGTCCACACTACGGTAGCGAAAGAAAGAGGTCGCCCATTGGAGAGCGTTACCTTTTAGCTGGCTGATGAGGTAAGTAATTTTGGTGGCGTCTGATGAGTAGAGTTGAGGAGGAGCTCCTCCAAAAGCGAGCTTGCACTGGAAGAGGAAACCCTCACATTGAGCTGGATCTCCTGAAAAGAGTTTGGATGGTTTTAGCAAAAGTTGTTGTGGAAAAACAGCATTATTTGCAGTACCAATGTTAGCAGAACTGGTGTCTGCTGGGGGTGCAGAAGTTGTGGAGGGAGAAGTAGAGAGCCTCTGGTTCATTGTAAAAACCATACCTCCAAGTTCCTGAAGATTTGCTTGAGTCTTGAGCTGTTGACTTAGCACTTGTTTCAACATTTCCTCTAATTGTTCAATTCTCTCCGTCTGTGAGGAGGAGGCTTGTTCGCTCCTGGTCTCGTTCTGGGTTTTTTTTGGCTGGAGCATTCTGTTAAGATTTAGGACAACCCAGTTCGTAATGAGACCCGGAACGACACAAGGCAAAGTAGTAAAAGTGACAGTGTTTATTATTTACAGTGATATTTACAAATATACAAGATGGTTCCTCTGGAATCCCTGAAGGAGGAAGTGGAAACATCAGGAAGGGATAGGCCAAGGAGTTGTCTCCTATAATGTTCAATTTCTTTGTTTTGGTCTTACAGATGGAGGAGATGGAGGTGTCCTGAAGGAATCCAACTGAGTCCCAGAGGAGAGGCAGGTCAGGCACGTGGCAGGAGGACAAGGCACAAAACGTGGATCCAGAGCGAGGAGAGTCGGAACGAGATGGCTGTAGGCACATAAAAACAAGGTAAGTATTTCTTGGCATAAACACAAGACTGGCTGGAAGCATCAGTACCGTAATAAGGGAACAATGCTCCAGCGAAGAGTAGGACTCGACTGCAGCCTTAAGTAGGGTTGTAGCTCATCAGGTGGATGACCGTCAGCTGATGATGATTAGCGGCCATCTTGGAGCTGCAGTGAGTGTCACTCTTACAGTACCCCCCCCTCACGGATCACCTCCTGGCAACCTGAGTCTCTTCTCAGGGTGGGCCCTGAAGAATGCGGTGATTAGGCTGGGGTCCAGAATGAAGGAGCGGGGAATCCACGAACGCTCCTCAGGACCGTACCCCTCCCAATCCACAAGGTACTGGAAACCTCTCCCCCGGCGCCGGACGTCCAAGATGGTACGGACGGTGAACGCCGGGTGATTGTTGATAAGCCGGGGGGTGGAGGGAGGTCGGCAGGCGGGCACAAAGGACTCTCAGAGACGGGCTTGAGCTGAGAAACATGGAAGGTTGGATGGATCCTCATGGAGTCAGGAAGTCGGAGACGTACCGCAGAAGGGTTGACGATCTTGATTACTGGGAATGGACCAATGAACTTGGGTGCCAACTTCCTGGGGATGTCCTTCAGGGTGATGTCTCTGGTAGAAAGCCAAACTCTCTGTCCCACCCGATAGGATGGTGCGGCGGATCGATGCCGGTCCGCAAACCTTTTATTTTGCTCTGCCGTGCGTAGCAGTGCTGCTCTTGCTTGGCGCCAGATGCGTCGACAGCGGCGAAAATGTTGCTGAACTTAAGGCACCGAAATGTCAGTCTCCTGGCTGGGGAACAAAGGAGGTAAGTAACCCAGGGAAGCCTCAAAAGGGGAAATACCTGTGGCTGCGGAGGTATGAGCATTGTGGGCATATTCTACCCAGACCAGATGTTGGCTCCATGCTGACGGGTTGCCTTCCACGAGACATCTCAGGGTGGTCTCAAGCTCCTGATTACAGCGTTCCGCTTGACCGTTTGACTGTGGGTGATAACCCGAGGTGAGACTGGTGGATGCCCCTAAGGAGGTATAAAAACAGCGCCATACCTGGGAGATGAATTGGGGGCCTCTGTCAGAGACTATGTCAGAGGGGATGCCGTGGATGCGAAAAACGTGTTGGACCAAGATATGGGCCGTCTGCATAGCTGAAGACAATTTTGGGAGTGGGATGAAGTGAGCCGCCTTAGAAAACCTGTCAATTACCGTGAGTATGGTAGTGTTACCGTCTGAGGGTGGTAAACCAGTGACAAAATCCACGGCGATGTGAGACCACGGGCGACTGGGCGTGGGCAAGGGCTGAAGAAAACCTGCTGGAGGTTGAGTGCCAGTCTTGTTCCTGGCACATGTGGGGCAGGCTGCCACAAACTCCTTTACATCATGTGGCAGAGTGGGCCACCAGAAATGGGTCCTAGTAAGGGAAAGCATGCGAGAGATACCGGGGTGACACGAGAGCTTATTAGTGTGCACCCACTCGAGTACCTTGGACCTCATCGACGAGGGGACGAAAAGTGTACCAGGAGGGCCTGTGCCTGGATCTGGTTCCAATCGATGAGCCCGTTGAACCTCCTTGGCAATGGTCCAGGTGAGGGCTCCAATGATGCAAACTGGAGGCAGGATGCTGTCCTCGGACTCCGGGGCTTCCGGAGGAGAAAACTGGAGAGACAAAGCGTCGGGTTTGACATTTTTGGACCCAGGTCTGAATGTCAGCAAATAATTGAAACGGGTGAAAAAGAGTGACCATCGTGCATGCCTGGGGTTCAATCGTTTGGCGTCTTTGAGATATGTGAGATTCTTGTGGTCTGTCCAGATGAGAAAAGGTACCTCAGTGCCCTCAAGCCAGTGACGCCACTCCTCCAATGCCAATTTCACAGCCAGTAATTCCCTATTGCCCACATCATAGTTCCTTTCCGCCGGTGACAAACGACGAGAAAAAAAAGCACAAGGATGTACCTTATTGTCCTTGGGTGACCTCTGAGACAATACTGCGCTGACTCTGGTGTCAGATGCATCCACCTCCAGGATAAACTGACGAGCTGGGTCTGGGTGGCAGAGGATGGGAGCAGAAGAGAAAAGATGTTTTAACTTACAAAATGCAGAGTTGGCT
>NC_056516.1:572175-577682 GCF_014905685.2 Nematolebias whitei | reverse complement strand
CTAATAATTCCTAACGCTCCTAATTCTTTCACAATTTTGTTCATTTCTTCAACTGCTCCTGGATTTAGAGGATATTGTCTCACGGGCGGGGTACTCCTCCTTCGATTATATGTACAAACTTTGGGCCTAGGTCTCCACAATCATTTTCAAATCTGGCTATTGAGGCTTTCTCTAATATTTGTTTTAACTTCTCTTTCCCAGCTGGGGAGAAGTCACTCTCATCTATTTTTTGCTTTGTCACTTCAGGGATATTTATAGGTTTATACCAGTCTTCGGACTCACCTTGTTTGTGTGTAAACCCTATTTTTACTAGCCTAGATTTTAACTTCTCTAACCTTCTGTTTAAGGCTCTTCGGTTCTTTTTTGGTCTCTTTAGTTCTTTCAGATCTGTAATTGTCATAAGGTTATAAGGCCCTTTTATCCACACAATTCCTTGCCATAACCCGTAAGGCATTGTTTCAATTTTTCCGTTTGCTAACTGAACTGTCAGGTGTCCTACTGTTTTTAGGTTCCTGCGGGTCATAGACACCTCTGCTCCGGAATCTATTAGGTAAGGTTCTCCCTCTACTTTAGTGTAGATTTCGTCCCCTTCCCAATAGGCATCTTCCAGAGTGACCCGCAACCTATCTGCCATTATTTAGCTGGCCCTCCACTCCCTTTTTCACGGGATTCATGGAGGGCTCTTTTCTCTTCTGGGGTCAGTTTTGCATATTCTTCTGGGGGTAGGTATTTACCACCCTTCTGTGGTGTAGAGTTTGAAGCTGGAGCTGAAAATCGTTTTGGTTGTTGGTCCCTATATTGAGGCCCTGACTCCCTTGGTGGTCTTTCCCTGTACTGTGTCCCTTGCTGTCTCGGGAACTGTTCTCTGTATTGTGGCTGTTGAGGGGCCTTTTGTGTCGGCTTTGGCGGTTTTTGGCTTTGCCTGCTCTCACTTTTCTTCTTTTCTTCCCAGAACAGCTGTTCTAGGTCATATGATTTCACTGCCTGGTCTATCTGGGCGTCATTAGTTTCATGAGGCATTCTAGCAAAAGTGAGCTCTCCCCTTCTTCCCTTGGATACGATCCTTAAGGCTTTAACATACCTTTTAGGGGGAATTACTTGTTTAAGTTGATACCAAACTGGGGTGAGGCGTTGGCCTTGATCCATGCGCATCCTCGCCCGCTGAATGTGAGAGTCTTCATCGTCCATGTCTTCTAGAACTAGTTTCTCATACTGGCTTTGAGCCGATTCCCCTTTGCTCATTGGGTTTGTGGTGACATTGCCTAGCCACAACTTTTTTTGCTGCATCACACTCAGTGGAGCTAACTACCATGGGCCACACATCTTTGATGTATTCTTCAGTGGTCTCCTGGGGTTGTTTTTCCCTCACTAAGGTTTTCAGCTTTTTGTACTCACGATAACTGTCAGTTTCTGGGCCTGGGGCTTGGTTTTGTCTAGCCTGCCTGGGCTCATGGGTTGATTCGGGCACTTGATACGGTGGGCTTGTCTCGGCCGGGTATGTATCATCTTCCTCATCGGCCGATATTTCATCTCGCAATTTTTTTCTGTTTCTTGGGCATATTTGTAGGCCGTCTTTTTCATTCTTCTTAGCATCACATCATGTACAATTCCTAGGTACGCGGTCCTAAACTTACTAGTTAAGGTTTTGTGGGCTGCTAATGTGGGGTATGAGGGCATCATTAAAATGTTGGCCCACTCTCCCAAAGTAGCTTTAACAGTCAGTTCCACTGTCTCTTCTGACCTGTCTGCCCATACTGGTGGAATGTCATAATGATTTTGGCCAGCTTCAGGCATGTAAGTTTGACGCCCATCACTCGCCTGTACCGGGCCCCAACTCAAGTCCCTGGCTAACCTTTCTGATACTCTATGTACGTCCAGTATTTCTACTCCCTTCTTTTGTCCTTTTCTTTGTCCTATTCTTAATGGCTTAACTGGACCGTCGTATTGGCCTGCTATTGATTCTAGACTGGCACTACCTTCGTCATCGGTGTCTTCCTGACTCGGGTCTACGTCTGGTTCTCCCTGAGAGCTCTCGTCGTCATCCTCCTCACTCTCTATGTTTAAGGGTTGTATTTTTGTTACTGTTTCTCTCTTTGGCTGTCCTTCTCGTGAGTCTGCTCCGCTTCTGCGTCGTCTTGTAGTTGAACTTGTCAGGTCATTTTCTGAGGGTGAGGTCAGGGACATTTTCGACCCCTGAGGACTGATCCTTAACGGGTCTTCACTTTTCTTGGCTCCCGGTGATGATCCCGGTGTCGATGATTTTTCTGTGTCTTCTTTCCCTAACTTTAGGGGTTCTTTGCTTGGTTTTTCTTCTTGTTTTGTCATTGCGGCCACAACCCTGGATTTCCGATCTTCATCTAGATGAGTGGGGGTCACTATAATCATTTCTTTTAAGTGGGCTTCCGCTGGCATGTCTTTGGCCAGGTACGTCATTGAATTGACCGCTATTCTCTCAGCTGTTTCCCACTGCAAATGATGGGACCGGAGCCCATCTATTCCTATCACTATGCGCCTGAAGCCGAACTCTATGGCTCGGAACACTCCTCTCTGCAGAGCTTCTAACATTTCCCTGATGTAGCTGGTGTTATCGGTTGCTTCTTTATAGCTTCGAATTGGGATGTGTATTATCGCATAATACGGAGCATCAGCTCCACTGGTCATTCTTGTTTTTGGCTCTTTGCTATTTGGTTCACCAGTGAGTTGTTTTATTTCAGCTTGGTACTCCCTACCGGCTACTTTCTTTAAAGCTTTTCTGTAGGTCGAGTTATGGATTTTGTACTTATGATTTGTAAACACCAGTAATGCATCCGCCTCTATAGACCATGGTGTCCCTATCACTTGGTATACACGGGTACCATTTTGAAACTTCACACATTGAGTCTCTTTCGGGAGTGGTTCTAGAACCTGTTTGAGCCCTGCTGTTTGCCTGATTTTCTTTTTTGGTTTCTTTTGAGAATTTTCTTTTTCCCCTTCCTCTTCACTGGAATATGACTCAGATTCTGGCTTTAGATGTTTTTCTTTAGCCTTCTTTTTCCTGTGAATTTTTGGGGTTTCCCCTAAGGGGCTCTTTATAAGATTCTCCTGCTTATTCGGCTGATCTTTTAGTGGTTCCGTCAGCTCCTGTTTCCGTACTCCTCTCAACCCCCTTTCTGCCCACCCAGTTTCAGTGGCTTCGAGTCTTCCCATCCTCTCCACTATGCTTTGGGCAAGCAGGTCTAAGTTCTTGTCAACCTGTTTAAGATACTCTTTACACCCTGTGTTCTCATTATTACTTTCTTCAGGTTCGTTTTCTCCTTTGATCATACTTGCGAATAATCTCAGTTGCTCTGCTCTGGCTTCTTCGTCCGTATCTGAATGATATTTGGGAGTCTCCCTGTACGCACTCAGGTTCGGAGTGGAGCTCACAAACGTGGGGGGGTGATGAGAGGCTGGAAGGTAAGCTCTCTTTTTTGGCCTCGCACCTCCTGGGTTTTCTCCTTCTATTTTAATTGGGAGGGGGGGGTATATTCTTTATAACCTCGTCCTCTAGTTCGCTTTGGTCTTTTTCACTCTCCGACGCTTCAGGGGTTTGTGCAACGGAACTTTGCTCACTTTTCGGAGCCATCTCTAATTTTCTTTCTTTTCTATATTCTCTCATTCTTGCCAATTCTTCTTCACACTCCTTATATTTTGCTGTTGCCCTTACTAGAGGGTTTGTAATGATCCCTTCTAATCCTGTCACTTTGGATATCATTTTTACTATGGGGTCATACTCGACTGAGGGGCTAATTACTGTCACTATTGTTGTATCTTTTCGTGCCTCTATTTGTTGCACCCACCATTGCAACCATTTTTTAACTTCCTTTTTTGATTTTGCTTCGCCTGGGTCTCTTGCTACTACTGTTTGAACTCCCCGCCGGACTTTTGTACAGAAATACCCTCCTTTTTTTTCTATAAATTTTTTTAGTCCTTGCTCCAGGACTTTTTCACCTATCTGGGGATTGCTTTCTTTTAATGTTTCCCTTACTACTGGATTCCAGGTATGATATCCTTTTCCATATAGGAGGATTTCCACCTTGGTTACTCCTTCTGCTGGTTTTCCTCCTGTACTTTGTACAATTGGCTTTTGGCCATCTGTCTTTCCTTCTACTGGGTTCTGTTCTTCTTGGCTCGCCTGAGCCGGCTCGGGTTTGTCTAGCTCTACACTCGTAGATGCCCCTCCTGAGGCCATCGTTATGTCTTTTCTCGTCGGGTCAAGGTTGTCGGTCCTCAAAGTCTCCAGACTTTATCCTAACGTTTTGGACTAGGACAGACTAGCTGCTTGCCTACGACTCTGGATTATGGTCAGTAACCCTCGTAAGCCTTCTACCCCTCCTCACTAGCCTCTAGTGATCTATTGGGGGTACTAACTGGGGGGTCTCCCAGTCACTAACAGCTCCTTACTCTCTAAAGCTGCTCTATCGACGCCTATCAGTCCTCTGTAGCACGTCTTCACTTCTGGGACCGTTCTGGTCCCATCTGGGGTGCCATGTCTGCTTTCCGATAAGCAAAGGTAACCACTGGAAGTAGCGATAAGCACCTTTGCTTGCAGCCTCTCCTCCAAGGGGTCCGGAAGCTTACTTCAGCGCCGTGGTATTACTTGTAGCTGTCTAAAATAGCCTCATTAAAGCTGCGACGAGGTGATTCATCCAGAATATTAATGACCTTAAATCCGTGAGTCACACCCTGATCTCACTCTGTTACCTCGAACCTCCAAGCAGCAGGGATGGATCTTCTGGTCTAGAGAAACTCGCCTTGTGGCCGCTCAACTCTCACTTTAGCGTTGCAATTGTTAACTGTTCTGGTAATTTTTAGGGCCCTGGAAATGGGCACAAGGATGTTGTCTCTCATCTACTAGGAAACCTTTACAAAACCCTCCTTTATTGGTGTTGTTAAGTGAACCAAGCATTACCATGTTTTTGTTCATTAAGGGTGAAATAATAGTCCAGAATTATTCATTTTGCGTTGCTTTAATCAATAGTTTGGCAGGGGATACAGCATTAGGCACAATTTTATAATGATTAAATTTCATGAGTACATAGGATACACTTTCTTCCCTAAGTGAGGTGATGACTACTATCTGGGGAATTCTAAACCACAAGAGCCCTTGAGGATTTATAGATACTGCCTTCACATAGACCTTTCACAAATCAAGCCAAAAGATGTTCTCCCTCAACTCCCTCATGAACCAGAAGCACCTTTGAGCAAGTCTCACCAGTAACCAATTCAGTACTCCCAAATTTATTCTGTATGCTGTTCTTCCAATTTGATGAAACAATTTAATCAGAGCAGAGTAAGAATGAGGTTGTCCGCTTACCATGATTTTGAGGCGACCCTTAGTGAGTCACTGTGATGGTAAGGGCATATTTCCAGCTCTCTAGGAGAGAGATACCGGCCGAACCTCGAAGGCAAGCACAGCTATCCCAAATTAGAGGATCAGAATTTTGGACGGGCCCAGGTCAAGCTATTAATAGAAGTAGGAAGCTCAT
>NC_056516.1:571208-572075 GCF_014905685.2 Nematolebias whitei | reverse complement strand
TTTTGGACGGGCCCAGGTCAAGCTATTAATAGAAGTAGGAAGCTCATCCAGTTTAAGTATCGATGAACGAAAGCTTAAATCCAATCCCATCTCGGTGAAGAAAAGAATTAACTTCCAACATCGTCTCAAGACTGGTAAAATCCAACTCCTTTTTGGGCTCCTTCTGATCCGACGAGCTGCCTCTTGCCTGTAATTCCCTCTGCTCGGCTCTCCAGTTCAGCTTTGACTCTGCATTGACCAAGTTCAATTTGTTCCGTCTGTATTTAAAGACCTCTTTTTCCCTCCTCCTCTTAAGGAGGGGTTTTGGAAAATTACATCATCTCTTTTCCAATAACTTGTCTGCTGTTTTGCACCTCAACCGGTTTAGACCAGTTTTCTGGAACTTTCCAGAACTTTGTTTTGCTCAAAAATGCGTCATCATGAGATGAGCTGAGTTTGAACTCCTTGACTTCTTGTTCTCTTTCTACTGCTCGAGGCAAGCCCAGGCCTGTCCTAGGTGGACATGTCTGGACCTGTTCACTGTTACATGAGGCCTCAGGACTGCTCTTTACTTCAATACTTCACAAGTAAATCACACAATCATACAATAGATTATACAATTTCTTAAAAATCAATACTTTCATTAGTTGATTATTTGTTGATTATTAGTAAAACAGTAAAACACTTTTGGTTACACATTATAATCTTTAGCTTGATTTAAAGCAGGAGTTCAGTCCTTTTGTTTCCAGCTGCTGAGGAGAACTTTTTGATCAGACTTCATCTTTATTAAAGCTGGTCGTCTGTCATGTATCATCACCTCAGACACCAGGTTTTATTGACAGTACGAACATGATAATTATATTGTACGAACATGATAATTATATTGTA
>NC_056516.1:539717-571198 GCF_014905685.2 Nematolebias whitei | reverse complement strand
ACGAACATGATAATTATATTGTACGAACATGATAATTATATTGTACGTACATGATAATTATATTGTACAAACGTGATAATTCTAGATTGTACAAACATGAACATTTCATCCAGATGGTTGCGGTAGTTGGCTTTTACCCTGCATGGACAACGAGACTCAGGTAAAAAGAGTAAGAAGAAGTTTGCCTTCCACTCCTGTTTCATTTGAGATGAATGAAGATGGCTGAAAACGTGGATAGCCCATTGTTGCGGTTCCTGCGAAACCGTGGAGTATCAGAGGAGAACCTTTTGCGCATGAAAGAAGAACGTGTAAGTCTATTGTCTGCTCACAAATATTTTTGTCTTTTTTTAATTGTTATTAGTAATTAAAATAGTCATTAATTATTACAAAGTGCATAAATAACGAAGCTAGTCCTGTTGTTGACGCTAGCCTATACTCCAACAAAAACAACGCGAATCTGACTTTTTTCTAAGTAACTGTTTAATCTTCACTTTAGTTGTGGATGACATTCAGGTCGCTCTTGTAAATGAGTCCCCGAGGCTCAATGGGATTGACCTGTCTAAATAAAGGTTGAATGAATGATAGTGCTGTGTGTAAAATTGTCTCAAGCACATAGTGGCTGGTAGGGAGATCCAAATTATTTATGTACTCAAAGTAGTTGTTAAGTTGTGCAAGGTGCTTAGGAGGAGAGCTAGCTTAGCATTAGCAACATGTGCTCAGGTGTAGCGCCAAATATGGATTGGCAGCCGCGAGCACGAGGACTTGCTCTTGCAGTTGTTCAAATGTAACAAGATTAACACCTAAAACCATTTTTTTTTTTACTCAAGATTATAGCAAAGGTGTGTCTCAGTGTAACGTTTCCTTAATAAATGTACTTGTTCAAAAAAAGCTTCACGTCAGCCTGCCTGCCAAATATCGATTACGGCTCATAAGTTTACGTATTTTACAAACAATTGATTGCTCGAGATGTAAGTGTTCATCTTGTTAAAATACGTAAACTTACAGTCATAATCAATATTTGGCAGGCAGACTGACATGAAGCTTTTTTGAACATTAAAGTGCATTTAATAAGGAAATGTTAAACTGAGACAAACTTTTGCAATAATATTGAATAAACAATTTTTTTTAGGTGTTAATCTTGTTAAATTTCAAAGAACTACAACAGTGAGTCCTCCCGTGCGCGTTCCCGCGGCCGCCAATCGATATTTGGCAGGAAAATAGCGACAGAATGTTGATTCCCACTTGAACTTTAACTTGAACTTAGAAACCCATACAATTCCAGGTCTCCACAGGGCAAAGTCTGATATTCATACATGATTATATATAAAGTACAGTGACAGTCCGTATATCCGTCACCACTCGTTACTGAGGTAGCGGAGCAGCCAAATGTGTACTACTGACTTCTATAATGAGTTGTGACATATCAAGGCGCCCACGTGTGGCGCTGAAAAGGTACTACAACAGCAATGTACATACTGACTGTTACAATGGCAGCTTTGTAGAAAATGGTTGATGCAAATGAAAACTAATCACCCTTATGCTGTGTGAGATAAGTGGAAGACAGTGTGTGTGTGTGTGTGTGTGTGTGTGTGTGTGTGTGTGTGTGTGTGTGTGTGTGTGTGTGGCCACAGGATGTTGTAATATGTACCAAGTTTGTCTATGAGTTCTAATATGAATTTCTGTCTTAACAGATTGATGCAACAGTTATTGACTGCATGGATGATGGCGCGCTCTCTGGTTACATCCCATTATATGGGGATCGAATCGCAGCAAGACGCTTCTGTTTGGAAAATAAAGGTACAAATACAAAAGTTTCCAAAAAACATTCACTGCTTGAAAAACTAAAGAAGAGGATGGGCATCGATAGTAATGATGTTACAAATTCAGATCAAGCTGAGACAACCAAACCAAAGCTGAAAAGATCATATGCAAAATGCAACAGATGGGCTGCAAAAAATACCAGAAGAATTGAATTGGGATGGATTCATGAAGGCAAACAAGTGAGGAAGCGCAAGGGAGGAGGGACAAGGACACTTGATGTACCCAAAGATTCAAAGAAATCAGATCTTATTAAGTATTCCAAATATTTTTTTTTTCCAAATGGAAAATGTAGATTTGGACGTTTTGAGACATTCAGTCATGACATATTGGACTTCCAGGAAGAAGCTGTGTTGGATAATAATATCACAGTGGGGGAACTGTACACTGTACTAAGATTAGGGATGTTACAATTTTACTTGTGCACTAAAGGTCTGATCAATTTGGATGATGAGGAATATGGTGGGGAGAAATCTGATGGAAATAATCTTGAAGTGATGGACATGCATGAAGATGACCAAGTAACTGAAACTATTGTCATTCTATCATCAGACTTTGAGGTTGATCCTGATGCACTGTCCAACACATCTGAGGTGACTTTTGGTCCTGTCCATGGAGAGCCCATGGCTGGTGAACTTGATGACACTTTGATATATCAACTTACCATGCAGTTTGAAGGAGATGAGTCAGGCTTTGGATCTGTTGAACTTCCTTCCACAAGCACAGCACACTTCACTCCAGTGTCAGGTGATGAAGTAAGCACCAATACAGCTTCATATGAAACTGTGTGGGTCACCATAAAACTTCACAGGAGCAATCTTCTTGAGGAGATGATAATGCAGTTTACGGATCAAACACTCTTGACACAAACCCTGAAATTTTGTTTTATAGATGAAAAGGGAGCTGATCAAGATGGTGTCTCAAGAGATGCATATGCCACATTTTGGACTGAGTTTATGGACAAAATAGCAGATGGGGAGGAAGTGAGGGTCCCATCATTGCCTAATAAATGGCAGAAAGAAGAGTGGAAATCCATAGGCCGGATTCTGCTTAAGGGATTTAAAGATCATGGATACTTTCCTGCCAGCACGGTGGCGCAACTGGTAGAGCTGCTGCCTCTCAGTGAGCAGGTCCCTGGTTCAAACCCCGGTCCAGGGGCCTTTCTGGGTGGAGTTTGCATGTTCTCTCCATGCATGCGTGGGTTTTCTCCGGGTACTCCGGTTTCCTCCCACAGACCAAAAACATGCATGTTAGGCTGATTGGTAACTCTAAATTGTCCCTAGGTGTGAGTGAGAGCGTGAATGGTTGTTTGTCTCGTTTGTCTCTATGTGGCCCTGTGATGGACTTGCGACCCGTCCAGGGTGTACCCCGCCCCTCGCACAGTGATTGCTGGACATGGGCACCAGCGACCCCCGTGACCCAAAATGGAATAAACGGGTAAAGAAAATGGATGGATGGATGGATAGTTCCCCATCATTTACGACTACTTCTCTAAAGACCTGCCAGTCTGTACATGCAAAACAGTCTTTCAGTATGGAGTCACTATTCTTCACCCAACTTTTGACTTTCCTTTGAATAGGTCTGGAACGTCTCAACAAGGGGAGGTAAGCAGGGGCCAGAAAGATGGAGATATGGTTATAGAGTCCTAGATGGGGGCGGGGTTCAGCTTTGTATATGTCTCATATGTTTGTGTAAAAACGGTCCAGCATGTTATTTCCTTGCGTAATAATACCCACATGCTGATAGAATCTTGACAGGGAGTCTTTAAGATTTACGTAGTTAAAGTCACCAGCTGTCAGGTTCTGCCGTACAAATGTCATGAATAATCACAGAAATGGTACTCAAATTCAGGCCAGGGCTGAGAAGGATTACAGACACAGAATAAAGTTCAGTGAGTTTATTTACAGTGCTGGGGTAAAGGAAGTCTGAGTTCCTGGAAGAGGGAAAAAAGGGGAAGACAGATTAATGATGGGTAGGGGAATATTGTAGCTGTTTTGGATAAATGAATCTTTCTCTTACAGGTGGATCTTCGAAGGCAGACTCAGGGAGGAAGGCCAAGTGTCTGTCGGGTGAGTGAATCCTTGTATTTTCCAGGTATCTTGATTAATATCTTGCAGGCGGCGGCTGATGGAAGAGTGTCCGGCTGGGAGATAGAGTTCCACAGGGAATGAGTCCAGTTTGGAGACGATTCGTCAAGTCTTGGTTCTTGGAGGTGAGTCCTGGTTTTGCCTTGAAATCACAGGGAGACACAGGTTGATCAAACACAGGTTCACAGAGAAATTACTAAAAATGGTTGTCTCACAGTGCCCAAGGTGACTGAATGATTCAGCGAAGACTGGGACCTCCTCCAAGGCTTAAGTAGCAGCTGGACTCATTAACCAGATTGAAGGCAGGTGGTTGCTCAGGAACTCCGTCACCAGCACTCAGCAATTACAGGGTGAGTACACTCAAACGGCACAGGCCTAACAGTACCCCCCCCCCCCCCCCAAAACATCGCCTCTAGGCGATCGGAGACGTTTGTCAAGGTGACTCAGAAAAAAGTCCTTGATGAGACCAGGATCCAAGATGAAGGACCTGGGGATCCACGATCTCTCTGCAGGACCATAACCCTCCCAATCAACTAAAAACTGATGTCCACGACTCCGTCGTCGAACATCCAGGATCCTGTGAACGGTGAAGACAAGCTGATTATCAACAAGGCGAGGGGGCGGACGATCCAAGTCAGAAGGAAGCAACGGATCCTCCACGAAAGGCTTGAGTTGAGAAACGTGAAAAGTGGGATGAACCCGCATAGAACAAGGGAGTCGGAGCTTGACGGCCGTGGGATTAACAAGTCCGATAACAGAAAAGGGGCCAATAAACCTGGGTCCCAGCTTCCTGGAGGTGTCCTTGAGGGGGATGTTCTGGGTGGAGAGCCATACCTTTTGCCCCACAGAATACAGAGGAGCCGGGGCACGGTGATGATCAGCCCACCTCTTGGCCTGATCACGGGTCCGTAGAAGAGCCTCCCTGGTCTGCCTCCAGATTCGTCTGCAACGACGTAGGTGGTGCTGGACTGAGGGGACAGACACATCGACCTCCTGGTGGGGAAACAGAGGGGGCAGTTAACCCAGAGATGCCTCAAACGGGGAGAGACCAGTAGCTGAGGACGTGTGAGAATTATGGGCATACTCGACCCAGGGAAGAAGAGAGGACCAATCCGCAGAGTTATCCTCAATGATACAGCGAAGAGAGGACTCAAGGGCTTGGTTGCATCGTTCAGACTGACCGTTAGTTTGGGGGTGATAACCAGAAGACAAGCTCACCGTGGCACCAAGAGCTCGACAAAAACCCTTCCAAACCTGGGACACGAATTGAGGACCACGATCCGAGACGATGTCACAAGGTATGCCGTGAAGTCGAAAGACATGTTGGACCAAGAGGTGAGCGGTCTCCAGAGCTGAGGGGAGTTGGGTTAGCGGGACAAAATGCGCAGCCTTAGAAAATCTGTCAACAATGGTGAGGATGATGGTGTTACTTTCAGAAGGGGGTAGGCCCATCACGAAATCCAGAGCGATGTGAGACCAAGGGCGACCAGGAACGGGAAGGGGCTGGAGCAGTCCCGCAGGAGGTTGATGGGTACTCTTATTTCGAGCACAAACAGCACATGCAGAGACAAAACGTTTGGCATCACGGTGAAGAGTAGGCCACCAGAAGTGTCTCTTAGTGAAAGAAGGAATACGACGGACACCAGGATGGCAGGAGAACTTAGAAAAGTGAACCCATTTCAGAACCCGGCCGATCACAGACTCTGGGACAAATAATCGATCAGGCGGTCCATTACTAGGATCAGGGTCAGTCCGTTGAGCCCGAATGATGTCCCTCTCGATCCCCCAGGAGGTGGCATCCACAACACAGCTGCGAGGAAGAATGGCCTCCGTGGTTTCGGAGGAATCTGTAGACGAGAATTGTCTGGACAGGGCATCAGGCTTAACATTTTTAAACCCCGGGCGGTAAGTGATGGAAAAGTTTAACCTAGTGAAGAACAGAGACCATCTGGCCTGTCTCGGGTTCAATCTCCTGGCACTCCGTAGGTAAGCAAGGTTCTTATGGTCAGTCAGAACAATGAAAGGCAGGTTGGACCCCTCTAACCAATGCCGCCATTCCTCGAGAGCCAGTTTTATGGCCAACAATTCACGATTACCCACGTCGTAGTTAGCCTCAGAAGGAGATAGGCGACGTGAAAAAAACGCACAAGGGTGGACCTTATAATCGACAGGGGATCTCTGAGAAAGGACAGCACCCTCACCGGTATCCGAGGCGTCAACTTCAAAAATGAACTATAAGGCAGAGTCAGGATGGTGAAGAACAGGAGCAGAGGAAAAAAGAGTCTGGAGTTTAGTGAAGGCCTCCTCAGCCTCACTACTCCAAGAGAACGGGCGGAGAGAAGAGGTGAGTTTAGTCAATGGACTCACCACTTGGCTGAAGTTCCTGATGAAATGGAGGTAAAAGTTTGCAAAACCCAGGAAGCACTGGAGTTGTTTGCGGGTCTGAGGAGAGGGCCAGTCCAGCACAGCTTTCACCTTCTCCGAGTCCGTCCAGACCTGACCACTCTTAAACACAAAACCCAAAAAGGTCATGGAGGGGACACTGAACTCACATTTCTCTGCTTTAACAAAGAGTTGGTTCTCCAGCAGCCGCTGGAGAACTGCTCGAACATGTTGAGTATGTTGCAGAGGGTCCCTGGAGTAGATCAGGATGTCATCAAGGTACACAAAAACAAACTGAGACAAAAAATCCCTCAGAGCATCAGTCACTAAGGCCTGAAACACCGCAGGGGCGTTAGTCAACCCAAAAGGCATCACCAGATATTCAAAATGCCCAAAGGGGATTCTGAAGGCCATCTTCCATTCGTCCCCCTCCTTCACATGAACTAGGTGATAGGCATCCTGATGCATGCTCAATAGGTGATAGGCATTTCTGAGGTCAAGTTTGGTGAAAATGGACGCCTCCCTGAGTTGTTCGTAAATGGATTTGATCAGAGGTAGAGGGTATTTATTTTTAACAGTGATCTGGTTCAGTTCTCTGTAATCAATACAAGGCCGCAACGTCCCATCCTTCTTGTCGACGAAAAAAATCCCGCTCCTACAGGGGACGTAGAAGCACGAATAATGCCCGAGGATAGGGATGCTGTAATATAGTCCCTCATGGTTTGCTTTTCAGGGCCAGACAGATTATACAGACAGCAGGAAGGCAAGGGAGCACCAGGCAGTAGGTCTATGGAGCAGTCATAAGGCCTATGGGGGGTAAACATAGGGCTTTGCTAAACATAGGTCATGATAACAGGACGGAATAGATGACAAATCAATCTCCTCCACCGCATGACAAGGTGGAGGAGAGGTCGTGACGGCAGAACCAAGGCAGTTGGAGGAACAATAATGGCTCCAGGAGACTATCTGGTTACGAGACCAGTCAATTTGAGGGTTATGTTGTCTGAGCCAGGGAAATCCCAATATGATTTGAGGGGTCTCGGAATGAAAAACAAAAAATTCACTTTGTTCATGATGGATACCAGATACGATGATATGCAAAGAGGAAATTTTATGGGAAATAGTGGAAATGGACTGACTGGTGAGCGCTGTCATAGAGAGGGGTTGGCGTAATTTGTTCATAGGAATGGAAAGGTGAGCCACCAAGCCATCACTGACGAGATTCTGTTCTGCCCCAGAATCGATCAGGGCTTGTACAGGGAAATTAACGTTATTATAAAAAACTGACGTTTTAAGGGTAAGATGATTCTCAGGAGAAATGTCTGCAGCGCCCACCAGTATCTCCTGTTTTACTGGTGGGATCGACCTTTTAAACGAAGAGAACATGAAGCAATGAAGTGCCCCTTCTTTCCACAATATAAACATTCTTTGGCAGAAAAACGCCTTTGTCTCTCCTCAGGGGTGAGGCGGGCATGCCCAATTAACATGGGTTCTGTAGGATCAGGTTCATTCATAGGATTACATACCGGGCTGCGGCTTACCGGATCCGGAAGTGGAGTCACGGAAGTGGTAGGACTCTGGGATTTTTAGTCCAAAAGGCCCCGATATTCCCTGTGCCGATCATCAATGCGAATGGACAAATCAATTAAATCGTTTAGATTGTCAGGTTCATTTACAAGGGCCAACTGATTCTTAATGTGATCATTGAGGGCATTAACGAATACTCCCCGTAGAGCGAGGTCCTCCCATCCGGCATGTCTGGCCGCGACCCGGAAGTGAAGGGCGAAGTCCGCTGCAGATTGGTTCCCCTGACGTAGCGCCATTAGCCTCTTGGAAGCCGTCTCCTGGTACAGAGGCCTCTCAAAGACTCTCTGAAAATCATTGAAAAAGGTGGAAAAGGGACAGTCACTTACAGGAATGGAACCAAAGTAAGCATCTGCCCACCTTAAAGCCTCTCCTTGTAAGGCGGACACGATGTAGGAGATGTGGGACGAGTCGGAGGAAAAGGTCTGTGGGGCTCTGCTAAAGGCTAGGTTACATTGAAGCATAAACCCACCAAACTGTTCAGAATTACCAGAAAATAGTTGACTGGGCTTCATCTCGGGCTCACGGGCAGGGTATTGGGTTGGTGGTACTGGGGATTGTACAGCGGAGGCAGTGTTGGTGGTTCCGGTGTGGGAAGGAGGAATATCTGTTTTCCAAGCTCGTGGACCATTCCACCCAGCTTAGTCACGTTCTCTGAAGTAGTTTGTTGTTGGCTCAACATCTGTTGAAACAAATTTTGGATTGTAGTTAGTCGTTGTTCTTGGGAAAGAATAGCTTCTCTTAATTGATCCATCTCAGTCTGGTCGTGAGTACTCATGTTATGGCTGAATCATTCTGTTGTGAATAATTACAGAAATGGTACTCAAATTTAGGTCAGGGCTGAGAAGGATTACAGACAAAGAATAAAGTTCAGTGAGTTTATTTACAGTGCTGGGGTAAAGGAAGTCTGAGTTCCTGGAAGGGGGAAAAAAGGGGAAGACAGATTAATGATGGGTAGGGGAATATTGTAGCTGTTTTGGATAAATGAATCTTTCTCTTACAGGTGGATCTTCGAAGGCAGACTCAGGGAGGAAGGCCAAGTGTCTGTCGGGTGAGTGAATCCTTGTATTTTCCAGGTATCTTGATTAGTATCTTGCAGGCGGCGGCTGATAGAAGAGTGTCCGGCTGGGAGATAGAGTTCCACAGGGAATGAGTCCAGTTTGGAGACAATTCGTCAAGTCTTGGTTCTTGGAGGTGAGTCCTGGTTTTGCCTTGAAATCACAGGGAGACACAGGTTGATCAAACACAGGTTCACAAGAGAAAATACTAAAAATGGTTGTCTCACAATACCCAAGGTGACTGAATGATTCAGCGAAGACTGGAACCTCCTCCAAGGCTTAAGTAGCAGCTGGACTCATTAACCAGATTGAAGGCAGGTGGTTGCTCAGGAACTCCGTCACCAGCACTCAGCAATTGCAGGGTGAGTACAGTCAAACGGCACAGGCCTAACAACGAAGTGTTGAACCCAAGTGCAGGAGGACGACAAGGAGGCTCGAGGTAAAAATGAAAATTCTTATTTTACAAATAAAAGCAGAAGCTGATGGGGCAGCATACTCACAAGGAACCAGGACACAGGACAGAAGGCAGAACATACCATAAGGACAATCCCAAAGACACCAGTGAACTGAATATACACATACACATTGATTAGGACAACGAGAGAGACTTGCAGTGATTAACATGAGACATAGGTGAGACAGGGGCTGAACACAAGAAGGGAAAACACTGAGAGCTGGAAACACGAGGAAACAGATAGAGACAGGACCAAAACCTTCAGTACTCTCCACTCAAGGGATGGCTCTAGACATCCCAAGGACAAACTACATCCAACTTGGGTGAGAGGTGGGACAAACACAGGACAAACCAAGATGGAGAAACACAGAGCACCAAAAGAACAAAAAAACTACAAGTAAACCTGGGCAACTAAACACAAAACCAAATCAAGGACCCCAACCCAGAGTCAATGTGGACGGTCATGAGACCATCCAAGGCAGGTCTGGAGTTCAGGCAGGCGATCAGGTGACCATCCCCAACGAGGCAGGAGATCACGAGGATGGCCTGGGAACCGTCCATCCCCAGGCCTGGGTCCCAACAGGGGCGTCGACCTGTGGCCTCCTGGACTCAGGCAGATAAGGGCCTCCTGAGCTGAACCAGGGGCATAGACCTTTGCAGGCAGGCCATGGAAAAATACCTCAGGTGGACTAGGATCTTCTCTGGTCGAGCCAAGAGTAAAGACCTCAGGCGGGCCGGGATCTTTTGTGGTCGAGCCAGGAGCGAGGACCTCAGCCGACAAGCCAGGAGTGAGGACCTCAGCCGACGAGCCAGGACCTCAGCTGATCCAGGGATAAGGACCTCAGACGAACCGGGGGCGAGGTGTAAGAGGTGCAGGCCAAAGATCTTCTGCGGTCGAGAGATTGGGTGTTAGAGCTAAAGCTCGGGAATCAGGAACCAGGACCAGGGCTACAGCTGGAGAGTCAAGGACCAGGGCTGCAGCTGAAGAGTTGGGAACTGAGACCAGGGCTGCAGCTTGAGAGTCAGTAACTGAGACCAGGGCTGCAGCTGGAGAACCGGGGACCAGGGCTACAGTTGGAGAACCAGGGACCAGGGCTACTGCTGAAGAGCTAGGAACGAGGACCAGAGCTGCAGCTGAAGAGCCAAGAACGGGAACCAGGGCTGCAGCTGAAGACTTGGGAACTGAGATCAGGGATGCAGCTGGAGAATCGGGGACCAGGGCTGCTGCTGAAGAGCCAGGAACAGGGACCAGAGCTGTAGCAACAGGAGATGGGTTCAGAGCTGCAGCAGGTGGTGGAGCCGGGGCTGCAGCAGGTGGTAGAGGAGTCAGAGCTGCAGCAGGTGAGTCGAGAACCGGAGCTGCAGCTGGAAAGTCTAGAACCTATGCAGAGGCGGGGGTCAGAAGCTCTGCAGAGGTGAGACCATCAGGCGGGCAGGAGGAAGGAGTGTCTACCTGGACGCCCTTCGCAGGGCAGAGGAGAGAGCCAGGCAGGTCTAACTGAGAAGTCCCAGGAGGTTGCAGCTGGCTGTGGGGAACAGCAGGCATCCTCAGTGGAGCGAGGGCTGAAATGCTTTGCTGGTGGATTCAAGTACCTCTCTACCAGCAAACACTTCCACAGCTCCAGCTCCTCTGGCAAGGGAGGGCTGGGCTGCTCCTCTGACGAGCACAGGTACCTCCCCCGAGCAAAATTTTCCACCGACCCTCCGGTAACCAAGGGCTGGGTTCTCCCCCCGCTTGCAAAGCTCACCCCTCCTTGCACTGGACTCAGGGAGGACCAGTGGTTTGCCCCACTCTCTCCGACGATTGTTCGGGGCAGCCAGGAGGAGAGCGAGGAGGAGGTGGGCAGTGGGAAGGGCAGCAAGGTGAGACAGTGAGGAGAGGAGAGACTGAGAGGCTGAGGACCCAGGTTTGACAGCCAGACTGGTTTCCCAGAACCAAGTCTTTTTTCTCTCCTCCATTTCCTTGTCACGTCGAGCAGTTTTGTTCGCTTCACGGGCCAGAAATTCAAACAGAGTGTTTTGCTTACCCGAGTGAAGTAGACACAGGACACGTGCCACACCCTCACTGCAGCCTTTCTCCTCCAAGGGGTCTGAAACTAATCCTGAGACTCAGGTATTACCCGTAGCTATTTTCCAGGACAGATTAGTCTAAGGCTGTGTAGAGATGATTCACCCAGACTGTTAACTACCTTCAATCCGTGCACCACACCCAGAATCTCACCTCGTGTCTCGCCCGACCTAGCAGCAGGAGTGGGGACGTTGGACAGACGAGGAAGTGCACGTTCACGGTAGCTCAACTCCGAATTTAGCGTTACAATTGTTATCCGATCTGGCTTTGTTTAGAATCTAGGTACAAGATTCTTGGATGTTGTTTTATAATCAAAGCTACAAAACATTTAAAAACCTCCCGTGAGTTTGTTGTTACATTGAACCAAGTTTTTCCACTTCCATGAACAAAGGGGTGTTGAAATAAGAATCAAGAATTTTACGTTTTGCTTTTCTTTAATCAATGATTTTGTAGGGGAAACAGCAGTATGCATAATCCAATTACAGTGATTACATTTGATTACAAAGAGGATACATAATAATTAATACTCAGGCTTTAGTTATATTCCAGATGTTGACCTTTCCTGAGCAAGGTAGTTCTCTGTTCCTGAGGGGAGCTTGAGGATAGCTGTAGGCTTGCTCCGTTCAGCCTCAGATATTTTCCTTCTGGTCAGCCACGCCCTAGGACTCCTAGGTCGTCCTGACTCACTCAAGTGCTCCAAAACCTCCACAGTCTCCCCACACTCACTACCTGCCCCAATATGTTATCTCTCACCACAATAACCAACCTTTGACAGCACCAAGCAATCAAATTTAAAATATAATTAATCTTTCTGCTTGCAATTTTGTAAGCTACCGCTCTGTACTGAGATAAATTTTGATAAAGTACAATATCTCTGAGATGTCTCCTTACCATAGCGTACTGATAGAATTCCTGAAAATTCCAGCTCAGTAAGAAGCAGATTACCGCACCCACATCCGGATGAGGCCGTCCCAAGTCCCACAGCTGTTCAGAATTTGAAGAAAAATGTTCTGGTAATGATCCGGGCTCAAGGAGGAAATAACTCTAAACGAAGCCTTTCCATCGGATCTGCCCTCGTTCTTCCTCAGCTGGGACCGTCCAAGATTTGTCCTGTACTTCCACACGCTTCAGTGGTTTAATAGCCCCGGTTTCACAGAATCATCTGTATTTATAGGGCGAGTGCTGGGTAACACCCCCGAAGCATCAGGCCACCGTTAAATCCCACCTTTTTGGGGTGGATTTGATACAGGATCTTCATGCATGTCTATGGAGATGGTTACCTCATCCTCATACATATTCAAATTTGGGTGTTACTTTATTCTGTCCGGTTTTGTCTGGACATGTCTGCTTCAACTTTCAAGTTGTTTTCCTCTTTTGTTTGCCTTATTAGGATTTTGTCTTTTGCTTGGAGCTGTTTTTAAGGTCCGCTATTGTGAAATACTCTCTATTTTGCAAAACTCATCTTTGCACATTATTTCTCTAAAACACTTCTGAGAAGACAGTTCTCCTTTATTTCAAATTCACAACATCATGAAATGATCAAAATACATTTTCAAACTCACAACAGATTATCAACTTGATTATTGACTTTATTTTGTTTGTAAATCAACATCCATCCATCCATTATCTTTACCCGCTTATTCCATTTTGGGTCACGGGGATCACTGGTGCCCATGTCCAGCAATCACTGTGCAAGGGGCGGGGTACACCCTGGACGTGTCGCAAGTCTATCACAGGGCCACATAGAGACAAACGAGACAAACAACCATTCACTCTCTCACTCACACCTAGGGACAATTTAGAGTTACCAATCAGCCTAACATGCATGTATTTTGTTTGTGGGAGGAAACCGGAGTACCCGGAGAAAACCCACGCATGCACGGAGAGAACATGCAAATTCCACCCATAAAGGCCCCTGGACCGGGGTTTGAACCAAGGACCTGCTCACTGAGAGGCAGCAGCTCTACCAGTTGTGCCACCGTGCTGCCCTTGTAAATCAACAATTAATTTTTATTTATCTGAAAACTGACAATTTCATTAGGAAAAAGTATTATCCTTTCTCATTCACTCTCCGCCTCAGTGCTTTCCTCTGCCCGCGTGTGTGTCCAAGTGTAACCGCATGCCGGTGTACTAGAGGATGACATTTTTTCGGGAGTACCGCCGGTCACGTGGTTCCGGCTGGATTACGGTGGGACCAGAGTCAACCTCATTATAACTTACGTGACCGGGACATGACTGGACTGAAAGCTAACGGGAGCAGACAGGAGCGGGAACCGACCAATAACCAAAAATGAAAATGAAACAAACAAAAAAAAAACGGCCGCAGCTATTTTGTACTTTTCTTTCAGTAAGCCTTCACTTTAACACAAGTCAAAAGGACTACATTTCCCAGGAGTCCAGTGTTCGAGCCGTAGCTTTTCACCGAAAGGGGGAGGAGCAGCGAGGGAAGCGGTACCGAGTAACTGAAATTAGTTTGCAATGCAAGGTAAGAAGTAACTGTCTGTCTATTAAACTCACAGAACAGGCAGGAAAGTGTCAAATAACCCTGAACTTCATGAGTTGTGTTGGTGCTGTGCTACTTTAAATTTTAGTCTCAGCTGTGAGGAGAAGCAGTGAGTCAGATGTTTTGTTTACCCTCAGTAAATGAACAGACTCAAACAGTGCATTTTTCTCCACCTTGTCCCTTTTAATTTAAAAATTATGCTCTGCTTTGTTATGTGGGTTTTTAGGTTAAAATCTTCATTATCTGTTGCTGTTTGTAATGTAAAAAAAAAAAAACTCTTACTGGTTAAAGTGCACGCATTCTCTGGTAAAAACATCCCAATTTTTATATGAAAGGCTGGTTACATATACATTATAATAACTGTTATTGTAGGGGGGACATATTGGTGCGAGGTCTGTGGGTCCTCCCCCATAACTTTTTTAAAAAAGTACCTGCTATTTCCTGCATTCTGGTGTATTTTAACAGGTTTTAAAACATCTATGTTTACCTACATAAGTAAATACTTGATTCAATAACTGTTTTAGAAAGCATGGCACAAGAAGTAGCACTAAGCTTTTTGTTTGTCTTTAATTTAATTTAATTTTTCTACCTAACACAGGAAGCTGTTAGCTCTGGAAGCTAGCTGTTAAACAGCTTTGGACCCAAAGACCCTTGTCACACACTTCAAAAGAGCAGGTAAGATACATAAAATCTTGTAATGTCTGCCTGGTGAAGCTGATTAAATAATAATAAAATATGATAAGTGAAATAAAGAAAGAAAAATTGAGCTTCTGTAATTTATATTTGCAAAGGTCACATTTTCTTGACTTAATTTCAGTTGTAAATCTCTTGTTTTTGATAAAATATTTTTTTCCAAAAGAAAGGCCAACAAATTGTAATTTGTAGTCACTGTAACCGTATTTTGACTTGTGCACGTCTTCTTTCACTTTTAGGTTACACAAGGCTCTGGACTGGTCAAGCTGTGGAGAGATGAGGTGAAACACCACACCTGCAATGATCCAGTCTGTAAATGATGCTCTGAAGTCTGGGAAGATGCACGACATCATGCTTCACCCAAACGAGCTCGTTACCTCGACCACATAGACTGAACTTCTTGAGGACGTCGTCCAATGTATAATAATGCCTTTAAACATTTTTATTTGTTGAGTTCTCTTCTTGGTACATTATTTTTCTTTCTTTTTTTGTTTGTTTGTTTAAACAATTTAAAACATGACAGTAATGTCACTGTTTAAAGGAAACAATTGCTCAATAAATAAGTAAAATGCAACTTGTTATGTTTGGGTTCTTTCATCTAAGGCAGACATGGTAACCCATGTACTGGTTTTGATTTTTTGTTTTTACTGTAACTGACCCTCAAAAGAGCCAGAAACAGGGACTCAGCAGCTGATCCTCCGTAGAAAAATTATATGGACTGCAGGCCATGGATTATTTGATTTATGACATTTAGTGAAGGTTTTTGTTTGGATTAAGGAAATAAATGTCTCTATTTCACCACAGATGAACTGTTCCTGTTGCCATATCTTTTGAAATAAAACTGCACAACACAAAGTAATTTAAACAAGAATGGGTAGAAGATCAAATCAAATTCAATGTATTTCCTAAAAATTAAATGATAAAGAGGAGCAGGACAGGAGTGGGAGTGATTCTGAACAGGAGCAGGACAGGAGCAGGAGTCATGTTACCAGGAGTGGGACAGGACAGGATACTTTTTTTTTACTCTTGACCAGGATTGGGACAGGACAGGATTTTTTATGTGGGACCAGGTCAGGACAGGAGTGAAAATCCACTCCTGTGTCATCCTCTAGTGTGTACTTGTGAGTGTGTGTCTGAGTATTGTGAGAGTGTGTGAGTATGTGAGTGTGTGTGTCCAAGTGTAACTGCCTATATTTGTACGTGTGAGTGTGTGTGTGCTCAGTGTGTATGTACATGTGTGTATGTGCGCATGTGTGTATGCGTGTGTCTTTCTCCAGCATCTTTTTTCCATTATCACAAGCCTGAACAAGAGCAGTCCCGGACATGTCTGAGGGACATGTTTAAACTTGTTTTGAGGGACAGACTGCTTCCACTAAGTGGCCTCTATTGACACCACACTCCGTGGAATCAGACTGCTCCCTCAACCCACACTAAGCTCTAAGCCAGTCCTTATCTTCATCAGCTGTATCCACACTTAAGACGTCTTCTTAGTAATCCAGATCGATCGGATCCTCGTGATACGGTGCTGGGTCTTCAGTGTCACTGGACTCAACAGTCCTAATAAAGATATAAATTTATTTATATATATATATATATACACTTTATAAATAAAGTCCTAATAAGACAACAGCTATCACACCAACTAAGCTTGCCAAATAAGGCCAGATCTGAAGGAAAAGATCAACTATCCATCCCTCAACTGTTCTTCCGCCTTCCTTGATCACTTCCCCTACTCCATGCACTACTTCCGTGACTTTACGGCCTATTGTGTAACTAACGGTTTCATACCAAGCACAGCTATGTTCATCATGTCCCTTGCCACATTTTTTCCAACTTTCTTCTGGATATTGACAGGTGAGATTAGAATAGATTTTGTTTGGGCCTACCCAGTCATAGCCATGTATCTCATCACCAAAGCACAGGCGTCGTGTCACTGCATGTCCCTCTGCTAGAGCGATCATAAAATCAGAGACAAAGGGAATGATCACTCCTTGAAATTTCTTCCTAGTCTTTAGCTGATGCCCTAATATTACGTTAGTGCAACGTGTACCGTCGGGTACAGATCTTCTCCATACGTTACCATACTTCTTCCACACTACTTCAGCTGCATGAGTTGTGAATTCTTCCTTATAATGACTTCAACAATAAGTTTCCCATCCAGGTAACTCATAACAGGGCCTATGGGCTAAGCTAACTATACACTCATCTTGTTTTTTATTACAAGTCATATGCAATGGTCTTGGACTGACATACCTGTCGGAAAGATATAAGGCATTTGACCATATGTCTTGTTCTTTGGAGTAAACAGTAGCTAAGAATTGATACCTAATCCAATAGTAAGAGGAGTGTTTTAAGCAGGGGGCTAACCATTCTCTTATTTCTTCCTCCTGAAATCCCCACCAGGTGCTTGAGTCATCTCTATTGTGATACTTATGCCAGGCCTGGAGCAATATTTTGATCGTTGTTTTCTTTCTTTAGTTCTGTACAGTCGTAGCGCCAGGTGGACATGACAGCTACTTCTGTTTCCCACAGTCGGCATCTAGGTGATGCTCCGCTACTCTCCCACACTGAGTTATTAAGGCTAAGAAAAATGCGTTCGGCTATACTGTACATACGTCAATTTTATTAAAATCTGCTTTTGGTGCACTAAGTAGCTCACTTGGTTTGGGCAGTATCTGAACATAAATGTCTGAGTAATATGGTCCCATCAGGCCTGTGTAAGTCCTGGTATACCCCTCCACAAAGTCGCATTCGAAGTGGGGCAAACCAGGGACCACCCATACCCATGGTAATGTCATATTCAGCCAATCTTTGTGCCAAGCGTTTACAGGCTGAAATACAGCTGCCCAACTCCAATAAAAATATTGTTGATTCATTACTGGTGCTATTGGTAAATAATTTTGAGATTGGCACTCACCATACAGGTTCCAATAGCAGATTGGGAGCTTTTTTAGTCTGTGTTCCTTGTAATATTCTGTTGCACTCATCTTCACTCCTTCATTGGGCTTTGATTCTACCATTACTATCATATTTAGCGGCAGGGGTGTTCCGCTAGGTCTTTTGTGGGGCTGTCCGTCAGTAGCATTG
Source organism: Nematolebias whitei (assembly GCF_014905685.2). Lineage (NCBI taxonomy): Eukaryota > Metazoa > Chordata > Actinopteri > Cyprinodontiformes > Rivulidae > Nematolebias > Nematolebias whitei. The sequence continues at coordinate 553,464 of NC_056516.1, read as the reverse complement.
GGTTTGAGTACCTTCTTGTGCCTTACTGTGTGAATGGTTTTAACCCCAGTTCGGTTCCGATATGCCCCAGTGTGGTTTCTTCGGACGAGTGGGGGTATTTTGTCACAATCTAAATGGATGTTGCCCCAGAACTCCCAATGAGGGAGAATCGCCTGACAGCTTTTGTCTTTTGGTGGAGTGGGATAAATTACTTCACTATGCCAGTGGCCTTAGTGGGCCAACCCTGGCGGTGGTCGGCAAGCCCGATCACGTTGCCATTCAGGTGGTTCTTTGTCTGGATTAATCCATTTACATCTTGTTGTTCTTTTGACTTGCTTTTTCAAAACTGCTATCCAAACTACAACTCCATCTTGCAAGATTAACAGGTCGGTGATGGTCCATGCTATTCCGGTCAGGTTCTCATCATCGACAGCTGTTGTCCATTCCGGTGTGAGATTCAGCTTTTTCCTCCAGGCTCGATAGCCCATTCGTTTCACTTGATTCCATGTCAGTTTGATTTTGAATGGTCTCATTCTGTCTCCATGGCATGAAGAGGTTTCTTCGAGTTATGTCCTAGCAGGTCATGTTTGCATACTTGGATCTCCCATGGGAGACCTTCACATGCATGAGGCTCCATGGTCTAATTCCGGCTTGATACAAAATGACCAACAACATTGCAAAGCCTATTAACACTACGAGTCCCCGCAACAGGGTACATAGACAAGCTGCTTTATCCAAAATCGTAATCCTTAGACAGTCCTTAGGTCGGTCGGGGGCCGCTTTATCATCATAATCGGAGTTGTCTGAATCTTCGCTGTTTGAATCATCGCTGTTCGGGTCTCTGTTTTTCAGAAGTATCATTTTGGAAAAGGGCCTTTGATGCTCCTAGCTCTAGCCCTTCTCTCGATTGCCTGTTAACTGTGGTCACTCGTCCTTTAAGGAGTTTCAGATATAGTGGAGAGGGGTGTGGCAATCCAGGTTGCAAACCTTTCCACACCCATTTCCACTGCATCACCAACCATTCTTTAAGTTCGGGTTGGGGTTCATGTCTGTTCCATAATGGCTTGAAAGCGGCTTCCCACTCTTCTCTTTTTACTGGTCCGAGTTGGTTGATTAGTGAATAATACTCCATTTCTTTTTGGCCCTCTTCTGCTAATATTTCTACTTGAGTTATAAGTGGCTGGCCTTTGTACAACACCCTTACTCTATATCCTAATCTTGTTCTCGGACTTACCCAACGGTTGTAAGGGGTCATCATTTGATCCCCTACCATCCTAAGGGGCAGGTGCTGGTTTTCTAACACATATCACTCCGGTTTACATACCTTTCTTTGGATTGCGCTCACCATAGGTAGGCTTGTGGTCCAGATTACCATTTCTCCTACACATTGACATTGACCACATTGAATATCCATGGGGACTCTGGTGGGCAAGAGAAGATAGGGGTACTGTATTAGGGGAGCCATGCCAGGCTCCGGTTATATTTCTTTTGAGGTTCATCCAAGCGAGGTTTCCTGATGTACTGGGTGTTTTCGTAGAAATAGTTCTTGGAGGGATTCTTCCATATGGAAAAGTCTTGTTGTGGCTTGTCAAGCCATGTTACATCGTTTACCGTTATTATCGCTGGTATCTTTGGGCCTTTTCGATCATGTTGAATTAGTACATTGTGTACAGCAACGTCCATTTGCTTAGAGTGTATAATGTCTTCCTTCCTTACGGGCTTTCTGACATGAGCAGGCATGATAGCAGTGGATTTCTTTCTACCAGACGGGCCATGCGCATGGAGGCTTCACTCTTGACCTCCCCCGGAGCTCTGCTTTCTTTTCTTGTCACTCGTTCCTTATAGAGTTCCAGACAGAGAGGTGATGGGTGTGGCACGTTTGGTCGTAATCCTCTCCACACCCACTTCCACTTCCATACTCCACATGGTGGGCTCCGGTTGGGGGCCTTCTAGCCCGTTGAAGATGCTGTTGAGCGGGCTTTCTCCCCTGTGGAAACTGTTTGTTGCTTCTTGCAATTGTTGTCCGAAATATGTTCGTGACTTTGCCTCATACCATCTGTAGGACTCGCCCAATTTCATTTGTGAGGTTATTGTGCTGACCAGGGGATGCCCCCTGTAGGACACCGTCGCCCTATATGCCATTCTCGTGGGGTATTCGTTCTAGTGGTTGACAGGCGTAGAAACTCGGTCATATATCATTCGCAAGGGTAGTTTAGTATTTTCAACCACTACCCGATATGGGTCACACTCCCTTTGAAAGATCTTCATTCTCAGGGTCGGGCTTGTTGCCCAGATTATCATTTCCCCCACAGAGATTTCACAGTATTGCGTTTGGTGAGGCTCTCCATAATTGGGGCCCCACTTGACCTTAACCTGCCATCGCAACACCTGCAAATAAACAACGTTAAAGATCCACGGTGTCCCCATTGGGCTGGGGTTGTATGGTAACTCCCACTGGTCGCTTATTAATACGAAGCCAGTAATATATGGAGACGCCCTCATGAGATCTGGTTTTCGGAAGGTTCTTAAACTCAAGCTGTAATAATTCTTTGTTTTGTTTGTGAAAATTGAATAATCTATTCTGGGTCTGTCTAATTTTACCAGCTCTCCTTTGACAATTAGGGCTGGTTCGTATGGCCCGGTTTGGATCTTTGAAATAACAAATTCCATACATATTCGCGGGGTTGTTGCTTAGATCTTGGTAGGAAGTTCATTGAGCCCGGCCAACACAACGGGGCGCTCCTCAACATAGTTTCGTCCCAAGTCCAACATTCCTCGATGATTTCAGCTGATTTTATATTATCTCTCCCTCTCCAGATACGACCAGGGCATCTTATAACATCTTTTAACAATTGTCTTTCTAACCTTTTTCTGCAATGAGATCCGTTGATGAGTCTAGCGCCCCTTTGGTCGGTTTTTACTTGTTCGCTTTCTTGTCTGTGAGTTTCCATCTCCTTGGGAACGTCTTGCCAGCCCAAGCTTTCAGCACACTTCATCTTTTGTCCGTTTTACTTGGTTGAGACTTTTCTGCGTCGTTTTTACTGTCCTCAATTGGGTGGATTGTGGCTCCAACGGAGTACACTCCCCTGTATGGTACAATGATCATCTGCACGGAAACTCTAACCCTCTGGGTGGAGTCTGGCCTTATAGGAGTGTCCACCCGTTGTGCAGCTGTTCCGGGAATCTGCAACACTCCTTTCCTTTCCCAGGCTTCTGGGGTTACTAGATACTCAGCTGTTTTTTGCTTGGGTCTAGCCCCTTGTATAGCCCACGCATATAGACTGGTGATGTGGTAGTACAAATTTGTATACCTGGTCCCTGCCTCACGAGGAACTTCCAGCAGGTCGATTAATGGGAGATCTTGGTTTAGGATTACCTCTGCAACTAGTTGAGCCCACGTTGTTAGCTCCCAGGGGCCCTTCCAGCCGCCTCTTTGAGCTTCTTCGTTCACTTCATCAGGCAGCTGGGTTACATCACCCCCATCTGTCCCCGACGGGTCCCGGAACACCCTGAAGACCAGTGGAAACTGATTAGTGCCGAGAGGTGCGTTTCTTACTTTCCCCATTGAGGGATTGTAGGGCCAGGATTGCTGCACTGATTGTTCGAGCAAATCTCGAGGGTTCCAACATTTCACTTTCTGTTTAATCTTTTTTCCCTCATTGGGTTTAACTATTCTTGGATATAAAGGTGGGACTGAGGGTGTTGCGTTTGGCCCTTAATCATACTGCTGCATTCTTGGGACTTCTTTTGGGGCCTCAGACTTTCTTTCGTCCAACTGGGCTTTAAAGGACTTAAGGGGGTCAAAGTATTTCCTTACTTGCCAACCCATTGCCCTTTCTGAGTGCAGCAGCTGGCCATCTTGCATTTCTGTGTGACAGCTCCCGCAGTATTTCACGATGGTTCCGTTCCACTCACAAGTACAGTCTCTTGGACCTTTGCTGCTCAAATCCCATTGTGTAATTATAATCATCTGAGGCAGGACAGCGACTCTGCATTCTCCACAAATGAATGCATCAATTACTTTTACAGATTTAACTTGGAAATCTCGGACATGTAGCTTACTCGCCTTAGGTTTGAGGGGTTTCTTCTTCCCTGGTCCTTCCCAAAGAAGGGGCAGACCACTAGGTTCCAGGCAGATCACACAGTTGTTCTCTAGCTTGTTCCACTTGATGGTTTCATCTTCTGTTGAGAGTGTAGATGAACAGATGCTGAGATATATTCATCAATTAAAACGGATTCTCTCATTTTTCTGGACTGTATATAACGTGCATTGAATTTAATAAAATGTAACGTGAGACGTTGTTTATCTTTGACCCATCAAAATGAATGTGGCCATTTATTTACAGAATCAAAGTTTAACATCAAACATTTATATTAATTTGGCAAAATATGAAAATAACAACATAATTAATCAGCTTTACAGGTAGTGAGAAACAATACGGCGATTGTTTTCACTTTTCAGCAGAACAGCAGACATCAATCCACACGGCGGTGGATGAGCACTTTACACAGACATTTTTAAAATATCTGGAATGATTTCTACTTGATAGAAGAATTTTTAAAGATGGAAAGATGAAGTTTAGTGGGAGTGAAAGATGGATGAGGGAGAATGTGGTGTGTATGAGTGAAAAGTGTTGACAGGACGACACCCTCCATCCGACCCAGCTTTCCTCGGTACGCTCAGTAGTGGACTAGACTCATTTACCTCTCTGACGATGAATCAGAAGAAGAGGAGCTCCAGTTAACGCTACCTTTCAGCGTCTCCGTAGGATGGCAGAGATACGTCCGGAGTGGTGACGGGACTTCGTCAACAACAGTTCACCTCAACGAGTGGACCTCACATGAGTGGGGTTCGTCCGAGTCCACTAAGAGGTGGAAGATGTTATAATCCCAAACTCGGAAGAGCCTTATCATGGCTGGACTTCTGTTCTCCCAAACGACTGGAGCTGCAAACTCTCCAGCCCGACTCCAACGGCAACTGCGACCCAACAGCAACTTCACAGAACTGCCACTTCACAGAACTACGATCATCTCAGCACTGGGAGAACTAGGAAGTACCGACATTTTAAAGAGCTCTATTTCTGGTCCATTTGGGAGTTTCTGATTGGTCAATATCAACCAGACAGGGGTGTGTTTTGTGACGTAAGAGGTTACTAGAAGTCAGAAAACAGCAAGAATGTTATTGGAACAGATTGAAAATGTTCACCAGACAGGCGAGAGAAATGTTTGGGCGAGTTTGGAGAAACAGGTGCCAACTTCTCTGTTTACGTCTGAGAGGATTTAAAAACAAGACAGTTGTTCCAACACTTGTCTGCTTCGACTCCTGACCTTGGAAAACGTACACTGCTCATTCAAAGACAGAAATCAGAAAATGCATAATTACTCTGTAACAGACCTTAACATGAATTCTAACTTTGCATAAGCAACTCAAAAATCATTGTTACTGTTTTACAGTTAATAAAATTGATTAGTTCACTGTAACATCTAAAATGTCTGAACTAAAACACTTTGATTATCAAACATTTGTAAAACAGTAATGATAATAGAAAAGAGAGTGTTCATTCACTTGAATTTTCAAGAAAGAAAGTCTCAGGATGGGTGAACCTGTATTTCTGGATTCAAATCAATGAAATGACAGTTTCTGTCCCACAAGGTTCTTAAGGTCAAGGGTTTTGACCTTAGGCTTAGTTTTGACATCAGGTCAAGTTCACTACAAGAGGTATCCTTTTTTAGCGTATTCCAATGTTTTCAGAATCAGTTTATTATTGCCATGTCAATGAACGAGGTTCACAAACTAGGAATTTGCTTCGACATAAGGTGTGAATAGTAATAAAGTAAAATAAAGTAAAAATGAGAACATTACATAAGACATAATACCTGTGTACACCCACAAATAAAGTAAAAATAAAAACATAACATAAACATGTGTACACCCATACAATAGAAAACAATAAAAAAGCTTAGAAAACAGTACAGATGGAGTATTCAATAATAATACAGGGCCCTACCTGCCCAACACTCTGAAGTTGTTCTTCGTAGGATAACTCCCCCACATATAGTGGCCATTCTAATGTAGGGGAGCGTGGTGCTTGGTTCATTGGCCATACTCTGGGTTTCTGGTTTCAACTTAGCTAAGAATTGGCTTCAGTTTCTCTATTCCTTGGATCCCTTTCTTTACTAACTCGACTGTGTTTTTGTCTAAAAGTCTCTTCACTCTGTCTGTGGCGTTGTATTTGGGCCTTACTACAACTGCTGACGTGTGATTCTGTGCTCTGACCCACACCTTCTGCCCCACCTTGAATGAGATTTCAGGGTCTGGCTGTTTCTCCTTATCATCGGAGCCACGCTCAGTTTCCTGTGTGGTGAACTGTCATTGGTTAAGCTCCTCTGAGGGGGAGGGTCTACCAGCTCGATGCCTGTCATTCAAGGCCTGCCATATTTCCACAGTTTTAGTACTCCATTCTTTGGTATTAGCATTTTTAGCTATCCAATTTTTGACTAAACCTATGGCTCTTTCGGCTACTCCGTTGGCTTGAGGTGTGTAGGGAGGCGAATACACACACATTACCCCAAAAGTCTGGCACCAGTGATCCACTTGTGCATTGCAAAAATGTGTTCCATTATTGGTTCTCAATTCCTTTGGAACGCCTAGCGACCCACAGACCTGCTCCAACATGCCAACAACACTGTTGCCATTAGCTTTCCTTGTTGGCTTCACTACCACATAACCTGACATAGAGTCTGCTAGCACTAGAAGGTATTTTTCTCCTTTCTTGCCCGTGACTCCCATAGGCCCAGCTACATCCATGCATACTGAGCCCCAGGGTATGGTACTCTTGATAGATTGCCCCTCCACTCGGTGCCCTCGCCATCCTGCGTTGTATTGACTACATACTTTGCAGTCCTGCAACACCTTGCGGATTTGTTTTAAAGGGACCCAGAGCTCCTGGCTCTCCAACTCCTTACGTGTAGGTTGCACGCCTGCATGACCGAGGTCTTCATGCATGTCCCGCACAACCTCTAACACGTATGCTTCTGGGACCCTCGGAGGTTCTGTCCCACTTCTCAATCCCGACAAAAACTATTTTTCTCTGTTGGACGTAACGATCGACTTCTTCATTGCCCTGCCAGTATTTTCCCTCTCTAGTGTTGGACTTTTGGTGCTTCACTTCTAACTGTAGATTTAACCTGAGTTCAGCTATTTTCTTCCACAAGTCATGGTGAGCCACCACTTTTCCCTTAGCACTTTCAAATCCATTTTCTTCCCAGATAGATAAGTCCCCATTCAGGGCTTGTGCACAGTAATGACTGTCAGTCACTACCTTTGCTATTTTCACTTTTTTGTTTGTCAGTTCCAGCAGTCCTTCAAGTACTGCTGTAACGTCTCCTGTTTGCGCACTTCCTGGCACTCTCCCCCTCCTACGGCAGCACTCGTTACCCTGATATTTGAGGAAAAATCCCCAATGTGCCACCTGATCATATCCTTTCTTGGATCCATCCATGTAGAGAGTCCAGTCATGCATTTTTTGTTTCTCAGGTGTCTCTTTCGTCATTTTTCTGCTCGCTGGCTGTGCCGGTCCTATCTCTAGATCAGGGTCTAACAAAATGTCTTCCCATCTACTCCACCTTGTGTTAGTAGCTTTGGTACTCTCAATTTTTCCCTTTCTGAGATATTTGTGCACTTGGCTTTGTGTTATTACTTTAATAGGCTGTCCCTGAGCCAGATCTTTTAGCGTTCCCCAGTATCTAGCAAGCACTGCTCGTTCTTTTTCTTCCTGAGGAAACATTTTCTCCACTGAGGTTAAGGTGTAACTCCAGAGAGTAACTAAACCTCAATTTTCATTTCTGACTGTTATCGTGGCATCGTCTCCCTCACAGCTAACTTCAGCTACGAGTTTTGTCATCAGCCTTCTTGGTTCTAATCGTACCGCTTCCTATATTTTTGTTCTGAGTTCTTCTAGGTCATTTTGGTTTTCAGCGGTCCAAATCCAAGCTTTTTTGTTTTTCTGTTCATTTTCTCCTTCTCTTTTCTTCAGGCAAGGATACAAGGGTTTGGCCTATTTTTGATAGTTAGGGAGATGATCTCTCATATAGTTGCACAGGCCTAAGATCTTTTGCAGCTCGTTTTCGGATTCGGGGGGCTGGATCTGCTCGAGTTTCTCTCTGTAGCCCTCTGAGAGTCCCAGATCGGTTGTTACTTGAAACCCCAGATAGTTTACTCGAAACTGTCCAAACTGATGTTTCTTCAGATTCAGCTTCAGCCCTACTTCTGTGACTCACTGCACCACCTTTGCTAATCTTTCTAGATGTTTTTCTTCTGTGTCATCTGCGATAAACACATCATTGATGTAAACTGGCACCTAAGTCTTTAAGCACATCCATTACGGCTGACTGGAACACATTTGGAGAGTTTTTGTATCCCTGTGATAATCGCTGCCAGACGTAGCTTCTCCCTTGATGGGTAAAAGCTGTTTTCCCTTGTGATTGTTTAGCCAGTCTGAGTGAGAAGAATCTGTTTGCCAAGTCATTGTAGGATTTATACTTTTCACCTGCAGGGTTTTCAAAGTGCCTTGTGGATTGATTAGGTTAGCTCGGTTGGCCACTGTTCGTCTGTTAAGTGCCTTAAAATTAATTACTAGTCGCCACCCTCCTCCGGCAGACTCGGTTTTCTTTACTGCCTTGATGGGGCTGTTAGGAATAGGATTAGCTTCTTCTCTAATAATCCCTAAAGCACTTAATTCCCTTACAATCTTGTTAATTTCTTCGACTGCCCCTGTGTTTAGGGTATACTGTCGCACCGGTGGATGCACTCCTCCTTCGATTATGTGTACAAACTTTTGGCCCAAATCCCCGCAATCATTTTTAAATTTGGCTGCCGAGGCCGACTCAATGATCCGTTTTAACTTCTCTTTCCTAGCCAGGGAGAAGTCGCTCTCATTTAATTTTTGCTCTATTACTTCGGGGATATTTACAGGTTTATACTATTCTCCAATTTCATTTTTTTCATGAGTTGGCCCTATTTTTACTAACCTAGATTTGAGCTTATCCAGTCGTCTATTCAGGGCTCTTCGATTTCTTCTTGGCTTTTCTAATTCTTTTAAGTCTGTTATTGTCATGAGGTTGTAGGGTCCCTTTATCCATATAATTCCTTGCCATAAGCCAAAAGGCATCTTTTCTACAGTTCCGTTAGCCAATTGAACCGTGAGGTGTCCTATTGTTTATAGGTTTCTGCGGGTCATAGACACCTCTGCCCCAGAGTCTATCAGGTAAGGTTCTCCACTTAATTTAGTGTAGATTTCATCCCTATCCCAATAGGCATTCTCTAGGGTGACCCGCGACCTCTCGACCATTATTTAGCTGGCCCTCCACTCCCTTTCACACAGGATTCATGGAGGGCCTTCTTTCCTTCTGGGGTGAGTTTTGTATATTCTTCTGGAGGTATGTATTTGCCCCACTTCTGGGGTGCTGGGCTTGCAGCTGGGGCCTGAAATTTCCTTGGTTGTTGGTTTCTATACTGTGATTCTGGCAGCCTCGGGGGTCGCTCTCTGTATTGTGGCTGCTGAGGGGCTTTTTCTGCTGCCTTCGGTTGTTTTGGGCTCTGCTTCATTTAATTTTTCTTTTGCTCATCCCAGAACTGCTGTTCTAGATCGTAAGACTTCACTGCCTGATCTATTTGGGCGACAGTGGTCTCATGTTGGGGCATTTTAGCAAAAGTGAGTTCTCCCCTTCTCCCTTTTGTTACAATTCTTAAGGCTTTAACATATCTTTTGGGGGGAATTACTTGTTTGAGTTGATACCAGACTGGTGTAAGGCGTTGCCCTTGATCCATGCGTACTTTCGCACGTTGAATTTGAGAGTCCTCGTCGTCCATGTCCTCCAGCACCAGCTTTTCATAGTGGCTTTAAGCCGACTCCCCTTTACTCACTGGGTTTGTAGTGACATTACCCAGCCACAGCTTTTTTGCTGTATGACATTCAGTGGAGCTAACGACCATGGGCCACACATCCTTGATGTATTCCTCAGTAGTCTCTTGGGGTCTTTTTTCTCTCACTAAGGTTTTCAGCTTTTTGTACTCACGATAACTGTCAGTGGCTGAGCCGGAGGCTCGGCTTTGCTCCACCTGCCTTGGCTCAGGGGTTGATTGAGGCACATAGTACGATGGATTTGTTTCGGTCGGGCATGTCTCCTCCTCTTCATCAGCTGATATTTCATCCCACAATTTCTTTTCTGTTTCTTGGGCGTATCTGTAGGCAGTCTTTTTCATTCTCCTTAACATCACATTGTGTACTATTCCCAAGTAAGTTGTTCTAAACTTACTGGTTAAGGGTTTGTGGGCTGCTAATGTAAGGTATGAGGGCATCTTTAAAATGTTGGCTCACTCTCCCAAAGTAGCTTTAACAGTCAGTTCCACTGTCTCTTCTGACCTGTCTGCCCACACTGGTGGAATATCATAATGATTTTGGCCAGCTTTGGGAATGTAGGTTCGGCGCCCATCACTCGCCTGCATCGGACCCCAACTCAGGTCTCTGGCCAATCTTTCTTACACTCTGTGTACATCTAGTATCTCTACCTCCTTCTTTTGTCCCTTCCTTTGCCCTATTCTCAATGGTTTGATTGGAACATCGTATTGGCCTGCTATTGATCCTAAGCTGGCACTACCTTCATCATTGGTGTTTTCCTGGCTCAGACCTGCATTTGTTTCCCCCTGTGAGCTCTCTTCGTCACTCTCCTCACTCTCCCCATTCAATGGTTGTATTTTTGCCAGTGTCTTACACCCTAATTGTCCTATTTGTGATTCTGCACCATTTCTTCTTTTTTTTTTCCTGCTATTCTACGGTGAAACCAGACGTGTTTTCCCTCTCTGCCCCCCCCCCCACCCGCTTCCCTGCTGCACTCTTTTGTCCTGTGAACCCTTAAAAAGCCTCTTTTTTTCCCTGCATACTTCTTAATTGGAAGGATCAGCTGGTCTCTCAACAAAATCGATCAACTTCTCCCGACAGGAGTCAGGGTATGGAGGACCCTCTGACCTCTTTAAGGAACAAATTTGGATTCATGATGGCGACTAGTTTCTACTGTTTGAGTTGGTGAAATCTGGTTGTCTACAAATTCGTGTGGAGGTGTTGAAGCTTGACAGTGCTCGGACTGAATGTGGAGCTGTGACAGGGAATTGGAGCAGCTGTTATCAGGACTGTGATCTCCCTGGCAGCACTCATGAATGGTGGGAATAATCTGGAGAAGCTGTGAGCTCAACTTTTGGAGTAAAGGATCAATTCGGCTGTTTTGGAGTTTCCATCAGAGAATATGTACAGCAAGACTTTAAAGGCAGAAACAACAATTCACAAGGAGTTCTGCCTGACCCAAACTGTGGCCTTGATGCCAGACTTATCTCAACTCCTCCTGGAATGTTTTGAAAACAACAAAGATGCTTTGACTGTTTCTTCACACCTCCCTTCCCCAAGGCCGTGGACATGTAACAGAACCTCAACTGAGCTGAAGATGAACGTCACCTCTTATCTGGACAATGGCTGAGGGGGGCTCTGGACTATGCTACAACATTCCCTTAAAAATTCAATGTTTTCACCGCCTATATGTAAATGTATAACGTCTGTTTATGTTGCTTTGCTGTGGTAGGTTTTTTTAATGTCTCAAATTGTGCCCTGTCTAGGACACGGTGTGAGAGATCTTTTTTTTATATCGTCTCTCCTCATATTTTCTTTCCTTTTCTTATCTAAGCAAAATATTATTCTGAATAAGAATAAGAAGGCTGCGCTAACTATTTATAGCCGCAGCTTCATGCACTCCGCCCATCTTCGGACGATTGTACGTACATATTCGCGTTGTATCTCGGTGCAATGCCAATAAAGTTTATTCTGATTCTGATTCTTCTCCTTCTTCTTGTGGCTGAACTTTTCAAGTCTTTCTCTGAGGGTGAGGTCAGAGGCGTTTTCGGTTCTTGGGGATTAATCCCTAAAGGATCCTCACTTTTCTTTACCTCTTGTGATGTTAATGGTTTCTCTGCATCCTCTTTCCCTAGCTTTAGGGGTTCCTCGATCGTCTTTTTCTCCGGTTTTGTTATTGAGGCTACGACCCTTGCTTTTTGATCTTCATCTAGGTGAGTGGGAGTCACAATGACCAACTCCTTCAACGCTGCTGCAACAGGCATCTCTTGTGCTAGATACATAGCTGAATGAACTGCCACATGCTCAGCTATCTCCCACTGTAGTTGGTGGGACCGCAACCCGTCTATACTCATCAATACTCGTCTAAAATCCTGAGTTATGGCTCGGGTCACTCCCTTTTCGAGGGCTCCTAACATTTCCTTCATATATCCTTCATTGCTGGTCGATTCCTTGTAACTTGTAATTGGGACATGTATTATGGAATAATGTGGAAGGTCAGCACTGTTACTTAAGCTCACTTTTGGCTTCAAGCCTTTCCCCCACTGTTATAATAGATGTATCTCTGCTTGGTATCCACTCCCCACTAATTTATTTAAAGTTTTTCTGAAAGTTGAATTATGAATTTTATATTTGTGATTGGTGAACACCAACAACCTATTGGCTTCTAATGTCCAAGGGCTTCCCTTCAGCCTACACACTCGGGTCCCATTTTGGTGTGGTATGATTTGGGTTTCCTCAGGTAAAGGTTTAAGTGTTTCGGTCAGAGGGAGTTTGGACACGTCTTTTGGTGACTGCCTAATTTTCTCTTTCATTCTCGCTTTGGGCTCTCTTTCATCTTTTTGGTTGGGGTTCCGTTCAAGCTTTGGTTCCCGATTCTTCTGTTTACATTCGTTTTTCCTGGGGGTTTCCTTGGGTATTTCTGAGGGATCCTCTCCCAGGTCCCCTTCCTTATCTTTTTGAGTATCACATGGCTCTAGCCTTTGTTGCGTCTTTGTTTTTCCTAGGGGTCCCATGTTCAACTCTTCTCTGCTTATCCTATGCGTTCTTAGTTTTTCTGCTAGACATTGGACAAGGGGTTCTAGGTGCTGGTCCACCTTTTCTTTTTCTGCCTCATCCACAAAAGACCACTCATTGACACTTCTTTCGACTTTGGCTACTGGTTTTGTTTGCTCACCTTCTGAGTCCAGGTCTGGGTCACGATTTTTAGTAACCCTATACTGGCTATGATCTAGGGGGAAGCTTCCAAATGGGAAGTTCCCAAATGGGGGTGTTGTATGGGAGGCTGGGATGAATGCTCCTTTTTTCAGTTTGACAACACTCTGATCTTCCTGTTCTGCCTTAATTGATAAGACTAGTTCACTTTTGCGTGTTTCTTCTGTTCCCTGTTCCTGCTCCAATTCGGACTCGTCCTCTGTGTCTCCTGGAGAGCCCACTTGTGATCCCCGTTCCTGTCCTACCACTGGATTTGGTTGTCTCTCCTTTTCATAAATAGCTAATCTCGCTAACTCATCTGCATACTTCTTGAACCTAGGGGCTGTTTTTGCATCGTGGTTAACTAAAAGCAATCCCAGCCCTCATGCCTTAGCTACCACCTTTATTAGGGGTCATAATCAATGGTAGGACTGATCACCACCACCAGTAGCACATTCACTGGTGCTTCTACCGTCTGCACCCACCATTGCAGCCACTTTTTGACTTCTGCTTTTGTTTTTATTTTAGCTGGGTCTCGCATTACTATTTGTTGAAGCCCATCCATTGCCTTGTCACAATAGTACACACTCTTCTCTTCACTGCATCTAATCAGGTTTCATTGCAGAACTTTGTAACAGTTATGGGCTAGGCAGCTAACTGTGGCTACAAAAGCAGCA
>NC_056516.1:538265-539617 GCF_014905685.2 Nematolebias whitei | reverse complement strand
CTTATATTGGATATGTGGAACTCTGTTTGACATTTCCACCTGAGTTCGTAGGAGAAGAGATGGACCTCAACACCTTGGCCTTGGTTGTTCCAGACCTGCGATCATCACAACATCCTATTCTGATTGGCACCAACACTTTGGATGTTGTGTATAACCAGTGTTGTCAGTCGCAGTCTGAGTTCTGCCCTGTGCCTTTTGGATATAGAGCAGTGCATAAAATTTTGGAGATAAGGCGCAAACTGACAACTGATGACTATCACGGCATTTTAAAAATGCAGTCATCGATCCCACAGGTTGTTCCTGCTCAAAAGACTGTGTTGGATGCTCTTCTCATATGCCCATTACTGCAAGGTGAAAAAGAAGTGATTGTTCAGCATCCAACCTCTTTCTCTCTACCTGGTGGTTTGATAGTAAAATCCAGCCTTTTTGATCTACCTCCTGTCCAGTCTGTTTCTCTGCCAGTGGTGATCACCAATGAATCTGACCATGACATTGTGATTCCAGCCAGAGCAGCCATCGCTGAAGTCAGTACCATCCAGACCATTCTTCACAAAGAGCAAAGTGTGCATCGAACTTCCCAGAGTTCAGGGCCAAATCTAACAAAGTTGAATTACAACTTTGGAGACTCGCCGCTCTCAGCTGAATGGAAGCAACGTATAACAAACATGCTCAACAGTATGTCAGACGTTTTTTCAAAGCATGATCTTGATTTTGGTTGCACAGATAAAGTCAAGCATGAGATCAAGCTGTCAGATCCCACTGCTTTTAAACAGCGGCCAAGGCCCATCCATCCCCTAGATATGGATGCTGTGCGTAAACACATTCAAGAACTGCTGCAGTCTGGTGTTATACGTGAATCCAACTCACCCTTTGCTTCCCCCATAGTTGTAGTGCGGAAGAAAAATGGTGCAGTACGTCTCTGCATTGATTACAGGAAGTTGAACGCACAGACCATCAGAGATGCATATGCTTTGCCAAAGCTGGAGGACACATTTTCAGTGCTGTCTGGCTCTACATGGTTCTCCACATTGGATTTAAAATCTGGTTACTACCAGATTGAGATGAATGAATCAGACAAGGATAAAACTGCATTTGTCTGTCCGCTTGGATTTTACGAATTCAACCGCATGCCTCAAGGGGTAACTAATGCTCCTAGCACCTTCCAACGCCTCATGAAACGGTGCATGGGATACATGAATTTAAAAGAAGTGCTTGTTTTCATTGACGACTTAATAGTGTTTGCACCAACTCTAGAGGAGCATGAACTCCGGCTGAGGAAAGTTCTTCAATGCCTGAAAGAATTTGGTTTGAAGCTGTCAGTTGAAAAGTGTGTTTTCTTCCAGACATCTGTT
>NC_056516.1:534141-538165 GCF_014905685.2 Nematolebias whitei | reverse complement strand
AAGCAGCATCAGAAGATTGTCCTTTTAAGGAGCCTGAGGTGTGAATGAAAACAGGAGGCAGTGTTCTTAGTTTTGGTGTATATATATTGAGTGATTTGAATAAAAACAAACAACAACAACAGTATGATGAGACAAAATCATTGACTCAGAATAAATTAATTACAAAATCATAAAGTCCATTGTCATCTTTCCTAGCTTGCCATCTTCAGATCCGGATAAGGATCTGATCCAACAAGAGGGAGAAAAAAAAACCCAACCTAAAAGGTCAGAAGAACCCATTAAGTATTTTATCAAAAACAATCACGTACAAACATACAAATGAAATAATTAAATTTAGGCATTAGTTTATGCATAGATTCCTAATAATTTGACATGATCAAACATCTCAATAATCAGGTTAAATTAACCATAATTTAAATAAAAGTAAAACAAAAAAAGAACATCAATCATATTTGAAGCTATTCAATTTAAGGTCATCAATTTAAAGTTAAAGTCAAAGTGCACTTCAAAAATAAAGAAAAATAAAATAACTTAATTGTCAAATACTCAAGCAGAGTGAGAGAAAGAAAATAAATAAATATACTGCGCAATATCAACTTAAGTGTAGCTACATTTTGTTCTGATCAATTTCATTTCTTCAGCATCAATAAAAACGTGCCAGAACATGCACAAAATCAGCAACAAGGTACCTTTTCAAGAGAGAGTGGGGCGTACTTAACCACAATCAGCTGTGACAGAATCCAGTTGACGTCCCTGGTAACCAACGCCAACAATTCTAATAAAACAATGCTCTAATGAGCAATCGAGCAGAAGTTTCACATATAAAAACAATACTGCTATCTCATAACAACTCACCAGGTAATCAAATCAGTAAGTTCAAAGATTTGGACCAGTTTGGGTGGAAGACGCCAGCAGCAAGCCACAATCACAGTGGAAACAGGTGAAGATGTTCAGAACTGCGTGCTGGAGGCGGGGCTTTAAATAAGTTAGCAGAGTTTGGGGCAACACAGGAAGTGGGCCCACAAAAATAAAAGTCCTTGACTAATTGCGGGTTACAGGTTCCCCCCCAAACTCATGTGCGGCCTCGTACATGCAAGCGGTTGGTGACACACCACACTGTCAAATGAAGTAGAGGTCACAGAGGTCTCCTCCAGTTCCAGAGCTGATGTAAGGGCTATGCTGAGTCCTTGAAACAGGGACTGAATACTTTGCAGAAGTGGGTGCCCAAGTGTCGAATACTGCAGACGAGTTGGTGGCTGACATATTCGAGTAGAGCATCGGACAGGTGGTTCAGGATCTGGACTGGAGAGTTTTGAAGCAGTAGAATCATTCAACATGGTGGATTGTTCTGGAGAGGATGCAAATTCTGGGTGAGGGGAGACAGGTCCTGATTGAGAGGAGGAATTTTCCTCGAGAGGCTCTGAGTCAGCAGAATCTGGTTCATCCTCAGCTGTTGGTTCCATATCCAGTTCAACAATAGGTTCAGGTCCAGACTCCTCTTCCTGTTCTTCACCAACTGTTTCTTCCAAAGAGCTCTGAGGATGCTGGCCAGGCGGATCCACAGGCATAGGAGCGACAGTAGATGGAGGAGCAGGTAAGTCGACCTCAGTTGTAATTCGGGTGATAGAAGAGCTGGAGTAATCGGGTAAATCAGGTAAGAACACTTTTTCATTTTCAGGGTCTGAAAGATCTACAATTTCTGAAGTCACGGGTGCAATCACCGATGTTGGCTTTAACTGTTCCGATTTAGAGGCTGGGGACAAATAGCCACAAGGCAACAGCAGGTCATGGTGGAGCGTCCTGATGGGACGATCTTTGCCTTCTGGTTTAACTGTGTATACTGGAAGAGTGCCGGCTTTCTTCTGGATAATATACACATCTGATTCCCACCGGTCTGCGAGCTTGTGCTTGCCTCGTAGTTTGACATTTCTAACCAGAACTCTATCTCCAACTGAGAGTTCTGCAGCTGTGACTTGCTTGTCGAATCTGAGTTTGTTCTTCCACATGACTTTCTCAGAGTTTTCAGTTGCAATCTTGTAACTTTCTTTGAGACATGACCTGAGCTTTTCAACGTACTGTGAATGAGATGTAGATGGTTTTTCAGACACAGGCAGTCCAAAAGCCAAGTCGACAGGAAGGCGGGGTTGCCGACCAAACATCAGTTCATATGGGGAGTACCCAGTGACATCATTTCGGGTACAGTTGTAAGCGTGTACCAGCGGCTTCACGAAATCTTTCCAATGAATTTTATCTTCTTCTTGCAGAGTACCCAACATGTTTAAGAGTGTTCGGTTGAATCGTTCCACAGGATTGCCACGGGGATGGTAAGGTGTGGTCCTAATCTTTTGGATTCCTGTGATCTGACAGAGCTCTTTGATAGTGTGAGATTCAAAATCAGTCCCTTGGTCGCTATGGAGACGCTCTGGCATCCCATAATGGACAAGATAATTCTCCCATAGAGCTTTTGCTACCGTTTTAGCTCTTTGGTTTGGGGTTGGCACTGCAACAGCATATTTTGTGAAATGATCGGTTATCACAAGGACATTTTTGGTGTTGCTTCGGTCTGATTCTATTGAGAGAAAGTCCATGCAGACAAGTTCGAGTGGTCTTGAAGTTTTAATATTAACAAGAGGTGTAGCTTTCTCAGGTTGTGCTTTTCTTCGGATGCATCTCTCACAGCTCTTAAGTTTATTGCAGACATCAACTGCCATTCGTGGCCAGAAGAACCGAGATCTAACCAGGTCCAGAGTCCTCTCTGTACCCAAATGGCCCATCTGGTCATGAAGCTGGTTGAGGACCTCAGCCCGCCATTCCTCTGGAAGTACAAGTTGGTAAGAAAGCTCACCTCCAATATTCCTTCTCCTGACAAGAACATTATTATGGAGCTCCAGGCATGTAAGCTCTCGCAGGAGTAATGGCAGATCGGGGAGCTGTTCCCTCAGAAATGGTGGTGGGTTTTCCCCTCGTTCCAACTGAGCAATGATGTGCTGAATGATTGGATCGGCCCGTTGTTTGTCAGCAATTTCACCTTCAGAAAAAGATGGCACAACAGGTGAAAAGAACTGTAGATCATTAACAAAACTGTCTGGTAAACTGTCAGTGTTAATGGAGAGAGCTTGCACAAGAGCAGCAACTTGGTCCAGGTTGGGTGAACTGTACACCAGTTGCCTGTCACATATTGCTTGAACTGAGTGCTAGTCAATGGAAATACAGGATGGATGTTCCAGATGTTGTTCAGTAAACTTCAATATTCTTTCCTTCTCCTTCAGAGATAAAGGATCTGCCACCTGTTCGGCATGAGGTCGCCGAGAGAGACCATCCGCATCCGCATTTAACCTGCCAGCCCGATAAATGATCTTAAAAGTAAAAGTTGAAAGAGCAGAGAGCTACCTGTAGCTTGTAGCATCCAATTTAGCAGAAGTTGGCAGATATGTCAATGGGTTGCTATCTGTAACCACAGTAAAATCGGATCCATACAGGTAGTCATAAAATTTTTCTGTAATTGCCCATTTGAGAGCCAGAAACTCAAGTTTATGGGCAGGATATCGACTTTCACTGCGGGACAGACCTCTGCTGGCATATGCAATCACCCTGTTTCGCCCATCATGTTCTTGGTACAAAACTGCGCCAAGACCAGTAGAGCTAGCATCAGTGTGTAAAATGTAAGGTTTACCTGGGTCTGCAAAGGCAAGAACTGGAGCTGTACTCAGCTTCTGGATAACCTCTTCAAAAGCCTGCTGGCAAGCAGTTGTCCAGCACGAAGCAAAGGGTTCTTTGGGGTCAAGGTAATGTTGCAACTTCCCCATCCATTTTGATTTTTTCTGGCTGGGTGGATATCCAGCTGTTAATTCATTGAGAGGTTTGACGACTGATGAGTACCCCTCCACAAACCGGTGGTAATACCCTGCGAAACCAAGGAATGATCTGAGCTCTTTTAGAGTCTGAGGAATCGGCCAAGATGTTAATGTGGAAATCTTGTCTGGATCCGTCTCCACTCCATCACTTGAAACTACATGTCCAAGGT
>NC_056516.1:532278-534041 GCF_014905685.2 Nematolebias whitei | reverse complement strand
GAAGTGGGCCCACAAAAATAAAAGTCCTTGACTAATTGCGGGTTACAACTTCTTCATCTCTCTCCAAATTACTATCTTTGAATTGGAGCTGTACCTGTCGGTGCCAGGTTCCAAAACCTTTTCCATATGGGAGGATTCCTACCCTCACTCCTATTATTTCTTTCTCTGGCTCTGGTGTTGTTCCTGTCGGATCGTTTGGCTCGGACTGGTCCTCCAGTCCCATTCCTTCCTTGTCCTCTGTCATTTTTCTGTTTTTTGTCATCTCGAGTGTCTGTTCCTCAGAGCCGCCTGGCCCAATTCCTTGTACTTCGGATGGGAACAGAGCAGCTGCTTAATTTACTACTTGGATTATGGTCATTAACCCTTCATAAGCCCTCCTACCCCACCCACTTCCTAGTGGTTTACTAAGGGGTACTTGGCCGGTGGCCTGGTCCAGCCGCTCACACCCCTCAACTCTAGGGGCTGTGTTCTTTTTTTCGGCACTTGATCAGTCCTCTGATGCGTGCCTTGTCTTTGGGTTTTTTTTACACTAAAAACCGTATCCCACCGCTGCCACCATTTTTCGCTTACCCGAGTGAGGTAGACACAGGACACGTGCCACGCCCTCACTGCAGCCTTTCTCCTCCAAGGGGTCTGAAACTAATCCTGAGACTCAGGTATTACCCATAGCTATTTTCCAGGACAGCTTAGTCTAAGGCTGTGTTGAGATGATTCACCCAGACTGCTAGCTACTTTAATCTGTGCACCACACCCAGAATCTCACCTCGTGTCTTGCCCGACCTAGCAGCAGGAGTGAGGACGTTAAACAGACAAGGAAGAGCACGTTCACGGTAGCTCAACTCTTAATTTAGCGTTACAATTGTTACCCGATCTGGCTTTGTTTAAAATCTAGGTACAAGATTCTTGGATGTTGTTTTATAATCAAAGCTACGACACCTTTAAAAACCTCCCGTGAGTTTGTTGTTACCCATCCATCCATCCATTTTCTTTACCCGTTTATTCCATTTTGGGTCACGGGGGTCGCTGGTGCCCATGTCCAGCAATCACTGTGCGAGGGGCGGGGTACACCCTGGACAGGTCGCAAGTCCATCACAGGGCCACATAGAGACAAACGAGACAAACAACCATTCACTCTCACACCTAGGGACAATTTAGAGTCACCAATCAGCCTAACATGCATGTTTTTGGTCTGTGAGAGGAAACAGGAGCACCCGGAGAAAACCCACGCATGCACGGAGAGAACATGCAAACTCCACCCAGAAAGGCCCCTGGACCGGGGTTTGAACCAAGGACCTGCTCGCTGAGAGGCAGCAGCTCTACCAGTTGCGCCACCGTGCTGCCCAGTTTGTTGTTACATTGAACCAAATTTTTCCACTTCCATGAACAAAGGGGTGTTGAAATAAGAATCTAGAATTTTACGTTTTGCTTTGCTTTAATCAGTGATTTTGTAGGGGAAACAGCGGTATTGTCGTGATTGTTAGTTTTTAAAGGTAGAACCCAAGGATGCAGGCAGGACTCGGTAGACTCGTTGGTAAAATAAGAAGACACTTTTAATAACACAAAAATAAACAGCTGTCGAGGCAGCAGAACTTACATATAGAAAATCCCGAGGAGGCACTCAGGAAAACACTAGGGACTCAGGAGGATTATCAGGAGAGTACAAGACAATGCCCAGACCAGGAATAACACTAAGACACAGACTTATATACAAACACTGATGAGGACAAAACACAAAACACCTGTCAGGCTCACAGGTGTGGGAA
>NC_056516.1:530530-532178 GCF_014905685.2 Nematolebias whitei | reverse complement strand
TTCCCACACCTGTGAGCCTGACAGGTGTTTTGTGTTTTGTCCTCATCGGTGTTTGTATATAAGTCTGTGTCTTAGTGTTATTCCTGGTCTGGGCATCGTCTTGTACTCTCCTGATAATCCTCCTGAGTCCCTAGTGTTTTCTTGAGTGCCTCCTCGGGATTTTCTATATGTAAGTTCTGCTGCCTCGACAGCTGTTTATTTTTGTGTTATTAAAAGTGTCTTCTTATTTTACCAACGAGTCTACCGAGTCCTGCCTGCATCCTTGGGTTCTACCTTTAACAACCAACAATCACAACAGTATGCCCAGACCTCAACGAGAACCCAGCAGGCGGATGACTTGGGCCAAATACCGGGCCCAAGAAGCAGCTCGGACGACCCGGTGGGAGCAGGCGCAGATGGAGGAGCCTGTCATCAGAAGGGGCGGGTTCCGGACCGAACCCGTCCAGAGACAAGGTCACCTCAGCCCGGAGGTTGAGATCCTGCCGTCGCCTCTTCTGGTTGAGGAAGAGGAAATGAGGTTTCAGCTCCGGGGGAGCCGCCTGGCTTTTAAATCAGCTTCTTCCTCCACCCTGTCACCCTGCTCGCCGCACCTGCTGTGGTCTTCGGAGGATGACGCTGAGCTGGAGGATGAACTCTGGTCCTGTCCTCAGCTCATGCCCTCACCACAGGAGGAATAAGCGGCAAAGATGGGTCGGAACCACCGATCTCCAGCTCCAGCCTTTAACCTGCTCTCCCGCCGCACAGCCTAAAGCACCGGGGAGAATTTCAAAGGGGGAGGAGCAGGCAATCCCCCGCTCGTCAGTGGAGCAGACGAAGGGGGGCCAACCGAAAGGAAAGCCTCAGCTTCGTCCCGAGTCTTCTGTTAAATCCCTTCAGGACCAGTCATCCTTCTCAGATAAGTCATCTCCTGAATCTATTGCTTTAAATGACACACTACAAAATCTGCTTTCTTCCGCTAAACTG
This sequence comes from Nematolebias whitei, assembly GCF_014905685.2. Classification (NCBI taxonomy): domain Eukaryota; kingdom Metazoa; phylum Chordata; class Actinopteri; order Cyprinodontiformes; family Rivulidae; genus Nematolebias; species Nematolebias whitei. The sequence goes on along the minus strand of NC_056516.1, from coordinate 531,215 downwards.
AACCTGAACTATCAAAACACTTTTTATTCCCTAGCTGAAGAATTATTACTGTCTCAGCCTGCAATAACACAGATCCCAGAGTTCTATCAATTACTCATTAACATAAGAACTTTCAAAGAACAGTTTAAACACCATTCTCTCTCCAGCCATACTGTGCCACAGCAGAACCCACACAAACCTCCTGCTCCTTGTGTCTCAGAGAGGGTCCAGGAGGTCGCCTCTCACACATCCTCCAGTGCTTCAGTGGGGGTAGGACCCGACGTCCCACCTCCTTCCTATGCTTCGGTGGGGGCTGGTCCCAATACCCAATTCACCAGTGCTTCAGTGGGGGTTGGACCCGACGTCCCACCTCCTTCCTATGTTTCGGTGGGGGCTGGTCCCAAAGCCCAATTTTCCAGTGCTTCAGTGGGGGTAGGACCCGACGCCCCACCTCCTTCTTATGTTTCGGTGGGGGCTGGTCCCAAAGCCCAATTCTCCAGTGCTTCAGTGGGGGTAGGACCCGACGCCCCACCTCCTTCCTATGCTTCGGTGGGGGTTGGCTCTAATGCCCCATCTTCCTAAGCCTCTGTGGGGACTGGTTCTGACACCCCATCTATTGGGATCTCTATAATGGTGGGTCCTGACACCTCGTATCGCCACAAGCCTCCAGTGGGTCCCAAGCCTCCAGTGGGTCCCAAGCCTCCAG
>NC_056516.1:525454-530430 GCF_014905685.2 Nematolebias whitei | reverse complement strand
GTGCCAGATTATTGAAAGCCTCACAGCAAGTAAATTATCCAGCAGTCTTCGTCCATAGTTTCTTTGTTCATGACCACAGCTTTGTTCTCGACTCCTCGCCTTGTCTTGCCCTTGTCTGGATACCACGCCTGCAGCTTACACGGTACGACCTTGCTCCCCTCTTCGACAATGACCACGGATTCTCCTTTTTGGATCTTTTTGCCTGCTCACACTGGTCCTGGATCTCGACCCCTGCTACGTCCCTGGATTGTTTCCTGCCTCAGCCCAACTCCTGCCCCAGAAGGTTAGTGACGTGCACACCTCCTCTCTCAGCCCTGAGAATCTCTTTGCAGTCACTAACCTGTCTGTCTTTATAGATTGGACCAGAACTGAGGCCCGAATCCACCAGACGCCGCCTTTGAAAAATAAACATTTTTAAATATATTTTTGAGTCAGGTTTTGTACTGATCCTTACAGACCCATTACAGAATAATCTGGCCAAATGGATCCAGCACCGCCTCAGGATTGGCGTTCTGGTGTTGAGGGGGCTATTATTAGACTGGAATCTAATGTTCAGGATATTGTGTGCAGCCTTAAGGCTTTAAACCAAACAGTCTCTTCACAGAATCCTGCTCCTATCGTTCAGACTCCTGCGCCCACCATGGAGCCTCGTCTGATGCCCCCCGAACGTTTCCGGGGTGAACCTGATCAGTGCCGACCTTTTCTGACTCAATGTGAGATCCTTTTTCAGCTACAACCCTCTTCTTTTCCCACTGAGCAAGCCCGGGTTGCCTTTGTTATCTCACAGCTGTCAGGTAAGGCTAAGGCGTGGGACACTTCTGAGTGGCAGAGAAGTTCCAACAGCACCCAAAGCTTTGTTGCCTTTTCAAAAGATCTATGTTGGGTTTTTGACCCAATTTTGCCCGAAAGAGAGGCAGGTTGTAAACTCCTCACTATAAAGCAAGGCATAAGACGTGTAACAGATTACATCATTGACTTTCATGCTTTGGCTTCTGATAGTTGCTGGAATGATGGAGCCTTAACCGATGCATTTTTTCAAGGTCTCTCGGAGGACATCAAAGACCACCTTGCTACCAAGGAATATCCCGGGTCTCTCCAAGCTCTGGAGGACTTGGCCATTCAAGTGGACCTTCGACTCATGGAGAGAGAACGCCAGAGGGAGACCAGACCCACAAGAACCACCAGGTTCTGGGGTGAGCCCAGACCCTTCCCACTGTTTAAGCCAACCGCCCTACCCAGTAATGTCCCACAGATGGATGAACCCATGCAGCTAGGCAGAAGTCGCCTAACCCCCGAGGAGAGGGACTGGAGAAGGAAATTAAGGCTCTGTTTCTACTGCGGAGATAGCAGCCACGCAGTTTCCAAATGCCCACTAAAAGACCAGACTCAGCAGGGGAGAGGGGACACCTGCTGAGTCCTATCAGAGACCTGAAGTTCTCCTCACCATTCACCATCTGTGCTGAACTACAGCCTGCTGGTAAGAGACCATCATCTGTCACAGTTTTTATTGACTCTGGTGCTGATACAGAATTTATCGACCATCAATTTGCTGTGGCTTTAGGGATAGAACTAATAAAATCTAATAAAAATCACAGGATCCTTGCCTTGGACGGCCACTCTCTCAGTGACTCTTGCCTCATTACTGCCCCTGTCAGACTGACTTTAGGAGAGAACCATAGTGGGGAGGTGGAATTTATTGTCATTAAATCCCCCCAACTCCCTATCATCCTGGGGGCTTCATGGTTACAAAGACATAACCCAAACATTAATTGGAGGGGTAAAGAAATGATAAGCTGGTCTGAGGAATGCCTCTCCTCTTGTTTGTCCGGGCCAGTCCTTCCCCTCCAGCCAGAAGACTTTGCTGTCACCTATCCAGACCTTTCAAAAGTTCCGTCTGAATATCATGATCTCAGAGAGGTTTTTAACAAGGTCAAGGCCACCTCTCTCCCCCCACATAGACCTTATGACTGTACAATTGATCTTTTGCCTGGTACTAGCCCCCCACGGGGTAGACTATATTCCTTGTCTAATCCTGAATTAAAAACCATGCAGAAATATATTAAGGAGTCTTTACAGGCCACTTTACATATCATTCGCCCTTCTGCCTCACCTGCTGGCGCAGGTTTTTTCTTTGTCAGCAAGAAGGACGGTACTCTGAGACCTTGCATTGATTATCGAGGGTTAAACAAGATCACCGTTAAGAACAAATACCCTCTTCCACTAATGTTATCGGCGTTTGACCTTATTCAAGGGGCCACTGTTTTCACTAAGTTAGACCTTAGAAACGCCTACCATTTGGTTCGCATTTGTGAAGGGGATGAATGGAAGACGGCTTTTAACACCCCAGATGGTCATTAAGAGTATCTTATGCCTTTTGGTCTAACCAACGCTCCTGCTGTGTTTCAGGCCCTAGTTAATGACGTTTTGAGAGACATGATTAACCATTTCGTTTTTGTCTATCTTGACGACATTCTTATCTTTTCTAAAGACTTGAGTACCCACAGTAAACACGTCAGAGCTGTATTATTGAGATTGCTGCAGAATAATCTTTTTATTAAAGCAGAAAAGTGTGAATTTCACCAGAAATCCACTTCATTCCTGGGATTCATTATCTCCCCCGACCGGATGGCCATGGACGTCAGCAAGGTTTCAGCAGTCCTGGATTGGCCGACCCCCAAGGACCGCAAACAGCTACAGAGGTTCCTTGGGTTTGCAAACTTTTATAGAAGGTTCATTAAAAATTACAGCACTATTGCCAGCCCTCTCCATGCCTTGACCTCTATTAAGACCAGGTTCACTTGGAATGACTCTGCTGATCACGCTTTCAAACAATTAAAACTTTTGTTCTCTACAGCCCCCATCCTACATTCACCGGACCTCATCAAACCCTTTATTGTGGAGTTGGATGCTTTCAGCACTGGTGCCGGGGCCATTCTCAGCCAGTGCAGCAGTGATGGTAAGGTGCACCCGTGCGCATTCTTTTCTAAGAGTCTCTCTGCCGCTGAACAGAATTATGATGTGGGGGAACGTGAGCTGCTTGCTGTCAAGTTTGCCCTGGAAGAGTGGAGACACTGGCTAGAGGGGGCCAAAGAACCTTTCACTGTTTGGACAGATCACAAAAACCTGGAGTATCTTAAGACAGCTAAGCGCCTTAGTCCCAGGCAGGCCAGGTGGGCACTATTCTTCTCACGCTTTGACTTTACTCTCTCCTACAGACCTGGAATCAAGAATCTGAAGCCCGATGCCCTGTCCCAGCTTGAGGAGGATGAGCCCAGTCACACTCCAATGGAGAAGGATTTCATCCTTCCTGAGAAGGTGCGGCTCGCCATGACACGACTAGAGTCAGAGCTGCGTCAGGCCCAGATAAATCACGGTCCATTTCCTGGCTGCCCCAAGGGTCGAATCTTCGTTCCCCAAAATAAAATAAAGGAAGTGCTCGAGATGTGTCATTGCTCTCGCATTTTTTGTCATCCTGGTCTTAACAAAACGCTGACTGTAGTGAGGTCCCAGTTTTGGTGGAAGAACTTAGCATCTGATGTTAAGGACTTTGTTTTATTCTACAATCAATGCAACCAAGCCAAACCCTCACGTCGCCCCCCAGCAGGTCTACTCCGACCTCTTCCTGTGCCCTCACGTCCCTGGTCTCATCTTGGAATGGACTTTGTTACTGGTCTCCCTCTCTCTGCTGGTCACTCTGTCATCCTCACCATGGTGGACCACTTTTCCAAGATGGTCCACCTCGTTCCTCTGCCTAAACTCCCTTCAGCTAAGGACCTTGGTCAGATTATGGCCAGGGAGGTTTTCAGGCTGCATGGACTCCCTCAGGACATTGTCTCTGACCGTGGCCCCCAATTTGTTTCTAGTTTTTGGAGGGAGTTCTGTGGCCTGCTCGGTGTCTCGCTGAGCCTGTCCTCCGGTTTTCACCCACAGACTGATGGCCAGTCAGAGCGAGCCAACCAGGAGGTAGAGACTAAGCTTCGCATCTTATGTCAGGATGATCCTAACAAATGGGCCGACAACCTACCATGGGTCGAGCATGCTATGAACTAGCTGCCCTCATCTGCCACAGGCCTGTCACCTTTTTATGTAGTTTATGGGTTCCAACCACCAGTATTCTCCATTCAAGAACAAGAGGTTCGGGTGCCATCCGCCCACAGGGCTTCCCTACGATGTCAGCGGATCTGGAGAAGAGCCAGGAGGGCACTCCTGAGGGCTACCACAACATATGCCAGAGGGGCCAACAAGAGGCGCTCTGTCCAACCTGATTACAAAGTAGGCCAGAAGGTCTGGCTGTCCACAAAAGATCTACCCCTACGGATAGATTCCAAGAAGTTGGCACCCCGGTTTATCGGTCCTTTCTCAATCAGTATGATCATCAACCCCGTGGCAGCCCGTCTTCAGCTTCCTCGTACCATGCGCATCTACCCCACTTTCCACGTCTCTCGCCTTAAGCCTTTTTTTCAGTCTCACTTTGGGCCCTCCACCGGACCCCCTCTTCCCCCCCATTTCATTGATGGTGCCCCAGCTTTCACTGTCAGAAGACTCATCCGCTCCAGACAGTGGGGTTGGTGTATCCAGTATTTGGTAGATTGGGAGGGTTATGGCCCAGAGGAGCGTTCCTGGGTCCCCAGTCGCCACATTCTCGACACGTCCCTGATTAGGGCTTTTCACCGTGCCCACCCTGACCAACCTGGCGGCCCTTCGGGAGCTGGGCCGTAGGGAGGGGGCTCTGTCATGTTTGGACCCCTGTCACACATTTATCATGTTCTACTCCTCTGATTAGCTTTGGGTTTATGCTCTACTCTGGCCAGTTCCCCTCTATCATTTCTAGCTGCCTGTCAATCAACCCTGTGCAGCCTGCCTGCCTGATCCTCCCTGATCACAGTAATCAGTGCTTATGCTCTACACCTGGTGCCAGCCCTTATAAACTCAACTCTTGCCACAGCAAGGTGCCAGATTATTGAAAGCCTCACAGC
>NC_056516.1:520096-525354 GCF_014905685.2 Nematolebias whitei | reverse complement strand
ATTCAAATAATTTCATGTATTTACTGACAGTCTCTCAACCATTAGCAGGTCCAAAATGTTCTGAATACAACCCTGAGATGGTTACAGTGTTATTCACTGCCATATATTTTTTCTACAAGACATTTTCTGCAATACTAACCAGGATAAGGGTGGCAGGAATAGTCATGATCTTTTGCCAATGCACCTGCAGGCGATGCCTCCTCTGTACAGTTCCCGGGGTCAGGTATCTCCTGGGAGTCATCCTGGCCAGCAGCACCGAGACGCTTTCTTGCTCACAGGTAAACTGACTCACGAGCTTTTGAGCGTCTCCCTAGAGGTGAGAAATCAGACACTTCATGTTCATGACACATTTTTTTTTTATTTTTAAAAATGTTCAGCACTATCCTCCCTCCATTTACCCCAATCATTCCAGTGAAATCTAGATGGCACTGCTCCTTTTCTGATTCGGGTTCTTCTACTGGTTATTGAATACAGATCTTCTGGGGCAATGTGCAGACTGCAAACATGGGTGCTCCCACGAAGGATTTTAAAAGTTGGCCCTTCATCTCTTCTTATAGCTCTCACCCAACGGGAACATATTTCTACATCCACGGGAAAATCGTGAAAACTTATATATGGTGTTTTTTGTTTATTGCTGCAACAACATGGCACACTACAATGACAACAACTTGTTGACTGTGCCATGCTTGTTAGATGAGCTGCTGCTGAGAAAGATGGACACAAGAAGAAAGCAAAAAGAGAAATTTGGAATCACATCAGAATATAGCAATGGTTTGACATGTAGTTTTTAAGTCAATATTTTAAATGTTATTATAAACAAGTGTTGAAAAATGTCAGTGGTTTTACATGAATATAATATAGACAGTAAACCTTTAAACGTTACAGCACTGACTGACAGGCAGCAGCAGTGTCGTTTAGCTACCTGTTGCTGCTAGCTACTTTACTTTACAGTTGGAGGATGTTTCCTTACACAGTTACAGAACGGTAAATTGATAATGATGGCTGACGTTACCACGGCTAACTAACACTTAAATACTGTTTTTATTAACGTTAATATAGAAAGTAAACCTTTAAACGCTAGAGCACTGACAGGCCGCGTTGTCTATCGTAGCTACCTATGGCTAAAGCTGCTATGGATAACATTACCGCGGCTACACTAACACGTGAACCATGCTAACGTTATCACAGCTAACGGACACGTAAATACTGTTTTTATTAACCTTACCTTGCGCTAAGTCTTGTAAATTAACCTCTACAAGTAAAAGTAGAAAGAATGAATGTATGAAATTACGAGGGAAAATACAGAGGGCAAATCTACCCGGAAGTAATGATACACAGCATCGAGTCAGAAAGGAATTTGTCTGACATCATTGTGAAAAGGACCTATTGCTAGTATCACTCAGCCCCCTGGGACTAGCAAACAGCCATCAGGGTGCTAACAATCCATCGTTAGGCTGATGGTCCTCCTTGATCATGTAAGCAGCTGGTTTTGATTGTCAGCAGCAAACTGGTTGATCCACTTTGAGAAGGTGCTATTTATAAGACCGAGCTGAATACAGCACCTTAGACTGAGGAAGTCTTTAACGTTTCTACAATTTTTTTTTAATAGTTTTGTTTTGCTTTTTGAATGTCCAGAGGACCAGAATTAACTTTTTTTTAGATTTTTCTACTTGGATTATTGAGCATGCATCAGCATAAATTTATTGTAGATTTTTGTGTTTTATTTGAAGTCCTAAAAGACAAAATCACTCTTCTCTGTGGTGCGTTAGCAAGACTTACTTTGTTTTGTCACAGTCAGCCCATTACCAATGTTAGCCAGCTGTCTGAGTTTTACAGCTTCTTGTTTCAAAACTGCACTCTGTACCAGAGAACATGCACTGTGCACAGACCTGCAGCAACATTAAAATGTGCTCAGATTTTTCTTTGCTGTTGAAGCTACATATGCAAATGTGACAGCAATGTACCAACTGGTCATGGTGAACGGTGGGGGTGCTCTGCACATTATTCATTCCTGCAGAATGAACCACACTGACAGAACCACTAATTAATGGGTAAAAAAAGATTCAAGAGTTATTTCCATCTTGCTCTCCTCTACCTAATCAGTTTATAATAGTGTTTTCGTCCTCCAGAATGATAATGTCGACTCTCAGACGTCAGCTAGCTCCATCATTAAGCTTTTGCTGTAGATGAAGTTTTTTGTGTAAGTATTTATTACAAATAGCACCCTTGCAAAAAAGACCTCAAAAGAATAAAGAAAAATGACTGAAGAAGTGTAGAATAGATAAAGTTTAGGTAGAGTGTTTATTACATTGTTAATGGCAAAATGTGTTCAAAATGGAAATCAAATTTGGTTTAGTCTTGAGATGTACTTCACTACCACTCTAACTTTAGGTCACAATTAGTCAGCATTATACTCTGAACCCAACAAAAAGAGGAAACTGTTTTAATAATGTGTTTGTAGAACATAGTTATAGACATAGTTGCAGGAGTTAGGCGTCAAATCAACAGGGACCCATTCCACTCCTCCTTCAGGACCACCCTTACTCCATTGATCTTTCTATCCACACAATGGTAAAACTGTTTAAACCCTGCTCCAATGCTGCAAGCCTTGCTGGCCTCCAATTGGTCTCTGGGACATATAAAACATCTAATTTCCTTCTCTGCATCATGTCAGCCAGCTCTCTACCTTTGCCTGTCATTGTCCTGTCGAGGAAAATTAACACAACTCAGACTTTTCAGCCTATTCACCTGTTCCTCTCATTGGTTCGGAGATACATGAAGAAAAGACACAATAATCAGTCAGACAGATTCAAGTTAAACAGTATTACCAACATTTATTAAAGCTTTCAGCTGAAAGGAGACGCTCTTACTCCAAACCAACAGAGACACAGCAAAAACCCAAGACACGTCTGACTGGAGCTTCAGCATCTCTGGTATTTAAACACAAAAGCTCCACCTAGAGACGTGTCACACATTCTTACAGTTCTTTGTCTAAACTAGTTCAAACTAATGTCTTTATTTCCTAGAAGTCCGTTTACGGAGTTGTTTTATTATTTTCTTCTGCCGTTCCAGTTTACTTGGTGATCTTGTCATCAGGTGGGACACACACACCAGCAGCTCCCTGTTAGTTCATGTCCCGTACACAAAAAAACTTAAATATATTCTCTGACTTAGTTCACTCTGTACTTGTTGATACCAAAAGGCAAGTGGATCAAAATGCCAAGCAGAAACAGATAAAGGACAAGAAACAGTTGTGATACATCGAGCAATACAGCACAGCAGATAAGAGCGTCTTTACATTTTCCCCCTTTTGGTCTCTGAAAGAGACCATTACTCCTAACTATCCATCCCAGAATAGGTGTAGCTCTACATGTCCTGGAAACCCCCCTGAGGCAGCTGTTCATTTTAAGGAGGAAAGCAGGACATCACCTCACGCCTCTGTGACGGTGGTCATTTCTGACCCAGACCCCGCCTGTACAGGAAGAGAAACTTTCCCTCAACTTTCTTGGTAAACACACAATGCAGCATTTTAGCAAAACAGGCAACTTTAAAGCTGGCGGGAGCAGTCAGCCTCTTCCAGTAGTGGTGCGATAGCCACTAAGGATAGTTCCATGGCTCGTCCCTGGCTGTACATTTGGTAAGCAGGAGGGCACTCACTGCCACCTTTCTTGATTGTAGAGGTGATGAATCTGACCGCCCGTGAACGACAGCAGGGCACACAGCAACAGCCACAGACCACCATGATCCCTAAAAATGTAGCAACAGACACTAATGGAGAGATTACTAATGTTTTCCATTTACCAAACATGTTTGAAAACCATTCTTCTAATGGGTTCTCAATGCCTGAGTGTTCACGCATGGTCTTACTCAGTCTTCTCAGTCCCTCCAGTGCTCTGGTCACTGATGCGTTCGTGGCAGTGTTGTTAGGGATGAAAGTATAACATTTTTCTCCAGTCATAACACAGGGTCCCCCCTTTTCAGCTAATACCATGTCCAGTGCCATGCGGTTTTGTATGGCCATCAGAGAGGTAGGTCCTATCATGCCCTCTCCAGCTGGCCTGGTGTTCTCCACACGCTATGACACTGCACAGGCCAAACTGGAAGGTGGTTGCCTTACCCAAGGTGCAATTCAGCTCGATGCCCCCATAGTTGGATATGCAAAAATCTGCACATACTACTAGAAGAAGTAAGATCAGGACCAGAACACTGCAGAGATTCCCATTTTTTTAATCAACTTGAGTGCGGAGATTTCTGTTTTCTGTCTGGGCTGCCAGTTTGAACTGTACCTGTTGGTCTTTAAAAGTTATTTAAATACATCTATGTTAATATAAAAAGGTCACTTACCAATTATATGCCTGATGTGATGATTTTTTCCTTTGCCTTTGGTATTATAAGTCTGTGTACATTTCCGGTCATTAAGTGACTTTGTACTAGATGGCTGCTAAAGTTATCAGTTTTCAATCTTATACATCTGTAAAGTAACCCAAATGAGTTATACATTAACAAATACACTATCATTCATACAGCAGACACTCACTCACACTCCAACATCATTCATGCAACAAATAGACATGGCATTTATTCATTCAATTCAGTTTATTTACATAGCGCCAAATCACAACAAACTTGTCTCAGGGCACTTTACAAAAACATTCACATACCTAAAAGCCAATTAGTAAAGTTCTCTATCTAAGGAGGCCAGCAGACAAGTTGAATCTTATGATGTTATATTTCCCTATACCTTCCTAACTAAGGTTCTTGTTTGTCCCTCAACTTATAAAAGCACATTTCCATCACTGCCTATTCTAAAAATCTATCAATCCCTGTCTTTAACCATAACAGCTCCATATGTAATGGGTCTGTAAGGATCAGCACAAAACCTGACTTAAAATATATATTTAAAAATGTTTATTTTTCAAAGGCGGCGTCTGGTGGATTCGGGCCTCAGTTCTGGTCCAATCTATAAAGACAGACAGGTTAGTGACTGCAAAGAGATTCTGAGGGCTGAGAGAGGAGGTGTGCACGTCACTAACCTTCTGGGGCAGGAAACAATCCAGGGACGTAGCAGGGGTCGAGATCCAGGACCAGTGTGAGCAGGCAAAAAGATCCAAAAAGGAGAATCCGTGGTCGTTGTCGAAGAGGGGAGCAAGGTCGTACCGTGTAAGCTGCAGGCATGGTATCCAGACAAGGGCAAGACAAGGCGAGGAGTCGAGAACAAAGCTGTGGTCATGAACAAAGAAACTATGGACGAGGACTGC
>NC_056516.1:510803-520086 GCF_014905685.2 Nematolebias whitei | reverse complement strand
GCTGTGAGGCTTTCAATAATCTGGCACCTTGCTGTGGCAAGAGTTGATTTTATAAGGGCTGGCACCAGGTGTAGAGCATAAGCACTGATTACTGTGATCAGGGAGGATCAGGCAGGCAGGCTGTACAGGGTTGATTGACAGGCAGCTAGAAATGACAGAGGGGAACTGGCCAGAGTAGAGCATAAACCCAAAGCTGGTCAGAGGAGCAGAACATGATAAATGTGTGGCAGGGGTCCAAACATGACACCATATGGTCATCTGCAAGTATTCTTCTTCTAGATTCTTTCTAGGAATCATCCAAGTATAGGTGTTTATTTTAAGGATTCTGCTGTATCAAAAGCACAGCCTTGAGCATGAGAGAGAAAAAAAGTTGCTCGGGGATGTATTGCTGACCAGTCTGTTTTCAAATACAGACCTAAGTGGGCTATAATAAACAGAAACCCGAGGTCATCAACTTCTTTCGAGGAGTTTAGCAAAAAACTCCCCACAGGCACCCAAAAACACAGTAGAGTTTTCTTTGAACTGTCACATGACCACACCTCTTGACGCTTTCCAGACGTCCCAGTTGTAATGTGCTTCTAGTAAACAGCGACGGGCAATTTACACCCGGTACATCTTTCGGACTGAGCACGCTTCTTGTAAAGATTTTAACCTCAGCAAAAATTACATCACAATTTTTACATGGGGCTTTAAACCTTTAGCCATGTCGGATCCTTCACATGTCCTCGACAAACAAACAACAATTTATATACAGGCATTTAAATCAACTGGACGAAGCTTAAATTTTAGAGACAAATTAGTTAGTCAGCTTGCAGGTCTGGTCTTACTTTTTCCAGTGTGGTCACAAGCTTTTCACACTGGTGCGGTTCTCCTTCGGAGGTGCAGTCCACCATGTTTATTCATTCATGTGTGAAGGTGATGTTGGGGGCTTCTAGTATTTTAGATAACCTGTGTTGTCTTAAAGCGGTCATAGTAAAGCATTGAGAATTTACATATGCCACTACACTATGTGTGGTTAATACCACCAGGGCATGTCCCATAAGAATGTGTGTTATTTTTTTAATTAATTTTGCAATCCCTGCTGCTTGTTGTGTGCATGGGGGGTGCCAGTTTTCCATATTATCCATCATTGTCGATAAGTACTGTAGTACCTTTCTTTCACCCCTTTTTTTCTGAAACAAAACCCCATTTATGGCTAGTTTTGTTACAGAAACATCTAAAAAGAAGGGTAGGTTGTAATCAGGTAATGTCAGTTCTGTTGCAGATGATATGTGTTGTTTGAGTTTTATGAAGGCTTCTTCAGTTTCCTATGTTTATATCAAAATGTTGTTCAAGTTTTTCACGCCTTGCTCTTTGACCAAATCCCTCAGGGGTTGTGTAAAATCTGTGTATTCAGGAATATACCCTCTGCTGTACCCTGTTAGGTCCAAAAAGGAAAGCATGTCTTTTACATGTTTCGGTTTGGGGTTTGTCAAGATACTCTGTTTATGAGTTTTGGACATGCTAGAGGTTCATGCAGAGATCATTCATCCCAGGAAGGAGACCTGTTTTCTGCCAATCTGTAATTTATTAAAGCCATTTTTATGTAGATTTTCCAACACCAACCTAGTTGCTTCTATGTAGGTGTCAGGCGTGGGTGTGGCTAGTAACAGGTCGTCCACGTACTGGATCAGTGTTGTATCTCTAGGAAGAGGACAAGACTGCAAGGCATCTTTCAAAACCTGATTGAAAATACCTAGAAATAGAGCAAAACCCTGGGGGAGTCGTGTGTAATGCCACTGTTGTCCTTAGTAGGTAAATGAAAATAGATTTCTACAACTTTCTGTTATAGGTACACAGAAGAAGGTGTTAGACAAGTCAATACAGGTGTACCATTGTTGGGTGGGGTCTAGGGATTAAATAGACACATAAGGGTTAGGTACAGGTACTGTAGGTGTTCTCAATATCGCATTAATAGCACGCAGATCATGTGCCATTCGATACTTATCGGTTCCTTTTTTCTCTACAGGCAAGATGGTTGTGTTCCACTCAGACTGTGAGAGATCTAAAACTCCTGCAGCAATCAATCTCTGAATTGTGTCTGCAATTGCTTCTTCTGCTTGTTGTTTATGTGGGTATTGTGGGACCCAAATGGGCGTATCTGTGTTTACCTGAAAGATGATTGGGCTGCACTGTGTCTTCCCCACGTCCGTAGGGGAGATGGCCCATAATCCTTCAGGTATGGAAGCCAACATTGCTGTGGCAGAATGATGATCAGTCTTCCCTCTCCCGTGGTCATGAGCCAACAACTTGTGTTCCAGCATCACCTGTTCTTCTGTGTGAGAGGAGATTCTGTATGTGTCACAAGAATTTGAAAAGCACAGGCCTGGTACTGAGGTGGGAACCAAGTCAAGTAGCTGCCAAGGAACGTTTAACCATTCCTCCCAGATCCTTTGTTTCATGCTCGACATGGAGAGAGAGAGATACGTGAGGCACGGCTTCATCACTTATTTGATACCACAGTAATTGTTCATGAGTTAACTCCACCGCCACTGCCACCCCAGCTGGGGCCACATAAATGTTTTGTGTATGAATTGTCCAAATCTTACCCTCAAATTGAGCTGTAAACTTCTCTTGATACCAGTCTGCGTGGCTCCTGTCATAGAAGAGCATGACATGCGGGGGGTCGAGAGGAGAGACATAGGCGCATAGACTCAGGATCCAAGGCTTCCTTTGTCGGAATAGCTTCAGCAGTGGACTAGACCTTTCAGCCGTCATGCGGCCCTAGTAGATATCAGCATGTTTAGGAGCCACTGGTTGTATCAAGTACTGTCCATCTGTGTACAGTTCACCACATCGCAAATAGGAGCCATCTGGGAATTGAACTCTCACCCCTTGTGCCCCACAGAGAACAGTTACCCCAACTTTATCAGTAAGTCTCTTCCCATCAAGTTGACTGGTGTTGCAGGTGAACAGACAAACAGATGTTGCAATTTTTGTGTTCCTATCTGAAATGGCAGTGGTACAGTCAAGGGAAGATGTTGCTCTGTCCCTGAGAACCCCATTAATGACACAGTCTTGTGGATAGGTAGTTGACAGGAGCTGTGGTGATTGTAGAGTAGGTGGCTCCTGTGTCCACCAAGAAGTTCATTTCTTGTCCTCCCACTCTCACCGGTAGCACAGGATCTGCTGTGCCCATGCTACCTTGTTGGTTTTCAGGGATGTGTCAGTAAGTACCAGGAGTGGGAAAGTCTTCCCACTGCGGATATTGCCCTTCCTGTGTTCTGAGTGGGTATTGCTGCTGGGTGTGTGGCAGCATACCTAGTTGTCCACTGGGTGGTTCTCATCCTTGTGGTGGAGCTCGGCAATCTCTGGCCCAATGGCCTGGTCTTCCACAGTTGTAACATATGTCAGGAATGGCTCCTCCATACCCACCTCTTCCCCCTTGTCCACGCCCCATGCCCCTCCGTCCTCGGCCACCACCACTAGCACGCCAGACCTCGCCGCGACCAAAGCCAGCAGACCTATATTAATTTTGATAAAAAGGAGGAGGAGGGAGAGGGTTTGCAGGATAGAAAAAAGGAGAAGGAGGAGGGGCTACTCATCTAGGATATTGATTAGTATAGTGTGCCCTAGTAGGAGAAGGTGCCGGTTGCAGAGCCGCTCAACCATCACATTCTCTGTCCTCTCCTTCTTCTTTGTTGCTTTTTGTCTAGCTTCCTGCAGCTGTAATTTAAGCAATTGATTTTCTCATTCAGCTTTCTCGTTATTTTTCTTTTTTTGTTCTTCTCGTATTGTTTGCAGGTGGTGTATTAGATGTCTTTCCCCACTTATCGTAGTCGCACCCAGGGAGATCTGGATTCCGTCTCATCAGTTCTGCCACAGATGTGGGCACTCCCTTTAGGACTGCCTCTCTAAATAATTTAGTTAAACTAGAGGGTGTTCCTTTAGGATTTACTGTTGTGTGTCTCATACACTTTTCAGCTGCCAAGGTAATATACTCTTTGGGGTGGACTTGAGGTTCCCACTCAAACTTAGGGATAGCTGTGGGAGTGGATAATGGGTACTGGTCTCTGATTGCACGTCCTAACTCTGTTATTACTCGACTCAGTGGGACCTCGTTGCCCAGTTTACTTGTACGTGCTACTGTTTCTAATTCTCTGGCCACCAGGGGCATCACACACCATCCCAGGATTGCTCTAAAGTCTCCAAGGGCCAGGGACATTCCACTGGTGAGACCACTTAGTTCAGAAAGCCACAATCTTCCTCCTGCAGAGATGCTTGGGAGTTTGTTAACCAGAGCATCTCTGTCTCCCACTGGGAAGGGCACATATTTCTGGCGACCCCCGGAGGATTGTAGTAACGGAAACACGTACTCAGCCTCATCAAGTTTTTTTTTTTTTTTATCTAATCCTCTTGTTGTCATTGTGTGGGTTCTACCAGAGGGATGGGCTGTTTATGAGGACATATGGTCTAATGTGGTTCTTATTTTGTCAAATTTTGTTATCTATTTCTTCCTCTGTTATCAATCAGAAATTCTCCTGCTCTTCCTGTTCAGGTATCAAATGTCCTCTAGCTATTGATACTCTGACAGGTTGTTTTCCTTGTGTATCCTGCAGCTCATGCTCCAATCTCTCCATTCTGCGCTCACATTGTTCAATCATTTCTTTGCTGTGAGCCACCGTTTTTTTAAAAGTTTCTTTTATATGTTCTTCTATTTTATTTGCCTCTTCGTTCTTTCCTGAGCCCATGCTGTAATTTAGGCTGGACTGACAGCCACCCCCTGTTCCTCTTTGTTTATGAGTGGAAGAGGTGCAAAAACCTTTGTTTTGAGCCATGGAGGTGCTGAACAGGTCAGGCTTTTCAGGCTGTTCCTCCAACAGTCCATATGATGGTGCTGCTGCTTGTGTAAATGGGTTGGCGTTTATATTTTCTAAAACCAGCGTCCCCTGTATTAGTTCGATGGATGGGTACAACCCCCTATGGGGGTTTTCCTCCCTGTTAGCAAAGGTCCCTCCCTTTGAGGCTGTCTGTTCCAGCCCTGGATACAGGGGCAGAGGCAACTTCACTTGCGGTGTGGCTGCTCCACCCCTCACTTCAGGTGTTGCCTGCTCTAGAGTGTGTTTAATCTTTTGCCATGACTCAATTAATTTTTCACACTTTCTCAACTGTTTCTCTGCTTCTTATTCTTTCTGTATATTGTTTGGTACTTCCTGTCTCAGCGTCTGCAGTTGTTTTAGTAAAAAATCCTCCTAAAGGTTTGTATGGACTCAGTGGGGCTTCCTGTTTTATTACTGCCTGAGTCATCTTCTCTTTTTATTTTTTCTGATTTTTTTTTTTTGTCAAGTCGTCATGGTCCATCAGGTATGTTACTTGTTTGTCAATCTGGGTTTGAAGAGGGAGCCAGGGTCCCTGAAGTGTCAATGTCTGTGTCAAATTCACCATTCATTTTGTCATGTTTTGTCTGTATAACTTTATGTTTTACACAAAATGACTCGTTTTCTCACTCGGCGGTGAGAAAACTCAAGCTAGCTCAGCAGCGAAGAAATTAAACCACCAAAATCACACTGCAAAGAACTTCTCCTCAAACACACACACACAATCTTGCTGCGCAGCTCTTTCACTCAGTCACTCTTTCTCATCCAATCTCATTTTGGACAGCTTTCAGTTTGTTTCTCATAAAAAAATACACCTTTCTTCAATAATCATCAGAATCTGTTATCACCATTTAAGTTTCTCTGACAGTTCAAAAAATGCACTTCATTAATCATGGGAAACTGTCATCACCATTTAAGCATCTCTGACAGTTCTCACACATGTGTGGGCGTGGCTGAGCGCGCTTGCAAATGGTGAGGCAGAGAGCTGAAATCATGACATTCTGTGCTCTTTTATAGTGTTTAGAATTTAGAAACATTGTTAAGAATATTGCAAGAGTGTGGGAAGGGTTTAAAAGGTCTTTTTATAGACAGTATATGACACAACCGTGTAACTGGAAACAGCTGCACGCCGGTCCCAAGCCCGGATAAATGGGGAGGGTTGGAGAAAGCAATGGCAAACTACTCCAAATATTTTTTGCCGAAATACTCTATGGATCACGACGAAACGCTCTCACGTATAGTGTCGGATGGCAGGACCCCTGGGCCAGAAGGTACTCATACAGCTACCAGGGAAGAGCAAGGCAGTGTTTCAAGTAGCTCAGGCACTAATGACGCGGGTAGGACAAATCCATTAGGACTCCTGTCTGCTGATGTAGCTCTAAGAGAAAGGACCTGTCTGCGCTTATCAAGAATCCACTTTTTTGGAACATGGAACGTCCGTGGCATGAACACGGGCAAACTGGAAATTGTAAAAAAGGAAATGCAACGGCTTAACATCGATCTTCTGGGCATCAGCGAACTTCACTGGAAAGGAAATGGCTATTTCAACAGCGATGATTACACTGTTTTTTATTCCGGAAATGATAGAATAAAGCGAAAAGGAGTAGCTTTTATCACGGCCAAGGCAGTCACCAAAGCTGTTCAAGGTTTCAAGGCAATAAATGATAGGATCATAGCCATACATATAAATGGGAAACCTCGCTCAATCACAGTTTTACAAGTCTATGCCCCCACAACCGAAGCGGAGGATGAAGAGATTGAGAACTTTTTTTTCGATCTCCAACAAGCAATCGAACAGACTCCCACCAAGGATGTCATTTTCATAACTGGGGATTTTAATGCAAAAGTCGGTTCCAGTGAAGATAGTCCATATGTTGGCAAATTCGGGCTGGGCGAGCGGAATGTCGCTGGCGATCGCCTGGTTCAATGTTGTTCAGAAAATCATTTAGCAATCATGAACACATGGTTCGAACAACCAAAGCGGCGTCTATACACATGGACAGCTCCAAATGGTGTGCATCGTAATCAAATCGACTATTTCCTGTGCCAACAGCGATGGAAAAGCTCAGTATTGGCTGTAAAAACATCTCCTGGAGCAGATTGTGGCTCAGACCACCAGCTCCTTGTTGCTAAAATCAAACTACGCATCAAAAACACCAGACAGCCTACAGCAACACGTTGCTTTGATACAGGTAACATCCCTCCACTTTATGCCGTTGAAATCAAGAAAAGTTTTGAAGTGCTCTGCACAAATGGAAAAGACCCCGACGAACTTTGGGAGGAAATCAAAGCCATCACGCAAAATACAGCGGAAAAAATAGTCCCTTTGAAAAAACCAGGAAGAAGAACTCAGTGGATATCGGACGAATTGATCCAAATCGCCAACATGCGCAGAGTAGCCAAAGCTACTGGTAACAGCACAGAATTCAGAAGGCTAAATGCGATATTTCAAAGGAAAGCCAGAGAAGACAAAGAACATTACTGGAACAATCAATGTGCAAAGCTGGAAGAAGCAAACAAGTTAGGTCATACACGAGCTCTTTTCACCTATGTGAAACAGACCAGGGCACCGTTTGCAGCACGCAAAGCAGCGGCCATCAAGGACCACGATGGAAAATTATTACATGACAAAAATCAAATCAAGCGTAGATGGCGGGAATACACAGAAGAGCTGTACTCAGACCAACAAATAGGACCGCTGGAACAGGCATGTCAGGTCGAACAAGAACCATGCATTCTTGAGGAAGAAGTCGAGTGGGCTTTGAAACAACTACCAGACGGAAAAGCCTCTGGAATCGATCATCTACCTGTTGAACTACTAAAAGCAGTGCCGATTAAGCTTTTAACAGACCTATGTCAAAAAATCTGGTCCACCAAATCGTGGCCCAAGGACTGGAAAAGATCAGTCTTTGTCACTATTCCAAAAAAAGGCGATGTCCATGAATGCTCCAACCACCGTACTATCGCCCTCATATCTCACGCAAGTAAAATCCTTCTGAAGATCATACAGAATCGCATTGCAACAATTGTCGATAAGGAACTGCCGGAAGTTCAAGCTGGTTTTCGCAAGGGACGCGGCACTAGAGACCAAATCGCAAATTTACGTTGGATCATGGAGAAGACAAAGGAATATCAAAAGGACGTCTATATGTGTTTCATTGACTACAGTAAAGCTTTCGACTGTGTTAATCATGAAAAGCTATGGAAGTGCTTGACACAAATGGGCGTCTCAGAACACATCGTACAGTTAATAAGATCTCTTTACAACGACCAAGAAGCAACGGTTAGGACGGCATACGGGAACACGGAGTGGTTTCAAGTCAGGAAAGGTGTTCGTCAAGGCTGCATCCTTCACCAGTTCTTTTCAATCTGTACGCAGAAGTGATTATGAGGCGTTGCAATTTGGAAGAATCTGAAATTGGAATCAAAATCGGCGGCAGAAACATCAACAACCTTCGATATGCAGATGATACAACCCTGCTCGCAGAGAGTGAAAAGGACCTCGATTGCCTCGTCCGACGTGTGCAAAAGGAAAGTGAACGAATGGGACTGCACCTGAACATCAAAAAAACAAAAGTTATGACCACGGCAGGCAATGGTATAATGAACACGCAAATCAACAACACGGCAATCGAGTCTGTCCAAGATTTTATCTTTCTTGGTGCTAAAATGGACCGCTGTGGGGCTTCGGCTCCCGAGATCAAGAGACGAATTACACTTAGCAGGACTGCAATGCTGGGTTTAGATAAGCTCTGGAAGAGCAAGGATATTAACCTTGTAACTAAAGTAAGACTAGTCAACGCAATTGTCTTCCCCATAATGATGTATGGCTGCGAAAGTTGGACGCTTAGGAAAGAAGAGAAAAGAAAAGTCGAAGCTTTCGAACTGTGGTGCTGGAGAAGAATGCTAAGAATACCTTGGACTGCTATGATGACGAACAAGACAGTTTTGGACCGGGTCAAACCATCAATGTCCTTACTGGGCAAAATTACCAAACAGCAACTCTCTTATTTTGGTCACGTGATGCGTGCAAATTCTTTGGAAACGTCAATGATGCTTGGAAAAGTCAGTGGAAAAAGAAGACAAGGCCGCCAAAGAACGAGATGGCTCGACACAATAACGACAACAATGAATATGCCAATTGCGGAATTGAAAAAATTGGTGAAAGACAGGGAGGCATGGAGTTCGAAGATTCATAAAGTGACCGAAAGCCGGATACGACTGATCGGATAATCATCATCATCATCATCATCATATGACACAAACTGGGTTTAGGGATTCGAACCAGAACTCAGAGAATGGGCAAGTTTAATAATATTTCAAATTATTTCATCATATTGATTAAAAACAACAATCAAAACCATTCATGTTCACTGTTAGGATTGGTGTCAGGAGCGAACCCAGAGTGCAGAACAGGGACTCAACTC
>NC_056516.1:509382-510703 GCF_014905685.2 Nematolebias whitei | reverse complement strand
GCTGACCTGATGGCCGCGGGGCATTGAAACACAGACAGTCCGGGGGTAGTAATTCCACTAAGGCGCTGGACTCACCATCAGAAATCCAAGATTCCGTGACGAACAGAAAATCCAACTCCTGATCTTTAAAAAAGTCATTGAGGATAAACGTCTTGTTGGAAACAGACATTGCGTTGATTAAACACATCCTGATAGGGTCCAACGCAGGCACAACCGTGGAAGGAGAAGCGCGCGCCAGCGGGCGTAGGTTATGAAGAACAGCTCCTCCAGGTCTGCTGGTGCGGAGCACAGGTAAACAACTCCAGGTGTTCACATGGACTGAGCGCGCAGGCAGCTGGCCAGCAGCCGGGCCCCGGGAGCACCACAGGTCAGAGAGGAGATGATCAGATCCAGAGCGAGTCCTGATAAAATAATCCACACTTTGCCTCAGTTTCACCAAAATCACAAAAAACACTTCCCACGACGTCTGCGACATTTCCTCCATGTAGAAAGGCCAGGGTCACGCAGAAGGAATGCAGGAATCTCAGACAGGACCGGTGGAGGAGAGTGCTGACCATTGTACAAAAACTCCGCAGGCGTTTCAGCAAATGTACGGAGCTCCAAAAGTGCCCGACGATCATACTGAAAATATGACTCGGCACACTGCACCAACCATTGTAAAAATAACAAAAATACAATACAAGCAAAGAACGAGAGACGGGCAGCCTTACACACCAGCGCCATCTTCGAAAGTCTTGGAAAGTTTCTTTGGTGGACTCTAAATTTGGCCCGGTGCCATTTGGTTCTGTGCTTTCCTACCAGTGCCCTCCTGAAATAACCAGAGACTTAATCAAACATCCAGGTGCCCATGAGTTCCCTCTGTTACCTTTTGTCGGATACAACTTTAGGTTTCCACTTCAATTTGAGCCAAACTACAAGCAAAACTGTGATTTGGAGAGCCTAAAGGTAACATACAAGATCTCTGCTGCTATAGGAACTGAAACAAGACAACAGTCAGAATGCCAGCTGTGGGCTGAGGTACGCAAGCCCCGACTTACAGCCAGCAGGTTCCATGAAATATGCCATGTGCGTGGGCAGTCTTCTGCCAAAGCCTTGGCTACCCGGATTCTGAGAGGAACTCCCCAGACAGCCACTATGAAAAGGGGGTTGGATATGGAACCTGAAGTAGTGCGACAGTATTCAGATTTGTATGATGTCTCTGTAATGCCATCTGGGTTCATCATCCACCCTGATGCGCCTCACCTTGGAGCCAGCCCAGATGCCAAAGTCTACAACCAAAAAGAAACACCGCCATTTGGGCGGTATATATTTATATATATAT
>NC_056516.1:507602-509282 GCF_014905685.2 Nematolebias whitei | reverse complement strand
TGTCGTTTTGGTTCTCGTTATCATCTGGGTACCTTGAGTCATAACAGAAATGCTCCAGCCAAACAAGACCCAGAACGAGACCATAAACGAACAAGCTTCATCCTCTTCTCAAGCTGAGCGAATTTAGCAATTTGAAGAGATGTTAAAACAAGTTTTAGTTCAACAACAAAAGACTCAGTCCAACTTACAGAAGCTTGGAAGAATGTTTTTTTCTATTAATCAGAGACTGGCACCCTCTCCTTCTACAGCCCCAGCTGCCCCACCAGCAACGAGTCCCACCGACACCAGCCCAGTAAGTAAACCAACTAATGAAGAACTGTTTATCAAACCTTCAGAGCTTTTTTTCTGGAGACCCTGATCAATGTGAAGGCTTCCTCCTACAATGCAAACTCACCTTCAAGGGGGCCCCTCAGCGCTTCTCCACGGACATTGCTAAAATCACATACTTTTCCAGCCAACTCAAAGGTAATGCTCTCCGGTGGGCAACTTCATTTCTACATCAACACGACATGGATACTGTTTCTTTCAATACTCTTCTCACCGAGTTCTGCAGGATTTTTGATCGACCGCTGCAACAACCCAATGCAGAGAAACGTTTGCTGGGATTACGTCAGGGCCGGCGACCTGTATCCGAGCACGCTCTCGAGTTCCGCATTCTCGCCGCACAGACTGGATGGAACGAGAGAGCGTTACATAGTACGTTTCTAAATTCTTTGTCTGAGTATATTAAAGACCAGATTGTGGCACGAGATGAGCCGCCTAGTTTTGACGCCTTAGTAAATTTAGCAATATCCCTGGACGAACACTTCTGGGAGCGACGAAGAAAACGGGACTACAACTCCCAGAGGGCCGCCTCTTCCGGTCTTGCAGCGTCATCAGGAGGGTTTCACAACTACAAGCCGGTTTTAGAGGACTACAAATCCCAGGGTTGCTTAAATCCTGTTCCAATGACACACACAACGCTGCCTGAGCCAGTACCTGTGCAGGTGGGACGTACTCGTCTAACACCTGATGAAAGACAAAGACGTTGGGAGTCAAGATTATGTTTTTATTGTGGAAAAGATGGACACTATGTAGCATCTTGTCCGTTTCAGGGAAACTAAGATGCCTGCTGGTAAAAAGGGAGATACTGGTGGGTACGTCCTCTTTCAGTCCCTCTCATAGACTTACACTTCCCACAGTCATCCAAGTTAATCAAAACCGTTTCCCTGTTGTGATATTGATCGATTCTGGTGCTGAGCAAAATTTAATCAGCCAAAATCTGGTCCAAGAATTTTCACTCCCTCTTCAAGAAATTCCTCCTGTTTCCATAGCAGGAGTCAATGGTGAGACCCTGGCGCAGATCCGCTTTAAAACGACAAAACTGCACCTTATAACTTCTGGGAACCACCACGAATACATTGATTTTTTCGTATTCGATTCACCCAACACCCAGTGTATTTTAGGGTACCCCTGGTTGAAGCATCATAACCCCCACATAAATTGGGAGATCGGGAGGGTAGAAAAATGGAGCGACAGGTCCCTTAAGCACTGCCTTCATTCTGATATCTCCAAAAACTCCAGACCCGACTCACCCACAGAAGAGATTGATTTGTCATCTATTCCCCCCAAGTATCACGACCTGGCCCAAGTGTTCAGTAAACAGAAGGCTTCATCTCTGCCTCCTCATCGGCCATATGA
>NC_056516.1:504106-507502 GCF_014905685.2 Nematolebias whitei | reverse complement strand
TTCAGTAAACAGAAGGCTTCATCTCTGCCTCCTCATCGGCCATATGATTGTTCCATCGACCTTCTTCCTGGGGCTCCGCTACCGGCCAGTCGCCTCTACAACCTCTCTGGCCCCGAAAGAGATTCTATGAAGACTTACATTGAGAAATCCCTCGACTCTGGGATTATTCGCCCGTCCACCTCTCCTATGGGAGCGGGGTTTTTCTTTGTAACCAAGAAGGATAAGACTCTTCACCCATGTATCGACTACCAAGGACTTAACAACATTACCATAAAAAATAAATACCCCCTCCCGTTAATTGATTCTATTCATGAACAATTACAATCTGTCACAATCTTCACCAAATTGGATTTACGAAACGCTTATCACTTGGTCCATATAAAACAGGGAGATGAATGGAAAACAGCGTTTCGAACTCCCCTTGGACATTTCGAGTATCTTGTCATACCCTTCGGCCTGACCAACGCTCCTGCGGTCTTTCAGGCATTAGTTAACGACATCTTAAGAGATTTTATCGTCAACTTTGTATTTGTATATCTCGATGACATCCTCATCTACTCTACAGACAAGACCAAACACACTACACAAGTTAGGACTGTGCTTCAGAGACTATACGAGAATCAATTATTCGTAAAGGGTGAAAAATGTGAATTTCATGTGTCATCTGTTTCCTTCTTGGGATTTATCTTTGGGGAGGGACATTACAGAATGGACCCTGAGAAGACCAAGGCAGTGGTGGAGTGGCCGGTTCCTGAGACCAGGAAACAATTACAGCGCTTCCTGGGATTTGCAAACTTTTACCGACACGTTATAAAGAACTACAGCCGCATCGCCGCACCTTTATCACAGCTTACCTCAATCAATAGGACATTCAGATGGAACCCTGAAGCAGATGCAGCCTTTGGTAAGCTCAAACAACTCTTTTCCTCCACACCCATCCTCTGTCACCCAGATCCCAAACGGCAGTTCATTCTGGAAGTAGACGCATCCGATACTGGGGTAGGAGCAGTGCTGTCCCAAAGGTCCCCCTGCGACAACAAGGTGCACCCATGTGCTTTCTTCTCCCGTCGCTTGTCCCAAGCGGAAAATATTTATGACATGGGCAACCGGGAACTTCTGGCTGTAAAATTTGCCTTAGAGGAATGGCGCCACTGGTTAGAGGGCACTGAACTTCCTTTTTTAATATGGACTGACCATGAAAATCTGACATACTTGAGGGACGCCAAACGACTGACGCCCAGACAGGCACGTTGGTCATTGTTTTTCAATCGTTTTAATTATACCTTGACATTCAGACCTGGTTCTAAGAATACCAAGCCTGACTCTCTCTCTCTCTCCAGTTTTCTTCCCCAGATGAACCTGACTCTGAAGAAAACATCATCCCTCCCGTCTGTATTGTTGGGGCCCTCACCTGGCCTATTGAGAGAGAGGTTCGCGAGGCTCATAAGGATGAACCTGATCCCAGTACAGGACCCACTGGGACGCTGTTTGTTCCCTCCACCATGAGGTCTAAGGTACTCGAGTGGGTACACACTAATAAACTTTCCTGTCTCCCTGGTACCTCATGCATGTTATCGCTTACCAAGACTCATTTCTGGTGGCCTACACTCTCCCATGATGTAAAAGAATTTGTTGCAGCATGCGCCACCTGTGCCAGAAATAAAACTGGAAACCAACCCCCTGCTGGTCTGTTGCAACCACTACCAACGCCCAGCCGTCCTTGGTCACACATATCGGTGGACTTTGTCACAGGCCTGCCACGATCAGAAGGTAACACAACCATCCTCACTGTCATTGATAGATTTTCAAAAGCAGCCCACTTCATTCCACTACCCAAATTACCTTCTGCCTTGGAGACAGCCCATCTCCTCGTTCAGCACGTTTTTAGGATCCATGGCATCCCATCTGATGTGGTGTCAGACCGGGGCCCACAATTCATATCTCAGGTTTGGCGTTGTTTTTGCAATACTTTGGGGGCATCTGTCAGTCTCACCTCTGGTTACCACCTCCAGTCGAATGGTCAGGCGGAAAGGTGTAACCAAGAATTGGAGTCCACCCTACGGTGCATTGTGGAACGCAACCCCTCGGCTTGGAGTCAACACTTGGTATGGGTGGAGTATGCCCACAACTCGCACAAATCTTTGGCTACAGGTATGTCTCCCTTTGAAGCCTCCCTTGGCTACATGCCTCCATTGTTCCCCAGTCAGGAGATAGACATCACAGTACCCTCCGTTCAACACCACTTCTGCCGATGTTGACGCATCTGGCACCAAACCAAGGTGGCTCTTTTACGCACGCCTGCCCAGAACAAGAGGTTTGCCGACCGCCACCGTTCTGATGCACCATCCTACCAAGTGGGTCAAAGGGTATGGCTCTCCACCAGAGACATACATCTAAAAGACACCCCCCAGGAAGATAGCCCCCAGGTTCATCGGTCCCTTCCCCATCATCAAAATCATCAACCCCTCTGCAGTTCGATTACAGCTCCCTAGTTCTATGAAGATTCATCCCACGTTTCACGTTTCCCAAGTCAAGCCTGTTTCAGAGAGCCCACTATGCCCACCTGCCAACCTCCCTCCACCCACCCGGTTGATTGACAATCATCCAGCCTTCACCGTATGGACCATCCTGGATGTGCGATGCCGAGGAAGGGGATTCCAGTACCTCGTTGACTGGGAGGGATACGGTCCGGAGGAGAGTTCATGGATTCCCCGCTCATTCATCCTAGATCCCAGCCTCATCACTGCGTTCTTCAAGGCCCACCCCGAGAAGCGCCTCAGGTCGCCTGGGGGCGATTCTTGGGGGGGGGGGGGGTACTGTAGGAGTAGCACTTGCTGCAGCCCCAAGATGGCCGCTGATTACCCACAGCTGACGGTCATCTACCTGATGAGCTTCCACACTACATAAGGCTGCAGTCTAGCTCTACTCTTTGCTGGAGCATTGATTCCTCTTTGGGTATTTATGCTTCTAGCCAGTAATGCTAGGATTGATAAAAGAGAACTTACCTTGTTTTTTGTGCTTACTGCCATCCTGTTGTTTGGATCCAGTCCTGCTTCGTTTTTGGTCCTGCGCCTCGTTCCCTGCATCCTTGCCCTCCAGCCACTTGCCTGCCTTTTACTGCCTGTAGGATTGGACCCCTCTGGAAACCCTGGACTCTACACAGAGTAACTCTACAAATCCACCTGTAAGAAAGAAACAAGATTTCACAATCAATTTCCTGTACTACCTCCGTGCCTGACCATCCTGACCATGCCTTTGCTCTTCCAGGGGTTCCAGCCAACCAACATGTATATATGTAAATAAGTTCCACTGTAAATAAATTTCACTGTGCACTTTTCATTGAATCTTGTGTCGTTTTGGTTCTCGTTATCATCTGGGTACCTTGAGTCATAACAG
>NC_056516.1:502479-504006 GCF_014905685.2 Nematolebias whitei | reverse complement strand
TTTAGTTCAACAACAAAAGACTCAGTCCAACTTACAGGAGCTTGGAGGAATGTTTTTTTCTATTAATCAGAGACTGGCACCCTCTCCTTCTACAGCCCCAGCTGCCCCACCAGCAACGAGTCCCACCGACACCAGCCCAGTAAGTAAACCAACTAATGAAGAACTGTTTATCAAACCTTCAGAGTTTTTTTCTGGAGACCCCGATCAATGTGAAGGCTTCCTCCTACAATGCAAACTCGCCTTCAAAGGGGCCCCTCAGCGCTTCTCCACGGACATCGCTAAAATCACGTACTTTTCCAGCCAACGCAAAGGTAACGCTCTCCGGTGGGCAACTTCATTTCTATATCAACACGACATGGATACTGTTTCTTTCGACACTCTTCTCACTGAGTTCCGCAGGATTTTTGATTGAGCGCTGCAACAACCCAATGCAGAGAAGCGTTTGCTGGGATTACGTCAGGGCCGGCGATCTGTATCCGAACACGCTCTCGAGTTCAGCATTCTCGCCGCACAGACTGGATGGAACGAGAGAGCGTTACAAGGTACGTTCCTAAATTCTTTGTCTGAGTATATTAAAGACCAGATTGCGGCACGTGATGAGCCACCTAGTTTTGACGCCTTAGTAAATTTGGCAATATCCCTGGATGAACGCTTCCGGGAGCGACGAAGAGAACGGGACTACAACTCCCAGAGGGCCGCCTCTTCCGGTCTTGCAGCGTCATCAGGAGGGTTTCACAACTACAAGCCGGTTTTAGAGGACTACAAATCCCAGGGTTGCTTAAATCCTGTTCCAATGACACACACAACGCTGCCTGAACCAGAACCTATGCAGGTGGGACGTACTCGTCTAACACCTGATGAGAGACAAAGACGTCGGGAGTCAAGATTATGTTTTTATTGTGGAAAAGATGGACACTATGTAGCATCTTGTCCTTTTCAGGGAAACTAAGATGCCCGCTGGTAAAAAGGGAGATACTGGTGGGTACGTCCTCTTTCACTCCCTCTCATAGACTTACACTTCCCACAGTCATTCAAGTTAATCAAAACCGTTTCCCTGTTGTACTATTGATCGATTTTGGTGCTGAGCAAAATTTAATCAGCCAAAATCTGGTCCAAGAATTTTCACTCCCTCTTCAAGAAATTCCTCCTGTTTCCATAGCAGGAGTCACTGGTGAGACCCTGGCGCAGATCCGCTTTAAAACGACAAAACTGTACCTTATAACTTCTGGGAACCACCACAAATACATTGATTTTTTTCGTATTCGATTCGCCCAACACCCAGTGTATTTTAGGGTACCCCTGGTTGAAGCATCATAACCCCCACATAAATTGGGAGATTGGGAGGGTAGAAAAATGGAGCGACAGGTGCCTTAAGCACTGCCTTCGTTCTGGTATCTCCAAACACTCCAGACCCGACTCACCCACAGAAGAGATTGATTTGTCATCTATTCCCCCTGTGTATCACGACCTGGCCCAAGTATTCAGTAAACAGAAGGCTTCATCTCTGCCTCCTCATCGGCCATATGA
>NC_056516.1:487183-502469 GCF_014905685.2 Nematolebias whitei | reverse complement strand
TGTCGTTTTGGTTCTCGTTATCATCTGGGTACCTTGAGTCATAACAGCTGCTGTCCAGCCCCTCCTGAAAAAGCCTAACCTTGACCTCTCAGTCATGTCCAACTTTCGGCCTGTCTCCAGACTTCCATTCACCTCTAAACTACTGGAAAAAATTGTGGAGTCTCAGTTGAAACAGTTTTTGGGGGATCACGCTATCCTAGAGTTATTCCAATCTGGCTTCAAATCTCTCCATAGCACTGAAACTGCTCTACTGAAGGTTTTTAATGACCTTTTCATATCCACAGACGCAGGTGATTCTGTGCTGCTTGTCCTATTGGACCTGACATCTGCTTTTTACACCATCGACCACAAGATCCTCATTTCTAGACTGGAGCAGTGGGTGGGCATCACAGGGTCAGCCCTTAAATGGTTTGGGTCCTACCTCTCTGACAGAACCTTCTGTGTCAATATCAAAGATTTTAGTTCGGCATCGACAGCGCTCCAGTGGGGGGTATCGCAGGGGTCCATCCTCGGTCCCCTTGTCTTTTCTTTATACCTTCTGCCACTAGGTGCTATTTTCCGCAAACACAACATATCCTTTCATTTCTACACCGATGATTGCCAAATTTACTTCCCCCTGATGTACAGAGGCACATGCTCTATTCAGCCTCTTCTTGACTGCCTGGCTGACATCTGGGACTGGATGGCTTTAAACTTCTTAAGCTTCTATGAGAAGAAGTCTGAAGTCATGCTGTTCCATCCCAGTGGCTCACTCATGAACCATGACATTGACCTTTTCTCTCTAGCCCCGCTAGAGAAATAAAGGTCACTAATCTGGGGGTGATAATGGACCCGTCCTTAAAACTCAACAGTCACGTAAACATGATGGTCAAATCCTGTTTTTTTCAGCTGAGACGGCTGTCTAAGCTGAAGCCTATACTCTCCAAAAAGAACCTTGAGACAGCGATCCACGCCTTCATAACATCTACTGTAATCAGAGAACATAACTTTGGACCACTCAGCAGCAGTCCCAGGCGAGATGCTTCTGACGCAGTCTCTTGTTCAAGATTGGCTTGACCTGGGGAATGCGGCACCTGTAGCCCATTTCCTGCACACGCCTGTGCACGGTGGCTCTGGATGTTTCTACTCCAGACTCAGTCCACTGCTTCCGCAAGTCCCCCAAGGTCTGGAATCGGGCCTTCTCCACAATCCTCCTCAGGGTCCGGTCACCTCTTCTCGTTGTGCAGTGTCTGAGTTGTTATCTTAACACTTAATTAAGCTTAGACTTATTTAGTTTCTGCTTGGACGACCTTTTTTCCCATGAGGTCTGAGTTTGTAAGATCTTTGTCTCCTGTGGAGTTATTGAATGCCTTGTGTAGTTTGAATGCAATGCCTCTACTTTGAAGTGGTGCTTTGTGGAGTGGTCTGGATGGCTGAAACTGTCCACAGACCAGGCACCCATTTATGTAGTCCTTGACATCCTTTTTCATTCCAGGCCAATAAGCAACTTGTTTTAATGCTTTCAGCGTGGCGTTATCTCCCTTGTGTCCTGCAGACGGGAGGTCATGCGCGTGAACCAACATCATCCCCCTGTGGTCATGGGGGACCACAAACATGGGCGAGGACGTCGGTCCATGAGCAAAAGTTAGGATGCGCTTGATTAGTTTTAGCTGTTTGCGCAGCTGAAAGAGGATTTTAAGGTCTGGATTGGAATCCAGGTCAACTTCGGACGGAGTGTTTTTGTCTGGGTCAGTCAAGTACAGTATCATTAAGTTTATCGCAGGATCCAACTTCTGAAGTTGGATGATGTCTGGGTCAGTCAGCACGGGTTGTACAGAGACTGTGTTGTCAGCCGGCTTAGCTGTAGCCTGTGCACATGTGACTGCCATTACCTCGGCTGTAGGTTGTACTGACAATGTTGCGAGCAGCCTGGAGGGGTCAGAGGACCTCTGAGGGCCGTCCACGGCTCCGTCCTTGATAGCTGGTTTATCTATCCCCGACGACAGTACAGCATCTTTGGTGTGGGATCCTTGGATCTCCACACCTTGAACTACCAATGGTAGGTAGTACCCGGTGGGCCCTGACTGTTTCAGCTCACAGAGGAGGCTTAGTTGTTCAGTCAGAGTCGGTTTCACCGGTTGGGTGTTTTCAGTTCCACATGCTTTTGAAGGATAACTTACCGGGACTGTGTTCTCTCTCGAGAGGTCCTCGGTGCCTTCTGCAGTGCCTGCTGTTGGGCAGTCTGTGACTGTCTCAGGAGGCATGAGTATTGGCAGGGGTTTGCTCACTCTAGCCCACATTGTCTGTGTACCATAATCTATAATCGCATCAAAGCGATTTATAAAATCCTGGCCGACCAAAAATGGGAATGAGTCAACCATAGACACATATACCGGATGGTATAGTGTCATCTCGCCAACCTGCATGCGAACCATAGCTATAGCTGTAAGGGTTGTCTTCGCCTTCGCGAGGCTCTGCAGCCCTATAGCACATTCTATGAGAGGTACTCCCCTGTGAACACTATTAGCGGCAGTCCTGAGCTCTTCAAACAGTTTGACTGACATAATAGGTATGTCGGCTCCACCATCCAGTAGGGCTTAACGTGTGAGGACTCCTTCAAGTGTGATCGACAGGTAAGCTTTCTCAGCGACCCCCTTTCTGATCAGGTTACACAGGAACCTTGGAGGGTATGGCTGACATTTCTTCTCACGTCTACCTTCACCTGTGTAATCCTGGTTTTTCCGAACCATTGGTGCAGTTGCTGCTGCTCCAGTGAGTTCGGCTTTTGACGGACCTCTGTCATTGATGTATGAGATCACCCGCTCACCGTGTGTTGAGGGGCTCTCATTGTTTGTAACAACAAGGTTCTGGTGGCTGTCCATGACAGCGGCAACGTTATTGTTTTTGTCACCCTGGTTTGACTGAACTATTAGCACAGCTATTGCTGTTTCTGAGGTTTCAGTTTGTGACGGGTTACCCCTCTTTTTCAGGTGAGGTCGTGTCAGAGTTTACCACAACAGCGTCATGGTGACTGTCTGTGACAGCAGTAACGGTATTGTCTGTGTGCTCTGACTTATCAGCAATGATATCGCCAAACAAAGCGTTAGGTCGTTTGTCCGTGGCAACACCATCCAACAAGTCCAACAACCGATGCACCCTGTCTGTCTCGTCCGAGCTCAGAAGATTGCGGTTCTTTTTCTGGACCTGCTGCTGTTTCTTTTTCATCTCAGGCTGTTCAGCCGGACGTGGTGGGGAAACAGTACCCCCCCTTTGGGGTTCCCAGTGGGATCCCTGTTTGTATGGGTCACTTTTGGTGCCATACTTTTTACCCTTATGGCATTCTCCCCCCTTCTGGTACATCCGTTCATCCTCTGGTTCCTTGGGAAATGGTTTAGGATCTCGTCTGGACCAGGGGGCACTCACCTATTGTGGTT
The DNA here is from genome assembly GCF_014905685.2 of Nematolebias whitei. Taxonomy (NCBI): domain Eukaryota; kingdom Metazoa; phylum Chordata; class Actinopteri; order Cyprinodontiformes; family Rivulidae; genus Nematolebias; species Nematolebias whitei. Next base: position 499,056 of record NC_056516.1, on the reverse strand, counting down.
TGGCTGTTGGGAAACCGTGTTTCCTCTCGCCTTTTTTGGGAGGGGGAGTCAAAGTTCTCGTTCCTTCTAATTCTAATGACTGGGCAGGAATCCTCTCACCTGGGTACACCTCAATGGGTGTTTTGGCCAGTGAACGTGCTTCAAAAACATTCACAGCACAACTTTTTATCTCACTGATGGATTTCTCTTTGAAATGAGCCATCATTTGCACTGACATCCTTATGTCAGGGTGGAGATTTTTGCTGAACACATACTTAAACGGTTCTTTTTCCTCAATGTTGGCCTCATTCCTGTAACCAAAATAAGCCTGCAAAATCCTGGAATAATATGCCCTGGGGTGCTCATCCTTATCTTGCATGACCTTGTCGGCGGCTGGATAACCGCCAGGTCCCATGCAAGGGGAATACTCTTTCATAAGTGCAGCACATAACAGGCGTTAATCCTTTCTTGTGGCATCAGGTTGACACTCTATGAAGGAAAACACTATCCTGGATGAAGTGAGCCTGATCAAACCTACCTTATCCTCAACTGTAACGTTGGGATAGCTTCTTAATTGGAAGTCAAGGTTGTCCAGATAGGCCTTAGTGTCAGTTGAACCCAACGGCCCTGGCTCAAAGCGGTTGACATATTTTGCAATTTTGTGCAAATCCGAAATTGGGAGCAAAGGCTGTATTATCGGTATCGTAAGAACCAAAATGGCACGTGGAGGTGTGTCGCTAGACACATGTGGAGGTGACGGAATGGAATTAAGAGAAGGAGGTGCAACAAAATCCGTCTGAGGTGGTGGTGGGTGACCTAGACTCTGACCTTGTTCGTCTTTGAGTTCCAGACAACCTTGCCCCACGTCAGAAATCTCATTTCTTGCAGCGGTTAGTTTCGCCTCACAGGCTTTTAAACGTTCCTGTGATGTATGACATTCACTCTACAAACGCACGCCTTGTTGGACTAACGCCGCCTTTTCCAATCTGCACTCGTTCAGAGCTTTTGATGTGAGCTACAACTGTTGTTGTAGCGCATCATTGTCTGAAAACAGTGTTTGGCACTTAATCTGTCCCTCCCTCAGCTTCTCCTCATATGAGTGAGCTTGTAACGACAGTTGAGCTTGTGAGAGTTCCCTCTCACGTTGTAACTCATTCGCACGGGTCTCTTGATCAAATTTAGACCGTGCCTCGAGTTTGAGGTACTCCTCTGTTTCGCTGTTTAACTTTATTGCAAGGTTGTCAGCTCTGTTTGCCTCCCTATAAAATGTTGCTTTCAATAAGAGTGCTAACTTAGCCAGCTGGTCATAGCTTGACTTTGTTCTGGCTGTAGAGGTCACACTTTCTGCAACATCCTTCAGCTCGTCCAATAACTCTTTTGAGTTCATGCTGTCCACCTGTTCACCATATGGATTTAAGGATTCTGTGAGCAGCGTTAATGCCCTCTTCAACCAGTCCTTCTCCTCACAAGGATCAATATTCTTTTCTGTCACATCTGCCATGGTTACTCACTGTTCAGCATTTATCTGATGAAACAGTTGCCAACTTTAGAGTTTTTAACATGTAAATATTTGTATTTAAGTGAGCAGTGAGTTTCACACACTATTTTAGCTCTGGGTTCACTCAACAGTACTGTTATAAGCCAACTTCTTCAAATGAATGGGCACCTATTTGTAGGATTCACCCCAATGCATGAATATTCTAAGTAAATGCCTCCATCTGGCAGTGTTACTTAAAGAGCTTAAATCAAACAGATACAAGAACCAGGCTTTGTCCAGTGTTCAGTTACTCTAAAGCACTTAAAATTAAATAAACCTGCAGTTTTCTAAAAGTCTCACAGCAACTTTAGTTTTCAAACGCTTTTTTAAGCAGTTTAATTTATCAGAATTTGCTATTTAAAACAGTAACTCATAAACCAGGCTGAATTAACAAAAACAAAAATATTTTAAATGAAGGGCAATGAGCAGCCTTCTTTCAGGAAAACTGTTATACCCCTCTTTCAACAGCAGGTGGTGGTGTAGGCTTATTTATACCAGCAGAAGTCTATGACAACTTCCTGTGGATCGTTCTGTTGACATCCGGTTGTTAGCCGTTAGCTAGATGTAACACACGGTCGAACACGGTCAAATCAGCACTTTCTGAACAGATTTAAAGCTTAAACGTGGCGTCGCTTTAACAAGCACATCTATCTGCATGAAAGCATGAGTTTTGGGAACAGTGGCAGGCTTAATTTAGCGATTTTAAATACAGAGGAGATCTCGGTTGAACCAAGATTCATTTCGGGGATCACGTGACTTTACAGACACGTGAGTAACGGGGTGGGCTGTACAATCTGACATCAGAGGGAGTGAACGCACAGACACGTCACCCATTTCTCAGCGAATCAGAGTGACCCAAACAGCGGTTTTCAACCAATCTCAGCTCGTGATTCCAGCTAGCAGTTAGCCTGAAAAGTCCGGTCACAATCGCACATTAAACCTCCAAAATGCACAATTTACTGTTAAAAATGTAACGGATCAGCATTTAACAGTGGTCTGAGATGGCGCTCAGCTTTAAAACAGCGTTTTATCCATTTAAAACACCACTCGTTCAACGAGTCCAGTAAACAGAACCGGGTCAGACACAGAACCCCATCTCTGTTACCGTTTAAACAGAATAAAGCGTTTTTTCTACAGCATGTCAGCATTAGTTACACAACAGATGTACAATTTTCAGCTTTAAAATGAACACATTGACGCAATTGCAGCTTTCTGAACACCACAAGCATGAATTATGCCTGTACCAAGCCCAAATCTCGGACCTGTTCATGCCAACATGAGCGTTATTCCACAATAACACAGACTCTGTCACATATAATTCACACCTCTTTAAACATTCGTACGGCCACAAAATGTCTAAAGAGGAGGATGGGTCCTAAATTATCTCTCTTAGAGACCATGCAGGCCATGAGAAGCTCTTTAGAGACCGTATGGGCCACCAGATGTAGTGTGCTAACAGGCTCGATTAGCTTCAGAGCTTCACTACAGTCATATTTTAAATTAACGGGTTCTCTCTTTTTCAAGCTACTTACAGATATGTGACAGAGGTACTGTGTGTAGATTGTTTAATCAGTGACATGAGACGTTAATTTTCTTTGACCCATCAAAATAAATGTGGTCATTTATTAACAGAATCAAAATTTAACATCAAAACATTATACACTTGATTAGACTGGTCTGGTTCTGATTAATAAAACTTGGCACGTTTTACTTAATAAAAACAACAGACGTTTCTGAAGATATCTGGATTAATTACTGGCAAGATAGAAGAGTTTTAAAGATGGGAAATTATGGAGGAGTTTAAAGGAAATATATGGAAGAAGATTTATGTCTGTAGACCAGAACAACACGCTCCTTTCAAGCGCAGTTCGCCCGTGGTACACTTGTAGTGAAGCTCGTGACGACTCTTTACCTTGGCAGAGGATGGCTCCGCTTCGGTCAAGAGGTCCCTGGCACACTACCTTTCAGTGTCTCCTCAGGGCGGCTGCGACTCGGCAGAAGTCGTGAGATACTCCGTTCTATAGAACAACTTCCTCATTCGCCCGGTGGAGCCACAGCGAGGCGTCGTGGCTCCCGCAGAGATGGATGGCTCCATCAGACTGGAAACTGAGTCTGAAGTTCCACTCAGCAGTGGAAAAACTCCAGAACTACTCCACAGTACTCCAGAAGACTCGAGAAGACTTCAGAAGACCTCAGCCGACTGACAGTTCCAGGAAGTGTCGACTTTTAAAGAGTTCTGCTTCTGGTCACTTTTAAGAAGTCCTGATTGGTTGAAGCAACCAACAGGGGTGTGGTTCTAGTGACGTCAAAGGGTTTTTACAAGTCAAGAAAACAGCAGAAATGTTTAGGAACACACAGAGAAATGTTTTGGCGAAGTGACTAACACTGCAGGTGCCAGTTCTCTTGTTTACTGTCTGAGAGCTTTAAAAACACGACAGCCCGTTCTAACAACTTGTTTCTTGACTGTCTCCAACTTTTGACCGACATCACTCTTCTCATTTCAGACAGAAGATCAAAAAATGCATAATTACTTTGTAAAATAGACATTTAACTTGATTTCTAATTTGAATGAGGATTAAAAAATCATTAATACTGTTTCACAGTTGATTTAAAATGAGTGGTTCACTTCAACATTTAAAAATGGTATGAACTAAACACACTTTTGATTATCAAGATATTGTAAAATAGTAATGATAATATAAAAAAGAGAGTGTTCTTTCAATTGATTAGTTCAGGATACAATTAGAAAGTCTCTGGATGAGCTAATTTGTATTTCTGGATTCAAATCAATGAAATAACCCTTTTAAATAATCTGAAATGTTTGATATGTTTGCATTTAAGCTTCTACAATTTAAATGCACAATAGAAAGATCTTCGTTAGTTGTGTTTATATCATTAAACTGATCATCATTATAATATATACTTTCATTTCTAAATGGAAAAACATTTCTGTCGATCTCATCTTCAACATTGAATTCTGATTCATCATACGTCATTGTAATTCAGTGTATTTATTCATCAGACTTTTTCTTGTGAATTTTGTGTTCAATATATCTCATTATCTATGTTTATTTGTCATCTAGATTTATCTGAGTTTGTCAAGATCCTTCATGTCTTTTATTATTTTTGCTTGCGATCCATCTGGAACTTTTATCCATACTTTTCCATTTCTTGTCCATGTAGAAAATACTTTGTTTTGTTTTTTTTAATAACCGTGCTTCACGTGCCAGATTTCCATTTCTTTTTGTTAAATGTTCATTTATATACACTTTTGTTCCCTTGAGTTTTTTTGCCTGCATTATTACCTTATTTCTTAATTTCATGCTAATGAATTTCAAAACAATAACCGGTTTAGACTTATCAATTTTGCTGGGCAGGGTGTGACACAAAGAGATGTCTTCATGATGTATGTCGATCTTCTTATCTTGCAAAAAGGAGATCACCCGCTCTTCTAATGTTAGTTGCTCCTGTGGAGATGAATCTTCAGTAGTTTCCTTCCCAGAAGTAGTGCTTGCATATGTACGTTTTATCTCTAATCCAGTTATAAGAAGATTGTCTTGTCTTGAAATCTGTTCCAAGTCATCTAATTTTTCTTCAAGTTCCATTATTTTTTTATCCTTGAGATTTATTTGTAGTTTTAATTGTTTCACTTCCTCAAACAACCCAATCAGAAGTTTCTGCTGGGATGTTAAATTTGCGAGTTCAGCACTCATGAAGCTCAAGGATTTTTTTATCTCCTCAATATCGTCTGAGCTTGGTTCCAGGAAATCATGTTTTTTTACTTTGGATTTGGCCATAATTTACTCACTTCCACCTGCCCGATGGCAGTGGTCCGACAATTTGTTAGCCCAGAGTCGCCCTCCACCACCACAGACCAGCAGACGCCAGAAGTCGAACTCTTCGAGACCAGATCCCGTAGCTCCAGACGCTCCAAGAACCACGGCAGCAGATCGGCCCTCACAGGAACAAAGATCCAACGGCGATATCCTTCCGCACTGCTGCACCTCGTCCCAGCAGCTGCAGCCCCTCGGCTCGACAGCCGAAAGCCGACACTAGCTACGGGGTCCACCCGCCTCCTGAATGCAGTCCGCCACCTGGCCGCTACCCAGCGGCCAACGCCCACAGGATCCAACCATGAATGAAAGCAAAACGAAGGTGCACAGTGATTTTGAACCAGAAAGACTATCATGAGAAAGTTATGACACTCCTTAGTGACTTAAACACTTATGAACCTATGAAAAGAGATCCAGGAAGTGGCTACAAGAAGAAGTTTATAGATTGCCTGAAGAATTTGGAGCAGGACAAGGATATTGACCGTATTCTGTACCACAGACTGTACCCAGGGGAGGCCACACGTAGTCTGTATGCTTTACCTAAAATCCACAAACAAGGTGTACCTTTAAGACCTATCGTTAGCATGATTAACTCTGTCACTTACAATGTTTCCAAAAATCTGGTGTCTGTACTCATCCCTTTAGTTGGCAGCTCAGAACACCACATACAGAACACCATGGACTTTGTGGATAAGGTGAGGGATGTCATCATGGAGACTGATGAAACAATGGTCTCTTTTGATGTCACATCACTCTTTACGTGCATTCCTGTTGATGATGCAGTAGAGGTGGTCAGTTTAAGATTAAAATCAGACACCACTCTGAGCAGCAGGACCACGCTTTCAACAGAACAACTGTGTCAACTCTTGAAACTGTGCTTGCAGTCAACCTACTTCACATATGGGGAGCAATATTATAGGCAGAAACATGGGTGTGCTATGGGGTCTCCAGTTTCTCCTATTGTTGCCAACCTGTACATGGAGGAGGTAGAAAAGAGAGCCTTGACGTCCTTTTCAGGGACACCACCAAGTCATTGGTTCAGGTATGTTGACGACACTTGGGTTAAAATTAAATCTCAGGAAGTCCAACATCTTACTGACCACATCAACTCTGTGGATAAATACATTAAGTTCACACGAGAAGTTGTAAAAAAATGGCAGGTTGGCTTTCTTGGACTGTGAGGTCTCAGTCTCTGATAGAGGACATTTGCAAACCGAGGTGTACCGCAAACCCACCCACACAGACCAATATTTGCAGTTTGACTCCCATCACCCTTTGGAGCACAAGTTAGGAGTCATCAGGACTCTGTATCACAGAGCAGACAGCATCCCCACTAACTCAGGAGCCAGGCAGAAGGAGAAATCCTACACAAGACAGGCTCTAGAGCAATGTGGATATCCTAACTGGGCCTTCCTGAAAGCAGAGAAATAACCCAAACAGGACGCCAGTCAGCCATCAGGTGAAAAGGAGGAACCCAGACCAGTGGTCATTCCGTATGTTGAGGGAGTATCAGAGAAACAGAGACGTTTATTTTCTAAACATAACGTCCCAGTGGCTTTTAAACCCCAAAATACATTAAAGACTGGTTCATCCCAAAGATCCATTCCCCCGGCACAAACAGAGTAATATTGTGCATGCTGTTCAGAGTCAGGATGGTGATCAGTCTTACATCGAGGAAACAAAACAGCCACTAGCCAAAAGGATGGACCAGCACAGAAGATCAACATCATCAGACCAGGATTCTGCGGTCTACACTCATCTCCAGGTCAGTGGTCACTATTTCAGGGATGAAGATGTGCACATCCTGGATAGAGAGGAACGATGGTTTGAGAGAGGAGTAAAGGAGGCCATCTTTGTGAAAAGAAATCGTCCATCATTAAACAGGGGTGGAGCCTCCGGGTTCAATTGTCCCCCTCTTACAATGCTGTGATTGCTAGTATCACTCAGCCCTCTGTGAATAGTAAACAGCCATCAGGGTGCTAATGATCCATTGTTAGGCTGATGGTCCTTCTTGAGCATGTGAGCAGCTTGTTTTGGTTGTCAGCAGCAAACTGGTTGATCCACTCTGAGAAGGTGCTATTTAAGAGACTGAGCTGAATACAGCACCTCAGACTGAGGAAGTCTTTTGGATGAGAGACAAAACATTTCTACATTTTTTTTTATTTGCTTTGTTTTTTTTGTTTGTTTTTTTAATGTCCAGAGGACCAGATTTAACTTTTTTTTATTTTTCTACCTGGATTATTGAGCAGCATCAGGATAAACTGGTGCATATTTATGAGTCCTGTAAAATTACTCACATAAAGCATTTCCTTTGAACTCATACAATACGTGCTCATCCTCAGAATGGCATTAAATTATCTAAATACCAGTGAAATGGGATTTTCTCTATAAAGATTGGATTAATGTCTTACCATTTTGGTTGAAGCCTCTTAATATTGAGGAGAGGTAATCAGGTATTTGTTGGTAAATTGCTTTGGCCTTCCACATCATAAATAAGTCCATTTAAAAGCCAATTAGTCAAAAGGACCTTTCTTTTTTATTTTTTATTTTTTTATTTAGATGGCCTCCCTTCTCCCCTTACAGCCATCCTCTCCACACCAATATTATGAAATATTTATTATAGTGACTATCTAGTGTAGGTTTTTTTTTTTGTTTTTTTTTTAATAGGATAGAAAGAAAGAAAAGATAAAGTAAGACTCCAAAATATAAGAAATATACACAAAGAGAGCACACGTCAAAACACCTGGCCACTGTCTGTTCACCTGCAAAGAACATGACAAAACACAGCAACAAAATACATATGTATAAAGAACTTAAAATATTCATGGCTTTGCAGTAAGTTTCCATAAATATATACACCCATACCTACGCCTATATACATACATACATACATACACATGAATATACACTCACATACATATCTATATATCTATATATAAAGCCTACATAAGCATCCCTGCTTCTATTTGTGTGTGGTTGTGAGCATGCATAAGTGTATAAGGCTTCTCTAATAGAACATTTATTAGTAACTGTGAAGCAGCAGAGACCCGACCCCCAAGACCAGAGGCAGACAAAAAAGGGGGGACCAGAGCCCAAGACCCCAAGAGGGACCCTGACCGCGGAGCCCCCAGAGCCACCCACACAGGAGGAACCACTCACCCACCCCCCAGAACGGACCACAGGGGAGAACCGGAAGATCCCCACCAGCAACCACATACAGTGACCCCCCGGGGCCAACAGTGACAAAATCATAGGCCTCTGTCGGCACCCGCCGCACCGATGTAGGTCCAGGTCCAGGCACCGAGGCCCGGGCACCGAGGACTCACACCACCCAGGCCAAGGCCCGACTGGGCCAGAGGACCCGAGCCCCACCAGGCAGACACCAGGCCGAGCCGACACATGCCCAAGCGCCCAGCCCCCAATACCAAGGGCCCCAAGCGCGCCGGCAGGCAAGGGCACACCCCATCAGGAGGCCGCGCGATAGGGGCGCGATGCCAAGCACCCCCAGTTGTATCAAAGAGGGGGCAGTCCGAGTCTCGGCCTAACAAATACCCATTCATACACAGACACAATCACACAATCCCAACCTCAATCTCACATTCACTCACTCAAAGACATACAATAACGATACATTTCATTCTTATTCCCGATACACAATCTATACCCCCCAGGTCCAAGACATGTACCCGCCCTCTACAGGGGGCAGCCCATGCCCAAACCCAGGAGGTAAACCCATTCATTCTTGAGCGGAGAAGAGCCAATACCCCAGACCCGGCCCAGGCCATGCCCCGCCGACAGGACACCCCCCCACCATGAAGAGGACACGCCACCGACCACCCCCACACACCGCCAACAACCAAGCACGCACCCCCAGCTGACCGCCCGCCAGGCCCCGGCAGCCACCCCGGCCAGCGGGCCAACCATGGCACCCAAGAGCCAAGCTCAGGAGGTCCAAACAACCGCAGGGAGAGCACAGCACCAGCAGCGCCCACGGCAACCCCTAGACCCTGAACTCCCACATAGTCCGGGTCAACACCCGACGGCCTGCCCTTCTCCCGGACCCCACCCCCGGAATGGCAGTCAGGGAACTAGGTGGGTAGGAAGAGGAAAAAAAAAAAAAAAGCCAATTAGTCAAAAGCACATCTCTTATGTTGACAACAAATGTTTTTTATTGAATTCAGTTTAGAATTAGGTTAATCTCTTTTTGGCGACTTCGCTGTGAAATAATATTGAGTAACAGCAGAGTTTATTTTGTTTTTATTTATTCATTTATTTTGTGAGGGTGGTTTAAATACACTAGTTCAGCAAAAAATGCAAATATTAGAACATAATTTAGTGCCAATTAGGTTAGGCTTATGCCCTTAAACAACACACTTTAAAATGGAATGAAAACAAATAGCACATACACGCTTACATGCATACATACATACATACATACTTATATACATGCATACATACATACATACATACATATATACATACATACATACCTATGTAGTACACACATGCATACATACATACATACATACTTACATACATACATACATACATACATACATACATACATACATACATACATACATACATACATACATACATACATACATACATACATACATACATACATACTGTTTGCTTTCCGATAAGCAAAGGTAACCACTGGAAGTAACGATAAGCACCTTTGCTTGCAGCCTCTCCTCCAAGGGGTCCGGAAGCTTACTTCAGCGCCGTAGTATTACCTGTGGCTGTCTAAAGTAGCCTCATTAAGGCTGCGACGAGGTGATTCATCCAGAATATTAACGACCTTAAATCTGTGAGTCACACCCTGATCTCACTCTGTTACCTTGAACCTCCAAGCAGCAGGGATGGATCTTCTGGTTCAGAGAAACTCGCGTTGTGGCCGCTCACCTCTTACTTTAGAGTTGTAATTGTTAACTATTCTGGTAATCTTTAGGGCCCTGGAAATGGGCACAAGGGTGTTGTCACTCAATAACTAATAAACCTTTCAAAACCTCCTTTATTGGTGTTGTTAAGTGAACCAAGCATTACCATGTTTTTGTTCAATAAGGGTGAAATAATAGTCCAGAATTGTTCATTTTGCGTTGCTTTAATCAATAGTTTGGCAGGGGATACAGCATCAGGCACAATTTTATAATGATTAAATTTCATGAGTACATAGGATACACTTTCTTCCCTAAGTGAGGCGATGACTACTATCTGAGGAATTCTAAACCTCAAGAGCCCTTGAGGATTTATAGATACTGCCTTCACATAGACCTTTCACAAATCAAGCCAAAAGATGTTCTCCCTCAACTCCCTCATGAACCAGAAGCACCTTCGAGCAAGTCTCACCAGTAACCAATTTAGTACTCCTAAATTTATCCTGTATGCTATTCTTCCAATTTGATGAAACAATTTAGTCAAAGCAGGGTAAGAATGAGGTCGTCCGCTTACCATGATTCTGAGGCGACCCTCAGTGAGTCACTGTGATGGTAAGGGCATATTTCCAGTCCCCTAGGAGAGGGGTACCGGCCGAACCTCGAAGACAAGCGCAGCTATTCCAAATTAGAGAAATCAGAATTTTGGACTGGCCCAGGTCAAGCTATTAATAGAAGTAGGAAGCTCATCCAGTTCAAGTGTCGATGAATGAAAGCTTAAATCCAATCCCATCTCAGTGAAGAAAAGAGTTAACTTCCAACATCGTCTCAAAACTGGTAAAATCCAACTCCTTTTTGGGCTCCTTCTGATCCGACGAGCTGCCTCTTGCCTGTGATTCCCTCTGCTCGGCTCTCCAGTTCAGCTTTGACTCAGCATTGACCAAGTTTCATCCGTTCAGTCTGTATTTAAAGACCTCTTTTTTCCTCTTCCTTTTAAGGAGGGGTTTTGGAAAATTACATCATCTTTTTTCCAGTAACTTGTCTGTTGTTTTGCACCTCAACCGGTTCAGACCAGTTTTCGGGTACTTTCCAGAACTTTGAGAAAAACAAGCTGGTTCCTGTTATTTGCTCAGAAGTGCATCACCACAAGATGAGTTGAAATGAACCCTATGACTTTTTGTTCTCTTTCTACTGCTCGAGGCAAGCCCAGGCCTGTCCTAGACGGGCATGTCTGGACTTGTTCACTGTTACATGAGGCCTCAGAACTGCTCTTCAACTTCAATACTTCACAAGTAAATCACACAATCATACAATGGATTATATAATTCTTAAAAATCAATACATTTCATTAGTTGATTACTTGTTGATTATTAGTACAATAGTAAAACACTTTTGATTACACATTATCATATTTAGCTTGATTTAAAGCAGGAGTTCAGTCCTTTCGTTTTCAGCTGCTGAGGAGAACCTTTGATCAGGCTTCATCTTCATTAAAGCTGGTCGTCTGCCATGCATCATCACTTCAGACACCAGGTTTATCGACAATATATATATATATATATATATACATATACACATATATATATATTTATACACACAGACACATATATATGTATATATATATATATATATATATATATATATATA
>NC_056516.1:484695-487083 GCF_014905685.2 Nematolebias whitei | reverse complement strand
TCGAAAACTCAACCAATCAGTGTCTGAGTCAGATTTTCTCGCTGTGGCCCAAAGATGATCTCTCCTGTGCAGGAGGTCATTTAGCTCTGGAGTAAACCAAGGGCTGTATCGTCCCTTTATTCTGAACTGACGAAAAGGAGCATGTTTGTTCACAAAATAAATGAAACTATTATGAAAATAGTTCCAAGCAGAGTTCACGTCATCAGTTAACAGAATACAATGCCAGTCAAAGTGAGACAGATCCCAGAGGAATGACCGTTCACAAAAATGTTTCAGATCCGTTTTTTGAATTAATCTGGGCTTAGAAGGTGGAAGTTTAATATCTCTCAAAGCCGCTGTCACACAATGATCATTCAAGATATTGGAAAATACACCTGTACCAGGGAATTTGTGAGGCATATTAGTTAGAAACAGGTCTAAGATGGAGGATTTTTCAGGACGGTTTTTGTTTAATCTAGTGGGAGAGTCGATCAATTGGGTAAGATTGAGAGACAGGCAGCATTCCTTGAATTTATCACAGAGGGGAGTCGACTTACACCAATCAATGTGGAGGTCTCCAGCCAAAAGGATCTCTTTGAATTTTAAATTACCAAGAAATTCCATCAGGGCAGACAGAGCCTCAGGTGTTGCTGAATGTGGGCGGTAATAGCAGACTACAGATAAGATCTGGCCTCCATTCAAGGTGATGTCTACAGCTAAGGCTTCAAACTGGTTTGGAATTGTTTTAGAAGACACAAGATTAGCAACCAAAGAATCTCTGATGTAAACAGTGACCCCCCCCTTTTTTTTGACGATCACAGCGGTAGATGTTAAATCCATTGATTGCCAGGCCATTATTGAGTACAGATTTGTTGAGCCAGGTTTCAGAGATGAAGATAACATCTGTCCCAGAAGAACTGACCAGAATTTTCAAGGCTTCAAGTTTTCTCAGAAGGCTACGAGCGTTTACATGCAGAAAATGAAGCCCAGACACGTTTTTAAAGTCATTTGGTGTCTTATAAATAGTGAGGGGTCCAGGGTTGGGCTGAATCCCTGAGAGCAGTAACAACATTATTATCAGACATTTTCTTGAGATTTTTGTGACTGAAGTGTAATTACAGGAGTTAACAGTGAGACAATTAGCCCCCATAATTGAACCATGAGAAACATTAATGAAGACGCGATCATTCAGAACCCAAAAACAATGAAAGTTGCAATGATGGGCAGATTCAGGTGTATTAACAAGATTCAGTGACTACCGATAATCTGAGAACTGAAAATAGTGACAATAATATGAATGATGCAGAAAAGTTTCAGACCATAAAACGCCACAGTTCAAATTGGCAAACAAACCCGATGAGGTGGCCCAACTGCAGTTTGAGATGGGCTGAGGGGGGCTCCGGCCCCACAGTGAAGATGGATGGATGTTCCCATGGGAAACAGAAGCTGGGTCCAGAATCAACAGGCCAAAACAGAAACAGATAATTCGCAGCAAATAGCAGAGCGAGCTGCCAGAAAATCCTCCTGAAGTGAAAGGCATGATCCTAGCTCGTTTCAGGTCAACAGGGGCCAACAGCGTGATCCAGAATAAAATTAATTATTATCCAGGTGAGTTTGGATGGATGAAGGCCTGTGCAACTCTAATACAAACTCCGAACTTCTCTCGAGCACCACGCAGCCCTGCTCCTTCACACTGCTCCTCCGCTTCTCTGCACGTAACCTCCGCACCTGACAGCATGAGAGGCACCCTCGGTGAAAAACGAGACTGACCGGAGAGGCTGAAGTCGACTCTGGTCCAGTCCGACTCCGGCGCTCCACAGCACGAGAGATGAAGAGGCTGAAGATGTCCCTGGCCCGGTTCTGCTCCGGTCCGGCGGCCCGGTCCGGCGGCCCGGTCCGGGGCGCTTCAAAACATCGGACCGTCTCCTCCAAGTGAACACAGCGATTTCACGGAGGTGGACAGTCCTTCGGTAAAAGTAACGGGCTGCTCACTGAAGCTGAGACCGGCTCTGTTGAAGACAAAGTCCCCCACAGCCACCTCGGTTCTGTTCTGATCCAGTTCGAGGGTCACAGGTACACTTCCCCCACACCTATGAAGACACCACGAGGGCCAGTCCAGCAGAAAACCAGCGAAATACCACCCGGCAATTGTTGTCGGAACCAGGTAGAACCACAAAGGTCCAGATGAGAGTTCGTTGAGGTCCAGAGAGAGAGAGAAAAAACACTGGAACTTCGTGCGACGACTCCCCAGCTTGAGGGGTCACCTGGCCGGCAGGGTGTGCTCAGAGTGACTGGTGGGGTGGGAGCGGCCGGTCCTGGACCAAAATATATTTTCGGACGGTCCCGTCCGGCTCTCTGAGTCAATGAACACCCAATTCGGTTGGAAGGGGGACCAACTTTAGTCCTGTT
>NC_056516.1:483723-484595 GCF_014905685.2 Nematolebias whitei | reverse complement strand
GACATTAGAAAATTAGACTTGGTAAGGTTTTACGTTTTTGCAGTGCAGCTGATTGGACCGCGAGCCAGTAAAGAGATTCATTCCAACAACGAAACAGTTTGTGTTTCGGACGCCACGTGCCACGTGACTTCTTCCACACAAAAACAGGCTTCGAAGCAGTGCTCCGATGTAATTTTACATCAGAGCTCGAAGCATGTTTTGAAGCTTTGTTTCATACTATCATCACTAGTCTAAGCTTATAGCAGCATAACAAGCCGACCCTAACTATAGAATTTAGCAAAAAGGAAAGTCTTAAGCCTAATTTTAAAACTGGACAATGTGTCAGCCTCACGGACAGAAACTGGAAGTTGGTTCCACAAGAGACGAGCCTGATAACTGAAAGATCTTCCTCCCATTCTGCTTTTGGAAAATCTAGGAGCCACAAGTAAACCTGCAGTCTGAGAGCGAAGTGCTCTGTTAGGAAAATATGGAACAATAAGATCTCAAATACAAGATGGAGCTAGGCTGTTGAGAGCTTTTTAGGTTAGAAGTAAGATTTTGAATTAAATTCTGGATTTGACAGGGAGCCAATGGAGAGAAACTAAAACTGGAGAGATATGAACTACAAAGTCCATGCTCAAAAATCCAGGTATACAATCCAACATTTTTCAGTCAGGTCATCTGGACAGTTTCTTTTTTTTTTTTGTGCTGAAACGTTTCGCCTTCGGTCTGAAAGGCTTCATCAGTCAAGGAAACACACAACAAAACTGATTCTTCCCCCTTTGGAGTAAGCTGTTGGGGGAAGAATCAGTTTTGTTGTGTTTCCTTGACTGATGAAGCCTTTCAGACCGAAGGCGAAACGTTTTAGCACAAAAAAAAAGAAACTGTCCAGA
>NC_056516.1:479682-483623 GCF_014905685.2 Nematolebias whitei | reverse complement strand
TGTTGGGGGGAAGAATCAGTTTTGTTGTGTTTCCTTGACTGATGAAGCCTTTCAGACCGAAGGCGAAACGTTTTAGCACAAAAAAAAAGAAACTGTCCAGATGACCTGACTGAAAAATGTTGGAGAGATAATCTCCTACCAACTCCAGTTAAGACTCTGGCAGCAGCATTTTGGATCAACTGAAGACTATTTAAAGAAGTATTTGGACATTGTAATAGTCCAGTCTAGACGTGACAAATGCATGAACCAGTTTTTCTGCATCATTTTTAGATAAGATGTTTCTAATTTTAGCGCTATTACACAGGCGGAAGAAGGCAGTTCTTGTAACATTTTTAATGTGGGGGATGAAAGACATGTCCTGATCAAAAATGACACCAAAGTTTTTAACATTAAAGCTGGAGGCCAGATTAATGCCATCCAAAGAGGGCGAAAGACTGAAAAATTCATTCCTAAGGTGCTCAGCTTAAAAACCAAAACCTCAGTCTTGTCTGTATTCAAAATCAGAAAATTTAGGGTCATCCAGGTTTTTATGCCTTTAAGACATGCTTGTAGTCTAAGTAGCTGATTGGATTCATTGGTTTTAATGGACAATTATAACTGTGTATCATCAGCAGAACAATGAAATTTTTTCCCATGCTGATTTGTATTGGTCCAAGCACTGAACTCTGAGGAACTCCATGACTAACGTTAGTGTATGATGAAGATTTATTATTTATGGTCATCTGGTTATTCATGATTTAACCTTTTTGTTATTTATTATTTACATTTACAAATTAGAATCTATCAGATAAATATTATACAAACCAAATTAGACCTGTTCCTGTAATTCTATCATATTCAAGTCTCTGTATTAGAATATTGTGATCAACTTTATCAAATGCAGCACTGAGGTCTAACAGGACCAGTGTAGACAAGTCCAATTTCAGAGGCCATGAGAATATAATTAGTAACTTTCACCAGTGCAGTTTCAGTGCTATGGTGAGCTCTAAACCCTGACTGAAACTCTTCAAACAGATTATTTCTTTGCAGATGATCACGTAACTGACCTGCAACTATTTTCTCAAGAATTTTTGTAGTGCTATATAAGTATAGTCAGTAGTAGTAGTAAAAACAAAATGAATACAGAATGGCAGGTCCATGTGTAGACTCAACAGGAGAAAAAAATGTATTTCCATTTGTTTTAGTTGTGTGTGTGTGTGTGTGTGTGTGTGTGTGTGTGTGTGTGTGTGTGGGGGGGGGGGGTTATAGTAGATAAATTGTATGAATCAAGATTCATTATATTAGATTTTATACAAAGATTTTCACTGCGACAGCAGACCACAGTGACCCCCTGAATATTTCCCACATGGCCACATAGCCACAGCCATTGCTCTCTGCTTTAGGCTCTTCACTCTCTACCCCATCCCTCCACCCCGCCAACCCAAACAGACAGATTTATTAAAAACCAGAGAGCTATTGCATGTAAGCATGCCCTGTGTGCAGCCCGAGATGGACCTGACACTGGTTCTAGAAATAAAACATGCTACTTGGAGTTTGCTACAAAAGCTCCATGGAATTCCAGACACCTTTGGTTTGATATGTAAGGCACACACTGCAGTACGGCCACAATATGATGATGGTAACAAGAGATTTATGGCACACAACAAGCTATTAAGGAGCTGTATGTGGTGGGGTAATCAGGGGGGGAAATGGGCTGGAAATTCTCTTCTTCATGCCACATTGATTCATCCTTCAGTGAGAGAAACCTCCCCATTATGCATACCTCATCGGAAAAGGGCCCTGGGGCCGATCAAAGCAGACCCACAGAGCACTGATCCTAGGTCTGCTGTGAGGTCAACAAAGATCTCCCCCTGCAGCATCTGGACTCTCAGGTGGACCCCACAGCTGCTTGATGCATGGACTATTGGTAATATTGCTGCACAAGCAAAGAGGGCTTCACATATCATGTGAGTTCAGGGTGGGCGGGCGGGGGGGGGGGTTAACAGCGTCATTGTGTTTTACTGAATCAGCTACAAGCTATATTCTGTTTCAGAAAATAAAGGCCTACAAATTCTTAAAGGAATGCACAGTTCTCAAGATTGTCCATGGACTTCAAAATTCTGGCATCAGTAACATATGATGCCAGAATTTTAGAATATCATCATTTTATGTTGAGACAACAGAGTTGTAGCAATAAAATTGACTGAATTATTGCAGTTTTTGTGTTTACCAAAATCTGTTGGCTGTAGTGGCCATCTTAAAGGTAATCAGTTGTAGAGGTAGATTCAATGATTACTTTCATTAAAATCCATCCAATTTTTTAAGAGCTATTTTGCTTACAGAGAAACAGAATAAATTCTTACAGTGAATGCTAACATCTTAAACTGTTATTGACAAATAAAATGTAAAAAAAATGTCTGAATAAATGTATCCTAATTAAATTAAATGCTGTTCTTGAACACTTGGACACAATTCAAAAACTTGGCCTCTCTGTAAAGGTATACTCTGAATTGTAGTCATAAATATTGTAAGTGTAACTATGAAAGTCCATGCTCAATCATCCATGCACAAAATCCAATAATGGTCAATCAGGTCATCTGGACAGTTTCTTTTTTGTGGAAAGACATTTCGCCCTTTATCCGGAGGGCTTCATCAGTCTGAGGAGTCCCAAGTAAATTGTTTTCTCCACTAAGCAGTACACTCTTTTAGCGGACCAGCCAGTTTGTTGGTGATAACTCGATGACTCCTCCCAGGCAGGCAGCCACAGCCAAAGTGGTTCAAGACATCAAAGTTCATGCTCAATCACACTAAAGGAGTGTACTGCTTAGTGGGGAAAACAGTTTACTTGGGACTCAGACTGATGAATCCCTCCAGATAGAGGGTGAAACGTCTTTCCACAAAAAATAAACTGTTCAGATGACCTGATTGACCATTATTGGGAAACTGTAACTACTATATTCCTCTTCTTTCAGCTGCTCCCTTTTTCAGTGGACCCCACAGCAAACTAACTCACATAAAGACTTTGGCTGAACAAGTCATAACATTCCTGATGCATCCTTAAATTTCTATTCTGACCATACAATTGTTTATTGTCACACTAAATCGGTTGCTAAGGTTTTTCAGCTTTTACAGTTTGCATTCCGCATCATTCAGTCAGATTTGTTCCATCTCAGACTTGTGCTAAATGCTGACAAACCCAAAGGGATGTTGGTTTTAAATAGGATGTTGGTACCAGCAGTCCATCCTTTTATCTTATCTATTAATGGTGTTCCTATTGAGTTTATTGATTCTTACAAATACTTGGTGTCAAGGTTTTCTCAGGCAGGACAGGAATGAACCCATACTGCAGGCAGGACTCGGGAAGCAGGATGTAGAAAACAATACTTTAATAATAACATAAAGAGGCTGACGCGGCAGCAAACTTACACGACTAGGAGCAGACTTGGAACAGGACAGAGCAAGGACTGTACCCAACGAGACGAACCAAAAATTGACAGGACTAACAGAAGGACTTATATACACAAACAAGACATGAGACAAGGGTGATCTTGATCAGATAATTAAAGCAAAACACTAGGGAGGACAGACAGGGAAGGCCCAATAGATGGAGCCATCTTTACAGTATCCCCCCCTCAAAGACGCACCCGGGCATCCCCCCCGAAGACTAGGGCGGGTGGATGGAGGAACTACAAGGGTGGCGGGCCCAAAAAAACACATACAAGGAACAAAAAAGGTTGAATCATGTCATCTGGACTTCGTTTTTTTGGTTAAAAAGAAACGTTTCGCCCCTCATCCAAGAGGCTTCGTCAGTCTGAGGCCTAGCCATCTGGTATTACCCAGAAGCCACCCTGACTCTTGTGTTTCAAGCCTGCCTCAGATACCCCTGAAGTCTGGCCTTTTCACTAATGGTTTCAAAAACACAAAGTTTGTTTTCTCAGTCATCCAGGTATATAACAACAAAA
>NC_056516.1:472790-479582 GCF_014905685.2 Nematolebias whitei | reverse complement strand
GGGGGGGGGGGGGGTCGCTGTTTACATCAGAGATTCTTTGGTTGCTAGTCTTGTGTCTTCTAAAACAATTCCAAACCAGTTCGAAGCCTTATCTGTAAACATCACCTTGAATGAAGGCCAGATCTTAACTGTAGTCTGCTGCTACCGCCCACCCTCAGCATCACCTGAGGCTCTGTCTGCCCTGATGGAATTTCTTGGTAATTTAAAATTCAAAGAGATCCTTTTGGCTGGAGACCTCAACATTGATTGGTGTAAGTCGACCCCCCTCTGTGATAAATTCAAGGAATGTTGCCTGTCTCTCAATCTTACCCAATTGATCGACTCTCCCACTAGATTAAACAAAAACCGTCCTGAAAAATCCTCCATCTTAGACCTGTTTCTAACTAATATGCCTCACAAATTCCCTGATACAGGTGTATTCGCTGATATTTTGAATGATCATTGTGTGACAGCTGCTTTGAGAGATATTAAACTTCCACCTTCTAAGCCCAAATTAATTCAAAAAACGGATCTGAAACATTTTTGTGAACAGTCATTCCTCTGGGATCTGTCTCACTTTGACTGGCATCGTATTCTAACTGATGACGTGAACTCCGCTTGAAACTTTTTTCATAATAGTTTCATTTATTTTGTGAACAAACATGCTCCTTTTCGTCAGTTCAGAATAAAGGGACAAGACAGCCCCTGGTTTACTCCAGAGCTAGCTGACCTCCTACACTGGAGAAATCATCTTTGGGCCACATCGAGAAAATCTGACTCAGACACTGATTGGTTGAGTTTTCGACAGATGATGAATAAATTCACAACTGCTGTCAAAGCAGCAAAACGCAACTATTTCTTATCTCAGACCTCCAAAAATCTAAATGACCCTAACAGATTTTGGAAAACCAGCAAATCTCTCTCAGGCACCACCCAATCATCTGACCTCCCATCACAACTTCTCGTTAACTCTGTTCCTATGTCAAATAAGCACGAGATCCTGAATTGTTTCAACAAACATTTTATTGCTTCTAGTTCTTTATTTGACACAGTTACTAACAGAAAACCAGCCATTTCCCCTAATAACCAAACTTCTACAAATCAAATCCCTCCTACAAGTCAATCCTCAGTTAATCACAGCTTCTCTTTTTCTCCATTCTCAGTCAGTGAGGTTAATAAACTGTTAAAAGATCTTGACCCTAAAAAATCTGCAGGTCCAGATGAACTTCCACCTTACTTCTTAAGGCTGGCTGCTCATATCATCACAGTCCCTGTGACCCACATCTTCAATCTCTTCATAAGACAAAACTCCATCCCAGGCACTTGGAAAACAGCCTTTGTTCTTCCTTTACTGAAGGGAGGTGACCCCACCTCACTGAACAACTATCGACCAATCTCTAAACTCTGTATTTTAGCCAAGGTTCTAGAAAAACTGATAAACTCTCAAATCAAAATCTAAAAAAGTTAAATCTGGTCCTCTGGACATTCAAAAAAACAAAACAAAGCAAATCAACAAAAAATGTAGAAACGTTTCATCTCTCATCCGAGAGACTTCCTCAGTCTGAGGAGCTGTATTCAGCTCAGTCTCTTAAATAGCACCGTCTCAGGGTGGATCAACCAGTTTTGCTGTTGACAACCAAAACCAGCTGATCACATGCTCAAGAAGGCCCATCAGCATAACAATGGATCATTAGCACACTGATGGCTGTTTACTGTTCACAGAGGGCTGAGTGATACTAGCAATCACAGCGTTGTAAGAGGGGGACAGTTGAACTCGGAGGCCTCCACCCCTGTTTAATGATGGACGATTTCTTTTCACAAAGATGGCCTCCTTTACTCCTCTCTCAAACCATCGTTCCTCTCTGTCCAGGATGGGAACATCTTCATCCCTGAAAGAGTGACCGCTGGCCTGGAGATGAGTGTAGACCGCAGAGTCCTGGCCTGATGATGTTGATCTTCTGTGCTGGGCCATCCTTTTGGCCAGTGGCTGTTTTGTTTCCCCGATGTAAGACTGATCACAGCCCTCCTGACACTGAACAGCATACACAACATTGCTCTGTTTGTGCCGAGGGACTGGATCTTTGGGATGAACCAGTCTTTGCCGTAATGTATTTTGGGGTTTAAAAGCCACTGGGACGTTATGTTTAGAAAATAAACGTCTCAGTTTCTCTGATACTCCCTCAACATATGGAATGACCACTGGTCTGGGTCTGGGTTCCTCCTTTTCACCTGTTGGCTGACTGGAGTCCTGTTTGGGTTTCTTCTCTGCTTTCAGGAAGGCCCAGTTAGGATATCCACATTGCTCTAGAGCCTGTCTTGTGTGGGATTTCTCCTTCTGCCTGGCTCCTGAGCTAGTGGGGACGCTGTCTGCTCTGTGATACAGAGTCCTGATGACTCCTAACTTGTGCTCCAAAGGGTGATGGGAGTCAAACTGCAAATACTGATCTGTGTGTGTGGGTTTGCGGTACACCTCAGTTTGCAAATGTCCTCTATCAGAGACTGAGACCTCACAGTCCAAGAAAGCCAACCTGTCATTTTTTACATCTTCTCGTGTGAACTTGATATATTTATCCACAGAGTTGATGTGGTCAGTAAAATGTTGGACTTCCTGAGATTTGATTTTAACCCAGGTGTCGTCAACATACCTGAACCAATGACTTGGTGGTGTCCCTGAAAAGGACGTCAAGGCTCTCTTTTCTACCTCCTCCATGTACAGGTTGGCAACAATAGGAGAAACTGGAGACCCCATAGCACACCCATGTTTCTGCCTATAATATTGCTCCCCATATGTGAAGTAGGTTGACTGCAGGCACAGTTTCAAGAGTTGACACAGTTGTTCTGTGGAAAGCGTGGTCCTGCTGCTCAGAGTGGTGTCTGATTTTAATCTTAAACTGACCACCTCTACTGCATCATCAACAGGAATGCACGTAAAGAGTGATGTGACATCAAAAGAGACCATTGTTTCATCAGTCTCCATGATGACATCCCTCACCTTGTCCACAAAGTACATGGTGTTCTGTATGTGGTGTTCTGAGCTGCCAACTCAGGGTTCAACTCCGGGTTCAACTGTCCCCCTCTTACAATGCTGTGATTGCTAGTATCACTCAGCCCTCTGTGAACAGTAAACAGCCATCAGTGTGCTAATGATCCATTGTTATGCTGATGGTCCTTCTTGAGCATGTGATCAGCTGGTTTTGGTTGTCAACAGCAAAACTGGTTGATCCACCCTGAGACGGTGCTATTTAAGAGACTGAGCTGAATACAGCTCCTCAGACTGAGGAAGTCTCTCGGATGAGAGACGAAACGTTTCTACATTTTTTGTTGATTTGCTTTGTTTTGTTTTTTTGAATGTCCAGAGGACCAGATTTAACTTTTTTAGATTTTTCTACCTGGATTATTGAGCATGCATCAGGATATCTCAAATCAAAAATTACCTGGACTCATTTAACATCTTACCTCCACATCAATCTGGTTTCAGGAAACAACACAGCACAACCACTGCTTCACTGAAGGTTCTTAATGATGTTGTTGAAGCACTGGATGCTAAGGATTATTGTGCTGCACTTTTCTTAGACCTGTCTAAAGCTTTTGACACTGTGGATCATAACATCTTGTGTCATAAACTCTCAGAAATCGGTTTCTCAGAACACATCATTGATTGGTTCTCTAACTATCTTTCAGACCGGAGGCAATGTGTTCAACATAATGGTACTTCCTCCAGTTATTTAACAGTCAACAATGGTGTACCACAAGGCTCAGTCTTAGGACCCACCCTCTTTACAATCTACATACATAATGTAGGTAAAAACATCCCTAATGCATCCATACATTTCTATGCTGATGACACAGTTGTTTATTGTCTAGCTAAAACTGTTGCTAAGGCTTTCCAGCGTTTGAAATCTGCATTCAACTACATCCAGACTGAATTGTTCCGCCTCAAACTTGTCCTAAATGCCGACAAAACCAAAGGGTTTGGTCGCCTGATTTTTAGCGGGGCCACGAGGTCTAAAATCTTAGAGCAGGTTGTATCATGCCTACTGAGCAGCTCCTACATACTAATACAGGCAGAGGTTTCAGGGACTGAGGCAGCATCAGTAGTGAATGCAGAGGAAAAAAGAGCAGCTGTTGAAGAGTTAAATATCCAACAACTCTTACCTGGAGCAGGGGATTTAGACTCATGAATAACAGAGGTTTCAAATGAAATGGGTTTGTGATCTGAAACAATAGCATCCCCAATTTCCAGATTAACCACAGATAATCCACAAGACAGAACTAAATCAAGTGTATGGCCCTCTTGATGAGTTGGACCAACAACATTTTGCACAAGGTTGAAAGATTGGATCAGATTTAGAAACTCCTGCACCAAAGGCTTGTCAAACATGTACATTAAAGTCCCCCAGAATCAAGACCCTGTCGTAATTGAGCAGTATTCCAGTCAGAAAGTCAGAAAATTCACTTATTAAGTTTTTGTTGTACGAAGGTGGCCTGTAGATCAGGCTGCATAGTGTCGGGTTGGAGAAGCCCAGCTCAAAATACAGCAGTTCAAAACTCTGAAAAGCTACAGCCTGTAGTTGTCTGCAGTTCCAGAACTTTTTAAAAACTGTTAATAATCCACCACCCCTACCAGAAGTCCTTGGAGCATTAAAAAAGGCACAATCCACCGGCAAAAGTTCAGAAAAAACACTTAACTCACCAGGGACAAGCCAGGTCTTTGTAACAAACATGAAGTCCAATCCATTGGAGCAGAAAAAGTAATTTAAGATGAATGTTTTATTTTCCAGCGACCTCACATTCAGCAGAGCAATCTTAGCAGGACCAGTAGCTGACGGAAAAGCTGAGCACAAAGCACATATCAGCTGTTTCAGATTTTTAGAGTTTGAACCACGCCTCCTAGGAACAGAGACACCACAGCTGTGCGCGCGCTATGTTTTCGGGCAGGCAGAAATGCTGCGCGCTGCAGGTAAACAGGGACATCAACAAGCAGAGGGGGTGGGGATCCAGAGCCCCAATCAAAGTGGTCGAACAAGTCGGGGTTTGTAGTAGATAACTGTATATTTAAAAGTTGTTGGCGATCATAAATAAGCAGTGAGTTGATGTCACCAGAGAAAAATGACAAAAACAGAAAAAAAACGATCAAAACAGAAAGAGATGAACGGCAAGCCACCAGCACCGGCGCCATCTTCCCGTAAGTTCCTATTAGTTATAGGTTTAGAGATTAATATTTTTTGCTTTTTGTTTGTGAAACAAGGTCAGAGAAAGTTGGTTCTAGTTCGGTCAATTGGACCCGGTGTTACACCATATTCTGTGACCTGCAACAGTGCATGCAACACCGCCCCCTACGTCACAATATATGGTGGTCACAGAATATGGTATAACATTGGTTCTCAACGAGCTCCAAACAGGAAGTTGATTCATTTTCGGTTTCCTTACTGTAGTTGAACCGGAAGATTCATTTTTAGTGAAATATTTCCATACTATTGATGCATTTCTACCTGTTTTCCAAGACTGGGCCTGCTCCGCTCCATCTGTCTGCTTGGAGGAATGGAGGAATCCATTTTGTAACCCATGCCGGTGCGGATCACGTGACGCAATGACGTAACGGCGACGTAATGACGTTACCACGAATACTCAAT
This sequence comes from Nematolebias whitei, assembly GCF_014905685.2. Taxonomy (NCBI): domain Eukaryota; kingdom Metazoa; phylum Chordata; class Actinopteri; order Cyprinodontiformes; family Rivulidae; genus Nematolebias; species Nematolebias whitei. The sequence continues at coordinate 473,970 of NC_056516.1, read as the reverse complement.
ATGAAATTAAAAAACTCGATAGATGTCCTAGGATTCGATGTGTAGATTACTCAAGTAGTCTGTTAAAGCCTTAGTGTACAGGGGCGAGCCAGAGTTCGTCGTCTGACTCAGCATCTTCCCCCAACGTCCACCCGAAGTAAGTTGATGAATAATGAGCAGGATAAAAGGAGAAACTAGACCTGGGTGCCGTGTGGTTACATTGGAGCTGAGACCTCTTTCTCTCTTCCTGCAGCAGGAGAGGTGAAGGCAGAACTTCCACCGCCTGACTCTAGTACTCCAGTCCCAGGACTGGTTCAGTCGAAAAGGCATTGCACCAGACATCAGATCTCTTCATCTGGACAGACTTGGATAAAAACAGGTGAACGGAATTCAGGAGATCCTGCCCACTGGATTCAGGTTTGTGGTCGGTTCGTACGTCGAGGTTTTCTCAGGCAGGACAGGAATTAACCCATAGTGCAGGCAGTACATAGAAAACAATACTTTAATAATAACATAAAGAGGCTGACGTGGCAGCAAACTTACACGACTAGGAGCAGACTTGGAACAGGACAGAACAAGGACTGTACCCAACGAGACGAACCGACAAATGACAGGACTAACAAAAGGACTTATATACACAAACAGGACATGAGACAAGGGTGATTTTAATCAGACAATTAAAGCAGAACACTAGGGAGGACAGACAGGGAAGGCCCACTAAATGGCGACATCTTTACACTTGGGAATATTGGTCGATACATATCTCTCCTTAAAGCCTTATGTTGAAAACTTGTTAAAGAAATTGAAATTAAAACTGGGTTTCTTTGTCAGAAATAGATCTTGTCTAACTCTGAATGTTAGGAAACACCTTTAAACTGCTACTTTCCTTCCCTCCATTGCCTACGGTTACATAGATGAATGATCCTGCAAGCACCTTGCAGATGTTTGATGCTTTCTATCATGGTGCGCTAAGATTCATAACTGGCTGTAACTATCATACCCATCACTGCACCCTGTATTCACTGGTTAACTAGTCATCATTAACTTCACTTAGACTCACTCACTGGTAAATTTTCATCTTTACAGTAGTCGCTCATTTATTGCGAGGGTTACATTCCGGACCACCCACGCAATAAGTGAAAATCCGTGAAGTAACAAGGTTATATTTATTTTGGTATATATATATATATATATATATATA
>NC_056516.1:465376-472690 GCF_014905685.2 Nematolebias whitei | reverse complement strand
TTTTTTTTGAATGTCCAGAGGACCAGATTGAACTTTTTTGGATTTCTCTACCTGGATTATTGAGCATGCATCAGGATAGTAGAAATAATAGCACAAGGAGCGGATGCAACAGTTTCAGTGTTGTATCCAGGAGAAGAAAAATGGGTGAATGTACCTGTAAAGAAATGTTATATAAGAGAAAACTAATGATTCTTTCTCTATCTATAAGCAGTACTTTTTGTCTCTACAGCTTGATGTTTCCTTGGTCTTTGCTGACTGGACAATCGGGGCCGCCTAGGAGCCAACATGGGAGAAGCTGGTGGCAGGCGCCCGTCAGATGGGAGTGCAGGCTGTTTGGGCATCACGTGCCTTGTCGCAGGTGTCTTGGTCCTGATGGCCAACGTCTCATCAGCAACACCAGTACGTGTCTTGGAGGAGGATCAGGTGTTCACGTTTGGTTGGAAAAATGCAAGCAAGAACAGAGTGCAAAGTTACTTCACATGTTTGAAACACAAAAAGCTGCCTGATAGGGAACATCGCAACTGACTGTCCTATGTACAAGTGTCGGGCATGCTACACCAGGAAAACCATCCCAGTGGTACCTAAGGGATGTCAGATTAGAATTTATGTGGAAACCCCACTGTGTAACATGTATAAGAACGGTACATGTAAACCGGATGAAAAAAAAAATAGAACAAAGTTTGACTTTACTGCAAATTAAACAAAGGAGAAGGAAACATGCCTCGTTGGCAGTTCATCAAGTTGGAGTCTGGATGCCTTCGGTGGTCATGACTCAAGAAGAAACTGCTAAAATTCTACTGAAAGAAATAAAAATGGCAAATAAAGATGTGGAACAGCACGGAAGAAGTGCTCTCCAACATAACTGAAGCTCTAAACTGGACCGTGTGCACCTTTCAATCTTTCCACGCACAGCTGCAGAAGGAGCGTTTCTAGAGGGTGGTGACCACATCCAACCACCACAAGTGGAGATGGCTGTGGAACATATCAGGTGCACACTGGTTGGTTTTGAAACCTGAATTGACAAAATGTACAAAAAACATGTGTGAAGGACATTGGGTTCAGTATCTTGTGAGCAATGCAACTACAGTGTGCAAGTATAATGTTTTACCTGTACAAGGATACTGGTTTTTGAAAATACAAGGTGAATGGTTTGAGCCACAGACAAATCTCACCTATGACGTGAAACTTTGCAAGACGGCTGATAAAGGAGTGGTATGTATGCTGCAAATAGGTCATGTTAACCCATGTTTAACCAAAGACGAGGTATTGTGTGATTGGACTCATGAACCAGCTAGAGCAACAATAAAAAGTCATCCTCAATTACCTAAGGTGCATTTCTCTGGATGTGTGTATGGTGTACATCTGTGGACTTGGAACAACCAGACTTATCAATTAACTAATTATAGTTCCACCACTCGACTAACAGAGGTACAATGGCAAACTTTGCACGTATCCTGGCGAGTCTCCCTAGACCGTTTCAAATGCGCATTGAATGGGTCTACAGAGCTGAAACGAATGAATGAATCTCATAAGTCTAAACGTGTCTGATCTAACAGTGTCCACCTGCATTGCTCAAGGAAAGGTTTTACATGTGGCTAAACTAATAGAGCAGGCGTCAGCCTATCATTGGTGAGACATATTCACAGGAATGTCATCTACGGCGCAAAATATATGCAGTATCTCCTTTTTTCATTTTGATTTTATGTATCTCTGTATTAACATTGTGTAATTTGGGTACTTGTTTTTATATTAGGAGGGTTAAAAAAAGAATTAATCAGAAAATTTATAATAAAGCTTGGTAGTGAAAATAATTATACAGACAATGGATACATGATTTGGTAGGGAGAAAACTATAGTCACACTCAAACCTGAACACCTACCAGATGTTTTGATCTACAACTATCGTGTCAGGGGGAATGTAATAAATCGAGCGTTCCAAGGGTTTGAAACTCGTCTGGATTTTCTTAACTTTATGAGTGAGTTTATTCAGGACAAAGTTATGAGGTTATTCCCAGAACAATTTCAATTTTCAGGGGAGTGATTTTCAGAATTAAAATGTCTAAATTGCCATAAAAGGCAAGGGTGGAATGATATAAGAATGATTATTTTGATGCTTTTATGTCAATTTATACTCATTTTATATGCAGCTTAACTGTACAAATCAGGCCTTGTGCTGCAGAGGGTGATGTGCTTCAAAGGAATGTAGATAAGTCTCCGGGAGTGTTCTTACCGAAAGACTTGGCCCGTCTGGCAGTTACAACGACCCAGAGTTTTCTGTAAACATGTCTTTCATCCATCAGGCTCGTACACAAAGGCCTTGGGTTTGAAAGACATGTTTTTAAGAGCCATCGCTCTGCTGCACAACTGCCTTGATAACGGGTAAACATGTTTTGCTGTGCCCGCACGTCACCCAGCCAGAGGGGGAGTATAAAAGTGTAACACTCAGAATAAGAGTTGAAGTCTGCTGTGGCTCCTGATCCGATGCCCAGCCTGAATTGATGTTACCTTCTCACTCGGACTGAAATGGCTTCCCGATCTGGTGTCACAGTGAGGGGCTTTTTACATCAATATCTGATTTGTACTGAATGTACTTTTGCTTCACTGTATCTGTGGCAGTTTAATAAATGACACTTATTATTCTAGCAGAAACAGCAAGTGAGTTTTTATTCATTGCTCCGACCATTTTCCCCGAACCTGTATTTTGTTTAAGATCATTTCATAGAACAGATGAGGACTTAGACTTGCTGATAATGTCAGCAATGTCATCAGCAGAGGGGAGGGAGAAGACAGAGAAGGGGAGGGAGGGAGGGGGGAGTTCAACATAGATGCTGGGGGCGGTATTAGGTCCAAGGTGTTTATGAATTGAAAGAATCTTTTCATTGAAATAAGACATCAGAGAGTTGCAAAATTCTGTGGAAACCATGTGAGAGGGCAATGAGTTAGGAGATGAGACTGGACGGTTAAGGAGAGAGAACAAAGTCTTTGAATTGCCAACATTGGAACTGATAATGTCAGAGAAGTAGCTGGATTTGGCTTGAGAAATACTGTCCTTATACTGGATGACGTGGTTCGCATAGAGTTCCTTGTGAATTGAGAGACCGGATTTCTTGTAGAGACGCTCCAACCTCTGACCTTTGAATTTCAGAGAACGGAGTTCTGGAGTGAACCAGGGTGCAGAGTTGGAGAAGGAGACAGACCGGGTTTTCAGAGGAGCGACAGAGTTAAGGATATCCTGATGCATGCTCAATAATCCAGGTAGAAAAATCCAAAAAAGTTCAATATGAGTTAAGGATGTTGGTGAGACTGTTATTGTAGAATGTGACAAGGTCATCTGGGTTAAAAGAATTGAAGGTGAAGATGGTATTATTAATATGAGACAAAAGAATGTCATGGTTGATATTCTTAATATTACGGAAGGAAAGAGTACGTTGAGGTTTTTCTGAAGAAAATTTAAGATTGACACTGAATGAAATCATGAGGTGATCAATAAATGGAAGTTCATCAGAAGAAAAGTTAAGAGGAGAGAGTCCAGAGCAGCATAATAAGTCCAAAGTGTGGCCCTTTATGTGTGTTGGAAAGTTAATGAACTGTTGGAAGCCACAGCTGTCGAGGCAGGATGTGAAGTCTCTGGTTAGGGGGTCGTTGTCTTCATCCATATGAATGTTGAAGTCTCCAAGCAGAATAATGTTGGGTGAAAGAGCTGAGAGATGGGCGATTAGAGCAGCAAAGTCATTTATAAAAGAGTTGTTAATTTTGGGCGGACGGTAGAAAGTGGCAACAATGGTGGGCGTAGTGCCTGAGAGTAGACACACAGTGTGATCAAAGGAGGGAGAGGGAGGTGTGTGAACTGGCGTGACTTTCCAGTTCTCGCGGTGAATTATCGCGAGACCTCCTCCGCGGCCGGACTCGCGGGATTTGGCGATGTAAACAAACCCCGATGGGGTAGATTCATTCAGGTGGAACAAATCATTTTGTTGTTGCCACGTTTCTGTTAGACAAATGATCTCCTCTTCATTTACCCTACATGCAGAGATCAAAGTTCAAGGTGAGAAACCTATACCTGTTTCTGCTTTCATCGACTCTGGAGCTGACACAGAGTTTATTGATCAAGAGTTTGCCAAATTTGTGGGCATTGAACTGGTCCAAACCACCAGACCCCACAAGATTTTAGCTTTAGATGGACATTCACTGCATGACACTCATCTTGAGACAGTGCCTGTTTCATTAAAGCTCAGTGGCAATCACTAGGAGAGAATAAAATTATTTGTTATCAACTCCCCCCAGTTACCCATCATTTTTGGTACCACATGGCTTGATAAACACAATCCACACATTAACTGGAGGGGGAAGGAAATAGTAGGGTGGTCCGAGGAATGTTTATCCACATGTATGTTTAATGCGGTGTCACCCACTATTCCCCCAGAAAAGATTGAGGAAACTTATCCTGACCTCCCTAAAGTGCCAGAGAATTATCACGACCTAAAAAAAGTATTTAATAAAATCAAAGCTACCTCTTTGCTTGCCCATAGATCATATGACTGTTCAATTGAATTACTACCTGGTTCCACACCACCTAAGGGTGGCCTGTATTCTCTGTCTGAACCAGAAAGTCAGGCCTAGCAAAAATATATTAATGAATCACTCCAGGCTGGCATAATCCGACCTTCAGCATCACCAGCTGGAGCCGTTTTTTTTCTTTGTGGGCAAAAATGATGGATCGCTTCACCCTTGTATTGATTATCGGGGTTTATACAAAATTACTGTCAAAAATAAGTACCACTTACCTCTCATGACATCTGCATTCGACCTCATCCAAGGAGCCATGATCTTTACTAAACTTGACCTAAGAAATGCATACCACCTGGTTCGCATTAAGAAGGGAGATGAGTGGAAGACCACCTTCAGTACCCCAACTGGACACTATGAATACCTAGTAATGCCTTTTGGACTCACCAATGCTCTTGCTGTGTTCCAGGCTTTAATGACGTTTTAAGAGACATTGTCAATCATCTATCCATCCATCCATTATCTTTACCTGCTTATTCCATTTTGGGTCACGGGGGTGGCTGGTGCCCAAGTCCAGCAATCACTGTGCAAGGGGCGGGGTACACCCTGGACAGGTCGCAAGTCCATCACAGGGCCACATAGAGACAAACAACCATTCACTCACTCACTCACCTAGGGACAATTTAGAGTTATCAATCAGCCTAACATGCATGTTTTTGGTCTGTGGGAGGAAACCGGAGCACCCGGAGAAAACCCACGCATGCACAGAGAGAACATGCAAACTCCACCCAGAAAGGCCCCTGGACCGGGGTTTGAACCAAGGACCCGCTCGCTGAGAGGCAGCAGCTCTACCAGTTGCGCCACCGTGCTGCGCACCAACAGACATGTTCCTGTTTTTAGTATTTTACATCACTTTATAATGAAGCTGTTTTTGTTTTTTATATAAATTTCAAATCATATTTTTTTTATGATTGTCTACTGTTGTACTGATAAATATCTCCTGGAGGGTAAACTATATCTTGGATGTAGAGGCCTGTATTAGACATGAATGGGAGAGCATTCCTATTTCTAATTTTGAGAAACTGGTCTCCTCTGTCCCCAGACGTCTGTTGAGTGTTGGAAGAAGAAGGGGGGATGCCACACAGTGGTAAAAATGGACTTGTCCCATCTTTTTTGGGATTTGTTGACGTCATGAAATTTGGAAACAACAGATTTTTCCCTTAAAATGATACATTCTCTCAGTTTAAACTTTTGATCTGTGATTTGTGTTCTATTCTGAATAAAATATTGTATGTTGGCACCTCCACATCATTGCCACCCGTTTTTATTCACAATTTGTTTAGTGTCCCAACTTTTTTGGAATCCGGTTTGTAATACTTCTGTACTTAATACTTGAAAATGTTTGCTTTGATATTGTTTTATAAATTCTATGTTCTTTAAGCCATCTGTTGTACAACGTTTGTTGTATATTTATTTAAATATAATCATCAGAAAATTTTTTAAATGTTCAATATGCTTAAATATCAAAATAACTTGATGATTACATTGTACTAACTGGTGTACTTTGGTTTCTAAGGACAGTATAACCACTACTAAAATGTAGACTACACCACCGGTAGTAGGAGATATAAGAAGGCAGCAGACCAAGGAGTGATTTACTGGAGTCCCTCGTTACTGCATGGTTCGACTTTCACAGACTCGCTCTTTTGCAGTTTTTCAAAGTAAGATTGACAACAAGGCCCTGTGATGGACTTGCGACCTGTCCAGGGTGTACCCCGCCCACAGTGATTGCTGGATCTGGGCACCAGCGACCCCCGTGACCCAAAATGGAATAAGCGGGTAAAGAAAATGGATGGATTGATGGATGGATGGATTGACAACAAGGGAAAAAAAATACACCGATGGGTGTACAACACGATTGCCAACTTTAATGTTACTCACATGATTGGGACAGTACAGGATACTGTACAGTAAAAAGTTATGAAAAAATAAAATACTTCAAAACAGATGCCGCCATTTTGTAGTTTTCTTAATAAGCATACTGCTCATAAGGACTACATTTCCTAGAAGCCAACAGTGTCCCGCTCAGAAGCCCCATTGCCTTCTGTTGAAATACGTAGAGGGAAAGTTTTGATCTGGTCTGAAAAAGTTTGTTCCTTTACAGAGACTTTGGCGCCCAGCAAATTCAAAGAGCCACATGGAACCGGACCAGAACAAGAGCAGAATCGGACCTCAAGACCCAGTGGTGGACCCGAGAGCTGGTAGCAGGCCAATGAGGACTTCCTAGTGGGGAATGTGCCGCCATAGGTCCGACATTCTCTCTGGAGCCCATTAGGACTTTTTCATCCAGATTTGGACTCAATTTGGTCCCATGCTGGCCATCCAAAGGTCTCCCCTCCCCACTCCAAAATGTGCTTTGGTGCTCAAGGGATGCACTTAACTGGAGCAGAACTGGACCTCTAGACCCATCTGCGAACCTGAGAGCTGGTAGCCTACCCATGAGGACTTCAGAGCAATGGTGTGCAGCCGTAGGTCCGGTGTTCTCTATAGAATCCACCGCCATTCCCCTGAGCCAGAGCCAACCAGAACTGGCAGGGTAGGTCAGCCGAAACAGAACATAGAAAGGAACGGAAGCAAGCTGCTACTGTTCTGCCAGTTGGTGAGTAGAATGTAGTAGCTACATATATAGTACTGTAGGTATGTTGTTAAAATGATGTAGGTTTAAGAGTTAAGAACATTGCAAGACTGTGGGAAGGGTTTCTAGAGCATATATATATATATATATATATATATATATATATATATATA
>NC_056516.1:459303-465276 GCF_014905685.2 Nematolebias whitei | reverse complement strand
ACATACAGGTCCTTCTCAAAAAATTAGCAAATTGTGATAAAGGTCATTATTTTCCATAATGTAATGATAAAAATTAAACTTTCATATATTTCAGATTCATTGCACACCAACTGAAATATTCCAGGTCTTTAATTGTTTTAATACTGATGATTATGGCATACAGCTCATGAAAACCCAAAATGCCTGTCCCAAAAAAAAATAGCATATTTCATCCCACCAATGAAAGACAAGTGTTTTTAATACAAAAAACGCCAACCTTCAAATAATCATGTTCAGTTATGCACTCAATACTTGGTCGGGAATCCTTTTGCATGAATGACTGCTTCAATGCGGCGTGGCATGGAGGCAATGAGCCTGTGGCACTACTGAGGTGTTATGGAGGCCCAGGATGCTTCGATAGCAGCCTTAAGCTCATCCAGAGTGTTGGGTCTTGCGTCTCTCAACTTTCTCTTCACAATATTGTAGTGGACTAGGCCTGATGTCAAAACTGACCATATGGGACTGAAACTGTCATTTCATTGATTTGAATCCAGAAATACAGGTTAACCCATCCTGAGACTTTCTTTCTTGAATTAATCAAGTGGAAAAAGACAATTCTCTATGATCATTACTATTTTACAAATGTTTTGATAATCAAATTGTGTTAGTTCAAACAATGTTTACATGTTGAAGTGAACTACTCATTTATTATTTACTTAAACAGTAGTAATGATTTTTATTCCTCAATTCAAAGTGAAATCAAGTTAGAGTACGTTACAGAGTAATGATTCAATTTTTGATCGTCTGCTTTGAAGTGAGCAAGTTTGTAAGAGTGTGTCAAAGTTCAGGTTTCGGTCAACTAAAAGTTTACTGAAAAGAAATGTCATGTTTAACTTTTACAGCAAGATACTTGGTGGAGCGACGCCACGAAGACTGGTTTTCTCCAACAATCTTTCTGTCTGTTCTTAAACAATCCTTGACTTTCCATAACACCTTACATCACAAACCACACCTCTGCTTTGGTCCATCGACCAATCAAAAGCTCTCAAATGAACCGGAAGTAGAGCCCATTTAAATGTGGCACTTCCCAGTTCAACGAAGAGTTCACAGAAGAGTTCAGAGTTTTTGGAATTCAGAATGCAGAGTTTTGGAGTTCCAGAATGCAAACGTAGGCATTCATGGAAGCTGCTGTATTAGAATCAAGCTGAACCAGAGACGATTTTGGGAATTATAACTTCTGTTTGGATAACCTCGCACGACTCTCGAGGTATTTAGCTGTTCTCACTGAGACGCTGAACAGTGGTTGGAAGTGAGACTCCACGCCGGAACTGATCTATCTTCAGAAAAGGTAAAAGTCGACCTTCACCAAAAGTGTACTGTTGGGACAAGCTGTTTTCCAAAGAGCGTGCTGTTCTGGTTAAAACAGACAAATTCCCTCACACATCTCTCTGTAAGATAAATCTCAATTTTCCATCTTTAAACTCTCCTTTCTGCTAGAAAATTAATCCAGATGTTTTCATTAATGTCTGTGGTGAAGCAACGGAAAATCATGGCCGTATGGTTTTCCTGGTTGTAAAGCTGATTGACTATGTTGTTATTTTCATATTCTGCCAAATTAATGTAAATGTTTGATGTTAAACTTTGATTCTGTAAATAAATGACCTCCATTCATTTTGATGGGTCAAAGATAAATAACGTCTCACGTTACATTTCTGTTAAATTCAAAGCACGACATCATATAGTCCAGAAAGATGAGTGAACCCGTTTAATGTATGAATATATCTCAGGATATGTCATACTACATATTGGTGGCCCGTGACGGTTCATAAATGGACTGTGTATTCGTGTGACAATTGAATATTTCATGTTGGCATGAAAGAAGTGCAGAGAGAATCAGCTGTGCTGAAACGCAGCGTGCTGAGCTGCGCGCTTGGAGAAAACACTGCATGTTTACGCTGGAGATGCTTTGAAGCTGATATTCAGTCAAAATGTCTTTTGAAAGCTGAAATTGTACGTCTGTTATGTGTAACATAAGCTGGCTTTGAGCTGTGGAAACGCTTTATTCTGTTTAAACCATGTTCCAGACGCTGATCTGGGTCCGGCTCGGTTCTGAAAAAGTTCGAACGAGTTGTTTAAATAGCTAGAAAGACGTTTTGAGACCGGGGCGCCGACTCCGTGCAGCTGGGAGCTTATTGATTACATTTTTAACAGAAAAAAGTGCACTTTGACAGTTTAAAAGACAGAAAAGTTAACGAACTTTTTCGGATAAGTCTAACATGCTAGTTGGGAAAACGTTACGTGATTGGTTGAAGTCAGCTGCCGTGGAACGCTTTCATTGGCTGAGAGACGTGTCAGTCGTGAGCCTCTGACGTGTCAGGTCGTAAAGCCCACCCCGTGCTGCCCTGTCATTGGTAGATTCAGTCACGTGACCCGGAAATGAAAACTCGTTTTTCATAGGGAATAAAATCTGATTTTTAATAGCTGAAAAGCGCTTTAAAGTTGATTCTGATACGATGCTTCGTGTCTTCGAAGCATAATCGCTAAAATTTCGCCACATTTGAGTTTAAAATCCGTCATTAAATGATGTTTTTGAACAACGCTAGCGATGCTAATTTTAAGCTAACAGCTAACGACCGGGTGAGTGACGTGTCACGTCACTTCCTCCATGTCGGAAATGAGCTCGGTTGCAACCGGAGCCTTCGCTGTGCTTAAAATCACTAAATAAAGCCGCCATATGTCCCAGAAAACTCATGTTCATGCAAAAAAGTCGTGCTTGTTGAAAGAACGCCACGTTTACGCTTCAAAACCGTTCAGAAATGTTGATTTTAACCGAGTTTAGCCGAAGCTAACTTTAAGCTAAGCAGCTAACAACAGGATGTCAACCGAACGTCACAGGAAGTCGTCATAGACTCCTGCTGGTAGAAAGCTAAACACTGCCCTCTCCTGGGAAACTTGAGATCACAGTTTCACTTCATCTTTAGGTATTTTAGTGAAATTAAACGTTTTTTATTTCTGTAAGACGAACTTTGAGTTAACAAACTTCCTTGAGCTGATTTATACTGTTATGTTATCTTACCATTAAAAGTCAGTAAAGTATTAATGCCCAGAGAGGCGTTTACTAGGACATTTTTCATTCACTGATAAATCCTCAAGCAGGTGCAAAATGAAAAAATGAGAACTTTTGGTAAAGACAGTCACAGATAATCACAGAGTTGATCAGTTTACTCATTTGCTTGAAAGATAATACACGTTTAATTGCAAAATCACTAAATAAGAGTAAACTTATTAGGAAAAAGAAACTTTTCTGTTTAAGTTACCACCTAAAAATACATCTTCCTATTTAATTTTAAATAGAGGATGAGACAGGAGGACAGGAGTAATAACAGTTTTTCTGAAGAAAGACTAATTAATCCTGACACATCATCAATTTTCTTTTCTCTTTTCACCCACCTGGGTTGATGAGTAACTGTTTAAAATAGCGAATTTCTGGAAGTAAACGGTTTAAAAAACATTTTAAACTGCCGATTGCTGTGAGACTAAAAAGAAAAATTGCAGGTTTATAAAAATTCAGTGCTTTAGAGTAAAATACACTAAAAAGAGCTTGGTAATCTAGTATCTGTTAAGAAATAAGCACATAAAAAGTAACACTGCCAGAGAAGCATTTACTTAAATATTCATGAATTGGGGTAAAACCTGAGATAGGTACCCACATTTGAATAAGTTGACTTATAACAGTACTTTTGTGCAAACCCAAAGCTAAAATAGTGTGAAACTCATTGACATTTGAATACAATTATTTACCTGTAAAAATATCTGAAGCTGGCAATTGTTTTATCCAGAAAAAGTGCTACACAGTGAATGAACATGACAGGTGTGGTAGAAAAGGATTTTGATCCTTATGGGATGCAGGGCTGTTTAGAATATGCATTGAAGCTGCTGACAGGATCCTTACATCCATATGGCAAACAGGCGGAGAGCATGAACCCAAAAGAGTTAGTGGACAATCTGAAGGAGGTTGCAGAGAGTGTGACCTCTACAAAAATTTCAATGTCAAACTATGAAAAGCTGGCTAAAATTGCAATATTGCTGAAAGAATCATTCTATACGGTTGTTGAGAAAGCTGATTACCTTGCAATAAGGTTAGACGGTAAAAAAGAGGTGGTTCAGAAAATTGAAGAACACTTCCTTCAATTTAAAAGTGAACATGAAGTCCTCACAAAAAAACATTCCGAACAGATGTTTCAATCACAGCAAAATGCAAATGCAGAAATTGATTAGCTGAATAGCAGAATACAGTTACTTAATGCATCACTATCTGAAGCCAGGGATGCTAAAGAGCTGTTGTCCAGTGAATACTTTGCATTAAGACGGGATCACGACGAGAAAATGTCACAAGTTTCCCGCTGCAAAGGTGAAATAGATGTGCTTAAAAAAGATCTGCACAAACGCGAAGTGCATAAAGAGATATTACTGGAAGAAGTTATGCGTTTACGAAGTGAATGTCAAACATCCCAGGAACGTTTAAAAACATGTGAGGAGAAACTAAGAGCAGCAACAAATAAAAGTTCTGACGTGGGGCGAGGTTGTCTGGAATCCAGAGAAGACCTTGAACAATGTCGGGATAATACACCAAAACCTCCAAAGATCTTTTACTCACCTGGTGCTTTTAGACTCATCCAACCACCCTCACCTAAAGTGGTAGGAACAGACCTGAACAGGTCTCCTCCACAAAACATGCAACAGAGTGCATGGAAACTTCCTCTTTCAATGGATGTTCTGCTAAAACTCTCAAAATATGTACAACGCTTTGTACCTGGACCGATGGGTTCAACTGGAACAAAAGCGTACCTGAAAGATCTCAAATTCAGATTGAAAGATTATCCTAATGCTACGGTTGAGGATAAGATCAGTCTGATACGGCTCACTTCGGACAGAGAGGTATTCACCTTCATCGAGCGTCTACCTGATGCAACGAGAAAGGATTACAACCTTCTGTGTGAAGCTTTGATCAGAGAGTACGACCCCTGCACGGGACCTGCTGGTTTCCCAGCCGCTGACAAGGTCAAGCAGGGAAAGAATGAACATCCAAAGATTTATTACAAAAGAATCTTCCAAGCTTATTTTGGTTACAGAAATGAAACCGGAATGGAGGAAGAAGAAAATTTTAAATATGTTTTCAGCAAAAATCTCCACACTGACATACGCATGTCAGTACAAATTATGGCAAATTTCAGAGAAAAATCCATAAATGAGATTAAACAGTGTGCTGTGAATGTGTTCGAGGCACGTTCTCATGCTAAGACGCCCATAGAGGTGTTTCCTGGTATAAAGGTTAAACCCCACTCCCTAGAAATGGAAGGAAGGCGTGCGACGCCACCTCCTCCTAAAACAGGCGAGAAAAGGCAGTATTTTCAAACTAACAAACCACGTGATGAAGGTGCACGCTGGGACAAAAAGGCTCCTCTTTCAGAGGATGAACGTGATGATCGTAAATGGGACATGCGTAGGACGCAAAGATATGGGATCCAAGAGGACCCATATTATCAGGGGAAATCCGGAAAGGAACCCCCAAAAGACGTACCTAGCCGCCTCCCACCTCGGACGAAACGTCCCGAGGCAAAAAAATCACAAAGGTCCCAGGAACAAGGCCCTAAACCTCTGAGCTCGGAAGAGACAGAGGAAATACAAAGGTTTTTAGACACTTTGATACACGCTGAAATGGGAATCCAACCAAGAGCACTATGTAGTGATGCGATCGCTACTAAATCTGAAGGCGCGAATGACAACATTACAGATGTCGGTGAAACACACCAAGACATTGCTGTTGTTGCCTCCAAGAACCCCTCATCGGACGAAGGGGGGCTAAACTCACACACAAACGATGATGAGTCATCGCAAACTGAAAACTCAGAAACTGATTTTCATGATTTTGAACTAGGCATTCCAGTTCTGGGAGGACTCCCAGATAACCTGGTACCGAGTCAAGAAGCTGGG
>NC_056516.1:457692-459203 GCF_014905685.2 Nematolebias whitei | reverse complement strand
GATGAGAGACGAAACGTTTCTAGATTTTTTTGCTTTGTTTTGTTTTTGTTTTTTTTGAATGTCCAGAGGACCAGATTGAACTTTTTTGGATATTATTTCTACTGCACAAGGAGGACCATTTTCCTGTCTTACCCAAACTTTAGCTCCTGGTTTGTCTATGGGACCAAAGCCACCAGTCCCTCTAACGGTTACCATGGTGGGTGCAGGGATTTCCATTACTGCTGACATGTCACATGGTTTTATCAGTAGCTGTGCCACTTTATCCCCTTTTTCTAGTACCAGGGGATTGTCACCTTGATGCCTACAGGCCACTCCCAACTCCCCCTGAAAGTCTGAATCAATAACCCCAGCCTGAATTGTGAGTCCTTTTAATGATAAGCCTGATCGAGGTAGAATATGTCCATACATCCCTTTTGGGCACTGCAAGCCTAAACCTGTTTTAATGATTTGAATTTGTCTTGGAACTAAGGTTGCAGGTTCCATTATTATCAGGTCGAGTCCTGCAGATCCAGGTGTGGCTCTGACAGGTAGCTCTGCTCTGTCATCAATTTTCCACATTCTAATTGGTTCTTTTTCTGGAGTGTTGTAAACCGTGATCATTCGATTTAGAGGAGTGGTGCCTGGTGCAATGGGTCTGTTGTTCAATTGAGACACAGCCTGTAACAAATTTACTTTCCAGTTAGTCAAATCATGTTTGTCATTTAATTTTCTTCAGCATTTCTTTTAACAGTTCATTCATTTTCTCAATCAGCCCAGCAGCTTGTGGATGATAAGGAATGTGATAAATCCATTCAACGTGTTTTTTAGCTGACCAGTCTTTCACTTGTTTTCCAGTAAAATGGGTCCCATTATCTGTTCGTATCTGAAGGGGAACTCCATAAAATGATTCCATCATACTAAGACATTTTAAAGTAGATGCTTGATTAGCATATTTACAAGGATGAGTCACCAACACACCTGAATATGTATCTACAGCCGTACATACATATCTCCACCCCTGTGACATGGACAAAGGGCCAATGAAATCAATCTGCCAGATCTGACCTGGTCCCTGTCTTCTGTGTATTTGTCCCTGCACATGCTGTGGTGACCCTCTTTTCTGATGCTGACATGCTTCACATTGCTGTATTGCAGTTTTATGTCATCCATTTTGTTCTACAAATAATCAGACATTCTTCATACATAACCACTTCATGCAAAAAGTGTCAGCAATTAACTTTTATTTATTAAAAATAAATCCTTCTTCTGGTCTTGGTCCCACTCAGAATATTTAACTCATCAGTTTCTCCAAAGCCTATGTGCAACAGGTAAGATATTACTTGTTCATAACTTTTTTCCACAGAACCCCTCTTGAAAAGAGCTGAACTTTTACTTTAAATGTGAAACAACTGCAAAACAAGATGGTGAATTTTTTCATCTCAGATATTTTTAGATACTTCGAGTTGTTTTAGATGCCGTCAAAACTTCAGCTGCAGATGAACCATTTATAAACAACATATGATACACTTCCT
>NC_056516.1:444689-457592 GCF_014905685.2 Nematolebias whitei | reverse complement strand
CACAGAACCCCTCTTGAAAAGAGCTGAACTTTTACTTTAAATGTGAAACAACTGCAAAACAAGATGGTGAATTTTTTCATCTCAGATATTTTTAGATACTTCGAGTTGTTTTAGATGCCGTCAAAACTTCAGCTGCAGATGAACCATTTATAAACAACATATGATACACTTCCTTCAAAGCAGTCAGCTTAACACATCCCCTTTAAGTGCTCTGATGACATTTTTATTTTAATCCACCGTTTTTCCTTCAACCATCTTGGCTTTAGGCATTTTAATTCATCCTTTGTGGCCCTCAATGTCAACGTTTGGGCCTTTAATGTCAACAGCAGGTGTTTTAATTTCTCCTTTGACCTTTGGCATTTTAACATCAATATCACCTTCAAGTTTGGGGCCTTTTAATTTAACGTCAAAATCTGGGCTCTCTAATTCTGGACCTTTGATGTTCAATGCTTTCAAAGAATTATTCCAAGGCTCGGGGTGCCCCCCTCCACCTGTCAAACACAACGCTAACAACTGGAATGGGGCTTCTTCCCACCCTGGTACAACTTTTTCTCTGTTCAACTTGCGCCTCCTCGGGCGTCTGCTTCAACTTTTCTCAACTTTAATCTCTTTTTCCTTTTTTGGTTTTAAATATTGCTCAGCCTTCCCGATATCCTGTTCGTGATGCCAGAAAAATGTTCTATGATATTATCTTAAACAAAATACAGGTTCGGGGAAAATGGTCGGAGCAATGAATAAAAACTCACTCGCTGTTTCTGCTAGAATAATGTGTCATTTATTAAACTGCCACAGATACAGTGAAGCAAAAGTACATTCAGTACAAATCAGATATTGATGTAAAAAGCCCCTCACCGTGACACCAGATCGGGAAGCCATTTCAGTCCGAGTGAGAATGTAACATCAATTCAGGCTGGGCATCGGATCAGGATCCACATCAGACTTCAACTCTTATTCTGAGTGTTACACTTTTATACTCCCCCTCTGGCTGGGTGACGTGCGGGCAGAGCAAAACATGTTTACCCGTTATCAAGGCAGTTGTGCAGCAGAGTGATGGCTCTTAAAATCATGTCTTTCAAACCCAAGGCCTTTGCGTCCGAGCCTGATGGATGAAAGACATGTTTACAGAAAACTCCGGGTCGTTGTAACTGCCAGACATGCCGGGTCGTTGTAACTGCCAGACATGCCAAGTCTTTCGGTAAGAACACTCCCAGAGACTTATCTACATTCCTTTGAAGCACATCACCCTCTGCAGCACAAGGCCTGATTTGCACAGTTAAGCTGCATATAAAATGAGTATAAATTGAAATAAAAGCATCAAAATAATCATTCTTATATCATCATTCTGTCAGCTCGATCCATTTCCCACAGTTCTTGTTAAATCCTGTCTCCCGTCTCTGCTCCCCATCATCACTAACATCATCCACTCCTCCCTAACCTCTGGCATTGTTCTCACAGCTTTCAAATCTGCGGCCATCACCCCCATCATCAAGAAACCAGGTCTTGACTTTACCAACTTCAGTAATCTTCGTCCAAACTCTAATCTTTCCTTTATTTCCAAAGTTCTTGAAAAAGCTGTTGCTAGTCAAATTCACTCTCACTTATACAACAATAACATTTATGAAGAGTTTCAATCTGGTTTTTGCCCCCACCATAGCACCGAAACAGCTCTAATAAAAATAACTAATGACCTTCTTCTTGCTGCTGACTCTGCTCTTCTGTCTATCCTCATTTTACTGGATCTAAGTTCTGCCTTTGACACAATCTGTCATTCTATCCTCCTCAATAGACTAACCTCCATTGGCATCTCAGGTACTCTGTTAGACTGGTTCAAATCATATCTCTCAACCGCACTCAATTCATTCAGCTCAAATCCTTTCGTTCCCAGTCACCCCCGTCTCCACGGGTGTCCCCTGTAGTGTTCTAAAAGGCTAGGTTAGCTTCAGAGCTTCACTACAGTCATTTTAAATTAACGGGTTCTCTCTTTTTCGAGCTACTTACAGATATGTGACAGAGGTACTGTGCGTAGATGGTTTAATCAGTGACATGAGACGTTAATTTTCTTTGACCCATCAAAATAAATGTGGTCATTTATTAACAGAATCAAAATTTAACATCAAAACATTGTACATTTGATTAGACTGATCTGGTTCTGATTAATAAAACGGCACGTTTTACTTAATATAAACAACAGACATTTCTGAAGATATCTGGATTAATTACTGGCAAGATAGAATAGTTTTAAAGATGGGGAAATATAGAGGAGTTTAAAGGAAGATGTGGAGGAAGATTTATGTCTGTAGACCAGGACAACATGCTCCTTTCAAACGCAGCTCGCCGTGGTACACTTGTAGTGAAGCTCGTGACGACTCTTTACCTTGGCAGAGGATGGGTCCGCTGCGGTCAAGAGGTCCCTGGCACACTACCTTTCAGCATCTCCTCAGGGCGGCTGCGACTCGGCAGAAGTCGTGAGATACTCCGTTCAGAAGTTGTAGGGCATTCGCCGGGTGGAGCCACAGCGAGGCGTCGTGGCTCCTGCAGAGATGGATGGCTCCATCAGACTGGAAACTGAGTCCGAAGTTCCACTCAACAGTGGAAAAACTCCAGAACTATTCCACAGAACCCCAGAAGACTCCACAGACTCAGAAAAGACTGAGCAGACATTACTCCACAGACTCAGAAAGGACTGAGAAGACGTCAGAAGAGACTCAGAACACCAGAAAAGACTCAAGAAGACTCAGGAAGAACTGAGCAGACATAGAAAAGACTTCAGAAGACCTCAGCCGACTGAGCAGACATTACTCCACAGACTCAGAAAAGACCGACCGTTCCAGGAAGTGTCGACTTTTAAAGAGTTCTGCTTCTGGTCTCTTTTTGGAAGTTCTGATTGGTTGAAGCAACCAACAGGGGTGTGGTTCTAGTGACGTCAAAAGGTTTTTACAAGTCAAGAAAACAGCAGAAATGTTTAGGAACAGATAGAGAAATGTTTTGGCGAAGTGACTAACACTGCAGGTGCCAGTTCTCTTGTTTACTGTCTGAGAGCTTTAAAAACACGACAGCCCGTTCTAACAACTTGTTTCTTGACTGTCTCCAACTTTTGACCGACATCACTCTTCTCATTTCAGACAGAAGATCAAAAAATGCATAATTACTTTGTAAAATAGACATTTAACTTGATTTCTAATTTGAATGATTAAAAAAATCATTAATACTGTTTCACAGTTGATTTAAAACGAGTGGTTGACTTCAACATTTAAAAATGGTATGAACTAAACACACTTTTGATTATCAAGATATTGTAAAATAGTAATGATAATATAAAAAAGAGAGTGTTCTTTCAATTGATTAGTTCAGGATACAATTAGAAAGTCTCTGGATGAGCTAATTTGTATTTCTGGATTCAAATCAATGAAATAACAGTTCCTGTCCCATGAAGGTCTTCAGAGGCAGGTTTTGGTCGGAGGCCTAGTCCACTACACCCCCAAGGCTCTGTCCTCGGACCTCTCCTCTTCATCATTTACCTCCTTCCTCTAGGTCACATCTTCCGTAAATTTGGTGTCCATTTTCACTGTTATGCTGATGACACACAGCTCTACTTGTCAACAAAACCAAACTCCACCCACCCTCTATCCTCACCGACTGTCTCAATGAGCTAAATCACTAGTTTTCTAACAATTTCCTACAACTAAACAGTAACAAAACAGAAATCATTCTTGTCGGTACCAAAAACTCTCTTTCAAAATCAGAAAATCTTCTCATACCCCTTAACAACTCTCTGCTATCCCCCTCGCCTCAGGTCAAGAGTCTTGGTGTCATCCTCAACACCACTCCCTCCTTCACTTCACACATCAACAACATCACTTGGTCTGCCTATTTCCATCTCCGAAATATTAACCGTCTCTGCCCTTCTCTCACACCCTGCTCTACAGCCATCCTTGTTCACAGTCTTGTGACTTCCCGGATTGAGTACTGCAACTCCCTTCTTTATGGCCTCCCCAACAAATCTCTCTAGAAGCTGCAATTGGTCCAAAACTCAGCTGCCCGTGTCTTAACTCAAACCTCCTCCTATAACCACATCACCAGTCCTGCAGCAGCTCCACTGGCTCCCGGTTAAATCACGCATTGTCTTCAAAATTCTTCTTCTAACTTTCAAAGCTATCCACAACCTTGCCCCTCTGTACCTATCTGACCTCTTACACATCTCCATCCCCTCTCGCTCTCTCAGATCCTCCTCTTCACTACACCTCCATGTACCCTCTGCCCGCCTCTCCACCATGGGGAGCAGAGCAGGGCCTTCACCTGCTCTGCTCCTCATCTCTGGAACTCTCTGACCCCTGACTTAAGAAACACCACCTTTCTTTCTATATTCAAAACTGCTCTGAAAACACATCTCTTTAGACTCGCTTATCCTTAACTTTGTTGTATGTATTTTATATCCTTTATGCATTTTATATTCTGCATGTATTTTATATTCTTTATGTATCTATTATTGTTGATCTTTGTTCTTACTGTAAAGTGTCCTTGGGTGTCATGAAAGGCGCTTTTTAAATAAAATGATTATTGTTATTATTATTATCATGGGATGTCTAATATGACTCAGTAGGGTCCTCTTTCCTACAGATTATGGCCTTCTTAAACATTTGGCAACAGAGTGTCCTTCCTCCCCACAGTAGAAGCAGAGGTGATTCCTTCTTCTCCTCGCTCTCTCCTCTGGAGTGAGTCGACTTCCGGCTGACTACATGAATTCCGCAGATGGTCGCTGTGAAGAGGTTATATATATATTTTTTTTTTACGGTGGCAATATGGTTACTTTTAGTCTCACCCCAAGGTTGAACTGCTCTCTCATATCTGGTCTCTTTCTGTAGATGTCTCTCTCAAAGGCGGAGGTCGACCCGGGTTGCCAGGTCTTCCAGTGATTTGAGAGACTTGGGGTATTCTTTTGTTGCCAGCTCGTCCTTGATGTTTTCATTTAATCCTTGAAAAAATGCATCTTTTAGTGCCTCCTCGTTCCACTTGCTTTGAACTGCTATGGCATGAAAATTGATAATATATTCTGTTACCCGTTTACCTCCTTGTTTTACAGAAAAAAACCTACGGGCTGCCTCTCTCTCAGGTAGGACGGGGTCAAAGACTCTACAAAGTTCTTTAGCAAAGTCATTAAAGGAACAACAATACCTTGAGTTCCTTTGCCATTCTGCTGTACCCCATGATTTGGCTTTGCCCGAGAGAAGAGAGATTACATAAGCCACCTTGGATCGCTCAGACAGGAAGGAGGATGGTTGCAGCTGGAAATGAATGTCACACTGGGTTAAAAATGAGCGACATTGATCAGTTTCCCCTTTGAACAGTTCTGGGGGGGCACGAGGGGTTCTTGGCTGGGAGAGACTTGATGTACAGTGGCCTGGGTCATAGTAAAAATGAATAGGTGCCTGTGGTAGAGTCTGCTGGGACAAGTTATGAATCGAGTGAATAATTTCCTGTATGTCTTTCTCTAATTTAACTATGGCCCCCTCCACACCAGATCACCATTCCTGTGTTGAATCCATTTAGGCCAGCTTATTCTGACAAGAACCAGATTTAGGGATTCGAACCAGATCACTGACAACAGGAAGGTTTAAAAGATTTATTGATGAACTGCTTCTGGTGGAGGTCTGAGTCCTTGGGCCAGCACGATCTGGAGAGACAGGAAGGTTAGTGGATTGGAGTTCAATGGCTTTGGTGTGGCAGTTCAGTTTATAAACACCAACCTTTATAAACAGATAAGGAAGAATTTCCTTAGAAGAGTTGGTTTCTGTGATGTCATAGTTGGAGAAGGTGAGCTGGTTTTGAGGCAGGACTGAGCATGAAGCAGTTAGGAGGGAGATCCAGAAGACAGGTCCAGGGAGACAGGCGAGGGTTGTGCACAGGTGATCAGAAATCCAAAACCAAACTTGAATCGTGATCCGGTAGACGTGGTCGTTGTAGAGAAGGCAGAGGTCGTTACCATGAGCAGAGTAGATAAGCCAAAGCAAGCAGGGGACGAGCAAGATGGGTAATCTGTAAAACAGGCATAAAGTCAGAACCAGGAAGACAAACAAAACTGTGGCATGAACGCTGGACATTTACTCACTGAGGCTTTCAATAATCTGGCACTGAGGACTGTGAACAGGGAGCTTAAAGGAGACTGAGCAGGTGTCATGCATGAGCCTGATTGCAGGCAGAGAGTGAGTGAGTGGTGAGAAGTGACAGGAGCAGAGCATGACTAAGCAAAAAAATGAAAGAGTAAACAGAAACATGAGAGAAACAGGTCTAAGATGGAAGATTTTTCAGGACGGTTTTTGTTTGGTCTAGTAGGAGAGTCAATCAATTTGGTTAGATTGAGTGACAGGTAACATTCCTTGAATTTATCACAGAGGTGAGTCGACTTATCCCAGTCAATGTTGAAATCTCCTGCCAAAAAATCTCTTTGAATTTTAAATTTCCAAGGAATTCCATCAGGGAGGACAGAGCCTCAAAGGGGGACGATAACAACCCACTACAGATAAGATTTGGCCTCCATTCAATGTAATGTTTACAGCTAAGGCATCAATTTGGTTTGGAACTGTTTTAGTAGAACAAGACTATAAACCAGAGAATCTCTGATGTAAATAACGACTCCACCCCACCCCCCCTATTTTGACAATCACAGCGGTAGATGTTAAATCCATTGATTACCAGGTCATTATTCAGTACAGAGTTGTTGAGCCAGGTTTCAGAGATGAAGATTAAATCTGCCCCAGAAGAACTGACCAGAATTTTCAAGTCATCAAGTTTTCTCAGAAGTCTAGGAGCGTTTACATACAGAAAATGAATGAAGAATTGAAAATGAAGTCCTGACATGTTTTTAAAGCCATTTGGTGTGCTGTAATTAGTGGGGGGTCCAGGGTTGGACTGAATCCCTGAGAGCAGTAACAACATTATTATCAGACATTTTCTTGAGATTTTTGTGACCGATGTATAATTACAGGAGTTAACAGTGTGACAATTAGCCTCCATAATCGAACCATAAGAAACATTAATGAAGACGCGATCATTCAGAACCTAAAAACAGTGAAAGTTGCAGTGATGGGCAGATCCAGGTGTATTAACAAGATTCGGTGACGCCAGATAATCTGAGATCTGAAAATAATGACAATAATATGAATGATGCAGAAAAGTCTCAGACCATAAAGTGTCACAAATCAAATGGGCAAACAAATCCGAAGAGGTGGCACAACTGCAGTTTGAGTTGGGTTGAGGGGGGCTCCGTCCCCCCTGTGAAGATGAAAGGATGCTCCCATGAGAAACAGAAGCAGGGTCCAGAATCAACAGGCAGAAATGGATAATTCGCAACAAATAGCAGAGCGAGCTGCCAGAAAATCCTTGTGAAATGAAAGGCATGGTCGTAGCTCATTTCAGGTCAACAGGGGACAACAGCGTGATCCGGAATAAAAATAAATATTATCCAGGTGAGTTTGGATGTAGGCCTGCAGCAACTCCGATACAAACTCCGAACTTCTCTCGAACGCCATGCAGCGCTGCTCCTCTGCTTCTCTGCACGTCTCCTCCACACCTGATAGCACGAGAGGCACCCCCGGTGAGAAAGGATGATACTGACTAGAGAGGCTGAGGCTGAAGTCATCACTGGTTCATTCCGGTTCTGCTCCAGTCTGGCTCCGGCAATCCACAGCATGAGAGGTGAAGAGGCTGAAGTTGTCCCTGGCCCGGTTCTGCTCCGGTCCAGTTCCGGTGGCACTTCAAAGCAGCAGAACTTCTCCTCCAGGCAAACAGCGATTCTCACGGAGGTGGACAGTCCTTCGTTAAAAGGTAATGGGCTGCTCACTGAAGCTGAGACCAGCTCTATTGAAGACGAAGTCCCCCACAGCCAACTCGGTTCGGTTCTAGTCCAGTTCGGGGGACACTTGTACACTTCCCCCACACCAATGAAGACATCATGAGGGCCAGTCCAGCAGAAAACCAGCAAAATACTACCCAGCGATTCTTGTCGGGATTAGGTAGAATCACAAAGGTCCAGATGAGAAGTTTGTTGGGTTCCGGAGAGAGAGAGAAAAAAACACCGGACCTTCGTGTGACGACTCCCCATCTAGAGGAGTCACCTGGCCGGCAGGGTGCGCTCAGAGTGACTGGTTTGGTGGGAGCGGCCGGTCCTGGATCAAAATAATTTTTTGGATGGTGGTCCCGTCCGACTCTCTGAGTCACTGAACACCGAATTCGGTTGGAAGGGGGACCAACTTTGATCCGATTCGAAAAACGGGTCAGTTTGATGATAAAAGACTGCAGAGAAGCCAGGGGAGCTGCCATCCATCAGCTTGCCAGAACCGGAATCATGACAACAATGACAACAATCGAACGAATAGGATTTATCAAAAAGGAAAGTCTTCCTCGCTAAAATTCTGGAGGAATTAGTCTCAGTTCATCTACAAGAACATCTACATGACAATAGTGTACTGGACAAATTTCAGTCAGGTTTCTGTACTGCTCAAAGTACTGAAACGGTTCTGATCCGGGTCACAAATGACCCGTTGATCACTGCTGACCGTGGTTCCTCTTCTCTCCTTATTCTTCTCGATCTTTCGACAGCCTTTGACACGGTGGATCAAACAGGACTGGAACCATTAGCTATTCTGCTCCACTGTTTACAACATTTTGCAGGGCTCACTGGCACAGCCCTGGAGTGGTTCCGATCATACCTGACGGATAGAACAGAGTTTGTCTCCATTGGGCATGCCAAGTCATTGAGCCATCCTGTTTCTTGTGGTGTGCCCAATGGTCAGTCCTAGGACCCCTTCTTTTCAACTTGTACATGGTACCACTAGGGTGTATTATCAGCAGCTACAGGGTTTCATTCCATCGCTATGCTGATGATACTCAGCTGTATCTTAAGCTGGGTAGCAATGTGTCTGAGACCCCACCTACAAAATCTTCAGCTTCTACATTTTCTCCACTTTCTTCTCTTTCTACGCGCACAGCTTGTCTGGAAGAGATAAAGGCATGGATGCAGCAAAATTGCCTTCACCTTAACAGTTTAAAAATGGAAGCAATTCAAATTGGTACTTCACACCAAATTCAACAACAAAAAGTCCTCAGTATCTCTTTCTCTGGCCAGAACATTTCTCTTTCCAGTACAGTCACCAATCTTGGTGTTATTTTTGATCCACAACTCAACTTTGAAAGCCATATAAAGCATATCTGTAACACTTCTTTTTACATCTTCGAAATATTGCAAAGCTTTGGTCTACACTGTCCTTCACCGATGCAAAAAAGCTCGTCCATGCCTTTGTCTCCTCCAGACTGGCCTAGTGCAATGCACTTCTCTTCGGGATTCCTGGCAAGAACATACAAAAACTACAGTATGTCCAGAACAGCGCTGCCAGGGTCCTGATGAGATTGTGTAAGCATGAGCACATCACCCCTGTACTCCGTTCACTTCACTGGCTTCTTGTTTCTGCCTAGATCACTTACAAAATGTATCTGCTCACCTTCCAATGCTTGTACGGTAATGCGCCACATTATTTAAAAGCACTTCTCACCCCTCATTGTCCTTCATGCACCCTCCGCTCTTCCAACACCCATCTTCTTCTCACTCCCAGGTCTTGGTCTCACACAACAGGAGACCAGGCTTTCTCCTGCTCTGCCCCTCGGCTGTGGAACGCCCTGCCTTCATACCTGAGGGCCCCACAGACCATGACACGTTTTAAAAAAGTTCTTAAAACTTTTCTTTTTACCCAATCTTTTAATTGATTGCATTGTACTTTTGTTTTTTTATTCACCCATTGTTCTTATTTGAGTATTTTATCTGCATTTTGTGCATTTTAAGTTTTTGATGTGATCATTCTGAGGCATTATCCTCCTGGTTGTTCCTTCTCTCAGTTGTTTTTATGGTTATTTTTATCCTGATGTTATCTGATTTTCACTCACTGTAGCACTTTGAGATCCATTGTGAATGTAAAGTGCATTATAAATAAAAATTATTATTAAGCCCAGTCTTCAAACTAGACAGTGTGTCAGCCCTACGGACAAAAACTGGAAGTTGGTTCCACAAGAGAGGAGCCTGATAACTGAAAGAAACAAGTATTTGTAGTTTCACCTACATTAAACATTCATTACAACAATTTTCTGTCTGTTCCAATGCGAGCAGTGAGATGAAGCTTTCACCTATGGCCACAAAACCTGGGTAATGGCTGAAAGAACAAGATCACAGATTCAGGTGGTAGAAATGAGTTTCCTCTGTAGGATAGCCAGAATCTCCCTTAGAGATAGGGTGAGAAGTAGGGATGCACCGATCCACTTTTTTTTACTTCCGAACCAATCCCAATACCTAAGTCTGAATATCGGCCGATACCGATCAAGTTCCAATATCATGATCATCATTGATTTTATATGAGGCTGTAATAATCTCCTCTCAAGTACAGTTTGTACAAATATATGCATGCATGTCCAAAAAGGCAACTTGAGGTAAGTTTTATTAATGTTGGATAAGTTTTAAAGTTAGAATTAAATTCTGCTAACACAAAACATGTTTATTTTTATTCCTAGCTTTAAAGAGGATATTAAAGTGATTAATTTAAGTGATTGTTTAAAAAGTTATTTTATATTTTTTTAAATAAGGGGCATATATAAGTTTTTTTTATTCTTTCTACACTCTTTTCATTCAATATTTTCTTTTTGATTTTTTTTTGTTTGTTTCTTTTAAATGAATGAATAAATGAATTAAATTAAATTAAATGTTAAATGGCTTCAAACACCTGCTAAGTTCATGGCATAAACCAACAGACATGTTCCTGTTTTTAGTATTTTACATCACTTTATAATGTAGCTGTCTTTTGTTTTTATGTATATAATTTTCAAATCTTGTTTTTTTATGATTGTCTACTGTTGTACTGATAAGTATCTCCTGGAGGGTAAACTATATCTTGGATGCAAATACCAAACTGTGAAATCCTTCCTTTTCTAAAACTGATAGGAGTTGGACATTACTTATGAAGTTTAGCAACTTCTCTGTAAACATTAGAGCTCCATGGTTTCAGCGATGTCTTCTTCTTGTTCAGTCCGAAGCAAGCAGACTGATTTGGGGCAGCCGCACTCAGTCTGTCCCTCCTCAGAGACTGGCAGACTGAGCGGGGCAGATTGGACGCAGCTGGCCAAGGTCAAGTCGCCTCTTTCGGATTCAGCGAGAGTAGCGCCCCCCTGAAGCCATGGAGCTCGAATGTCCATCGTAAAGCTAACTTTACTGTGGTTTAATGTGGCGCTATGGCTATGCAGACATCGCACAATGCCGTCTTGTTTTGTGGTGTTTAGTGTAAAATACTTCCACACAGCGGACATGTTTAGATGAAAAGTTTGTTAGCTGTTAGCCACAGTGCTGCTAATTCAGTCCTCACATTGTAGCTGCTGCAAACTATGAACAGGATTTCCTGAATGTGAGGCGGGTCTTATTACTCTGGGTTCATGAGACACGCCTACGTTCATGAAATTCATTCCATAGTTTGAAGCCAACGTGCAACGCAACCACAGACATGCATCATGGATTGGAAATATCGGCACGTGGATCAGAAAATCCGATACGTAAATTATGCTGGTATCCGAGGCCGATACCGATACTGTATTGGATCGACTCCATCCCTAGTGAGAAGTTCAGTTATCAGGAGAGACTCGGCGTAGAACACATGCTCCTCCACATTGAGAGGAACCAGTTGAGGTGGTTCGGGCATCTGGTAATGATGCTTCTTGGACACCTCCCTAGGGAGGTGCTTCGGGTATCTCCAACTAGGAGGAGACCCCGGGGAAGACCCAGAACAAGCTGGAGAGACTACATCTCTTGGTTGGCCTGGGAACACCTTGGTGTCCTCCCAGAAAAGCTGGAAGAGGCTGTGGAAAGAGATGTCTGGACCTCCCTGCTCAAGCTGTTGCCCCTGCGACCCAACTTCGGAACAAGTCAAATATAATAGATGGATGGATGGATTAACAATACTTAGTTTAACTTTGTTAAACAGCAGTGTTTTCATATTTTAGTTGGAATAACAATTTTCTTTTGATTAGGGTGACTAAGAAAAATACACTTTCCATACTGCAGGACCATATCACATCGTACAGCCAAGAAGCCCTACTGAATCTTTTTGTTTTTCAGTGTGTGCCATAATTGTTGCTTATGTCACATCTTGTTGAGTGCTATTAAGCTCTCATAAGTTGATTTGTCAACACTCTGTAATGTGCCAAGTCTAAAAGTGGAGAGCCTGGGAGGACATGAATAAGAATAATGAAGGGCCAGCAGAGACAATAATATACCCTTTTAATAATTACACTGATGGTTGTTTGCAGGATAAGATGGTGAAGAACAGCTCTGCTAAACAGCTAACAATATACATACTAAACCAGAAACCATCTTCTCACCAGAAAACTATTTTTTTTCACTATGGGAGTGTGCTGCTTGTGGGACTCAGTTTTTTTGTGGCTCCTCAGACTGATGAATTCCTTTGGATGAAGGACGGCACGTAAAAAAAAAAAAAACTGTCCAGATGACCTGACTGAAGATTGTTGGATTTTTACCTGGATTATTTTAAAGTTTCTAAGCCTATTTCTCAGCCATTACTTGTGTTAAAAATTAAGTGAGTTTATTAATGAGAATGAACTTTGTTGGTTTGGAACCAGTATGACATGATTGTCGACGAGGAAGAGGGCCAGCACCAGAGGAGGGGCTTGCCAAAGACACCATCTTAGCACCAACATAAGTGGTTTGTTCCACTTTGGAGTAAGCTGTTGGGGGAAGAATTAATTTTGAGTTGTGTGTTTCCTTGACTGATGAAGCCTTCTGGATGGAAGGTGAAATGTTTCAGGAAAAAACAAAACAGAAACTGTCCAGATGACCTGACTGAAAATTGTTGGATTGTA
>NC_056516.1:426836-444289 GCF_014905685.2 Nematolebias whitei | reverse complement strand
CCACTCTTCCATAAAGGCCAGATTTGTGCAGTGTACGACTGATTGTTGTCCTATGGACAGACTCTCCCACCTCAGCTGTAGATCTCTGCAGTTCATCCAGAGTGATCATGGGCCTCTTGGCTGCATCTCTGATCAGTCTTGTCCTTGTTCCAGATGAAAGTTTAGAGGGACGGCTGGGTCTTGGTAGATTTGCAGTGGTCTTATACTCGTTCCATTTCAATATGATTGCTTGCACAATGCTCCTTGGGATATTTAAAGCTTGGGAAATCTTTTAGTATCCAAATCCGGCATTAAACTTCTCCACAACAGTATCTCGGACCTGCCTGGTGTGTTCCTTGGTCTTCATGATGCTCTCTGCACTTTGAACAGAACCCTGAGACTATCACAGAGCAGGTGCATTTATACGGAGACTTGATTACACACAGGTGGATTCTATTTTTTTTTATTTTAAGTTTGACACATCCAATAAATTTCATTCCACTTCATGATTGTGTCCCACTTGTTGTTGATTCTTCACAAAAAATTAAAATTTTATATCTTTATGTTTGAAGCCTGAAATGTGGCAAAAGGTTGAAAAGTTCAAGGGGGCAAAATACTTTCGCAAGGAACTGTATATGGTAAATGGACTGTACTTATATAGCACCTTTCTATCTGATTAAGATACTCAAAGCGCTTTACAACACAACCTGTGCCCTCATCTACCCATTCATACAGCACTCCACTAGATCTCTACAAAGCTAATTGAACAAATCATTCTAGAGACTAATCAGTGCTTTATCACATTCATACACCGATAGGACACACATCAGAGGCAACGAAGGGTTCAGTGTCTTGCCCAGGGACACTTCAGCATATGACTGTTGATGGATTCGAACCCCCAACTCTCGCATTGGAGGACGACTGCTCTAACCACTCAGCCACAGCCGCCCCACTGTAGATACTATGTTTCTCGGTGGCCAGGGAATGCCTTGCATTCCTCCCAGAAGAGCTGGAAGAGGTGGCTGGGGAAAGAGGTGGCTGGGGAAAGAGATGTCTGGGCCTCCCTGCTCAAGCTGCTGCCCCAGTGACCCGATTTTGAAACATGTGGAAGATAATGGATGGATAGATGGATGGAAGAATGGATGGATGGATGGAATGTCCTGAATGAGCTGAACATTTTTCTGAATTGATGAAATTGAACAAACAGGCCCAAAAATAAAGGATCCCTATAGTATGAGTATTTTAGAAGCTTTCACTATCAAATGCTGACATTTTACCTGCCTACTTTTACTGATGGATTTGAGTGATAATTGTATTAGTGAGCACCAGTGGCATGAAACAGTCTTAGGGAGGTCCAGGGCGAATGCCACTCTGGAAACTTTGAATAAAATCTAATCAAAACAGCACATTTTCCAGCCATTTGAAGTGCATTTGAATAAACTTTTAGGATTAACAAAACAACATTAAATGAGCACATTATATCTTTTTTCAAAGACAAAACACTGACAATCGACCTTTAAGCTGAACTTTGTTTGAGATTGTTCTTGAAAATTGCATATATATATATATATATATATATATATATATATATATATATATAGTGCACTTTATTTTCCTTAAAGATTTTGCAGGCTCAGAGTGAGTGAGCTCTGGCGATGTGTTTTCTTCACATTGACAGAGAATAAAGAGGTGTTATTTATCATGAGTAAAAAATGTGTTTGGCACATGGTCAACCTATCTGTACACTGATGATTTGAAATGTTTCAACACCTTATCCTTGCTCAGACTGACACTGATTTACATGAGACCATTTACAAGCCATGACAAAGCCATGACATATTTTTGTCACCAAAGCCCTGGAAATCTGTAATAATTTAATCTCTGTTTGCTCCTACCCATTAAACCACCGCACTGTCCACAGGGTCCATATTCAATCTAATTTTATCCTTCTGTATGGAACGGGTTACTCCCAGTAAAGAGACATCAGGAGAAACATACAGTAAATACATGCTCTGACAGCAGGCATGATACTAAACTGTTAATAGCTTCTACTAGAAAAAGGAGACTTTTAATGTTTAATTAGTGCAGGCAGCTGTCAGGTTTGTAATGACAGAGACTAGAAAGTTTTGATACTGCATTCATTTTTCTGCGTTCACAGCTCGCAGTTCTCTCAGGGATTATTGAGTTGCTTAGGAAAGGAGAAGGGAACATCAAATTTCCTCTCCCCATGCTGGATGTGACCACATTAATTATAGCGCTCTGGAAGCAGCAGTTACATTCATTCAGCATATTTTTAGAATCTGAGAGGATGAGTTATGTCTTTAATCAAGACGACAGGTGTCACCTCAGTTCAGAAAAGGGATACTGAAAGCTGCTAAAGCTGTCACACAGTGACATTTTGAGCACCCGAAGGTGTGAAATGCCTTTTTGTGAATTCTTGCTTCAAGCTGAAGGTGGAGGCGAAGGTCCTGCATATTGTGAGTTTGATATTTCTGGATAAACAGAGTAACTAGTGCACTTTCCTAACAAACATTTAGACCTGTTTCTAATGTTACTTGTGAGTGCTTACACGTTTGATTGGTAAGTCCATTTCTATCATGTCATAAGACACATTAGTAACAAATAGAGAAAGGCCTTTAATTTTCTGAAGGAATGTATATCATCCGCTGCCTTTCATTTATTTTAAACGAAGACCATTTAATAATGTAAAGGGACAGAGTTCAAATAGGGGAAACCTTAAAACTGACATTAAATGACATTTGAATATGCAAAAACTGGTTCAGTGGTAAACTCTGACAACGTCTCATGTCAATGTCCATTGCCAGAGTGAAGTCAATGAAGCAAGCAGTACTCAGATGTCCCCAGTCGCTGAAGGATTTGAATAGTGAATGCTTGTAGTTTTCAATTTTATTTTATTTTTTTATGGAATTGAACAGGTAATGCAAGTCAACCTTAATATTTTTCATGTAAGATATTTAAGTAGATAGGAATTACACTGGAGAAGAACATGATGATTTTATGACCACAAGTAGCAGACTGATGAAGACACATACTCTAAGGTAAAAAAGGTAAGTGAGTTTATTTACAATGTGCACAAATAAATATTTGCTGTATAGGAAGAAGGTTGAGCAGGTCAAGTCAAGTCAAGTCAGATTTATTTATAGAGCACATTTAAAACAGAAACCGTTACCAAAGTGCTTAACAAAGAAAGTGAGTATGGGCGTGTTTAAAGGTTCTTGCTGGTTGAAGGTGGTTTGTTATTTTAATCTTACTTTTGGTTGTTTGTATGTAGCATTAGAGAAGGAGGAGAAATAAGATCCTAGGATTCCAAGGGGAGATGAAGACTTAATCCAGAAAGGTGAGTAATGTTGGAGAGAGTGACAGGTTGATGGTGCTTCGTGTTTGGTCCAGGCTGATGTTTGGCTTTTGCAGGAACAGGATGGTTACAGGCGTGGTCACAAGGAACAAGGACAACTCAGGAGACACGGAGGAGCAGGACTTAGAAGGCACAAGACATAATTCAAAGGTTAGTTATAAATTCACAAGAGATAGGTCATCGGCTGTCACTTAAGTTACCAAAGATATCATTAATGTTTCGGTGTCGGATGAATGATTGCCCAGTGCTTAAGTACATAGCAGAGGAGTCATCAGGATCAGTCCAGCTGTGGAAGGATGGATGACTGAATGATTGTCAGCTGTGGGAAAAGTGATTATGACCGAAAACCTAGGACTCCTACAAGAGGTAGGTTCATTTATTTTCTTCTTTTTTTTTTTGCATGTCTGAGACAGTGCAGAGTGGCAGATGTTGGTGAGGGGATGGAACAATTTTATCCACAACCAGGTGCAATGGAGAAACTGGGGATGGCCTATAGTGGCCTTGGCCACCATAGATTAATCTTCAGCCACCTCATCATTTGAATAAACTAGACTTTCAAGCATACATTATTTTGAAATGAACCTTTTTAGATATATAACCTTGCTAGATATAGCCAGATGCCAAAATGAAAGTCAGTTCCTCAATTATTTTTCAAGTTATGCTCACAACTTGGACAGACAGATAGGTATTTCCAATTTCCCCTCTTTGCGTCTTGACAGGGAAAAGGAAGATGGGTCTTGAGCAAAGATTTAAAAGCCTCAGCAATCTTAGGGGACTGTATATAAAAAGGTAAAACATTCCACAGTTTTGGAACAAAAACTGCAAAATCCTCATCACCTCTGTCTGTCTCTCATCCCATATTGCATGACCTTGAAACCCATTGTTTCACCTGAGCTAAGACCAGCACAATGTATTCGCTTATGAATGTATTTTATTGTTGCGTTTAGGAGCTGACTGCAGGTCATCAGTCACTGCAGCTAGCTACTGCTAGCCGGGCCTTAGGCTTCCTCTCTGACCCTGGACCCTCAGCCAGCCCCCACCACTTCCTCTGGCTCAAATCTCTTTCAGAAGTGGCAACTCTTACTAACAAATAAAACAAGGAAACGTCAATTAAGTTTTATCAATTATATTAAAAAAGGCAGGAAAAGGTTACAATTTTACAGCGCTGGACTCTCCGGTCTGTGACGCATTCACAGACCCGGAAGAGCCCCGATGTCCCGTGTCATTACTCATTTATAGGGTCCTAAGACTCCGCCTTCGCAGAAGGGGAGCTCAACCTGTCAGTGTATGAGGGGGCGTGGCTAAGTGTGATCTCAATGGATCTTATGTGGACTGACGTGTTAGGAAATATGAGACGGTGCTTCAAAAGCCTTTCTACGTGATGTGGCAAGCAGATTAAACTATTTCTTGGCTGATATTGAAATCCCAGGGAGACTCTCTTTAGAGCTGCTGGCCCAGTTTAACCCAGTCAGAACCGGGTCATAATTTCATTATAATCCCGTCTCTGATCAGATCAAAACCATAGGCCCAGTCCAAAAATATCGTAACAACCTCAATACAGCTTTAAAAATCCCCATCCCTCATGTATGCTATTGGGTAAGTATCTGCAAAGATACCAGACATAAATATGTTTTCATTGTAGATGCAAAAAAAAAAAAAAAAAACTCTCCTGGTAGATACATCTCAATAATATCCCCTCACTGCTAACTCAATCAACACTTCATTAGGGTCCTTTAGATTTCTATGGATGCCCTTTGATAATATGTTTTTCCAGTGAAGTGTTTAAGCACTCTATAGATCAACAGTGTGCAGTACTCCAGTGTTCAATCATTTTGTTTGATATCAACATACAAGACTGTGAACTGGTAGAACATGATGCCAACCTGCGAAAGATGCTAAGTTTTCCCTGGATTAAGTTTGCTTTATGAGTGAAATGAAAAGTAAAGGCATCAAAGCTGATCCTGCTGAAGTGAAAATGATAAACAAACTCTAGATAACAAAAGACTAAGGCAGTAGAAAAACTTCCTCTTCTTTCAGCTTTTCCCTCTTAAGGGGTCACCACAGCGAGTCATCCTCCTCCACCTCACTCTGTCCTCTGCATCCTCTGTCCTCACTCCAACTACCTTCATGTTCTCTCTTACTGCATCCATATATCTCCTCTTTGTCTTTTTCCTGGCAGCTGCATTTTTAACATCCTTCTACCAGTATACCCACTGTCCCTCCTGGATATGGCCAAACCATTTCAGTCTGGCCTCCCTCACTTTATCTCCCAGTTGTTCAAACTGTGCTGTACCTCTGATGATATCCTTCCCAGTGGCGGTCCTAGCCTATTTGGCGCCCTTGGCGAGCAACCCCAATGGTGCCATACCCCACCCACCCCCCATCCCCCACTAGGTTCCACGCAGGCCGTCGGGTTGCTGCTAAATTGTGCCCCCTGCCTGCTGTGTGGTGCATGACAGGCAGTTTGTATCAGAAGGTCACTCCACCATCACAAGAACACTTCTTTTAATTTTTTTTTCAAACAATAAATACAGATTAAACGGTACAAATGAACCTTGTACCAAACCTATTTGTACTATTTGTATGTACTTTGAACAACAAGAGTTTAACATGCACATTACCTGACAAGTCAAGTCAAGTTTATTTGTATAGCACATTTAAAACAGAAGCTGTTACCAAAGTGCTTAACAAGAAGAACACAACATGAAATATAAAGTAACAAGATATAATTACAGCATATGGACTAAAAGCAAAAAAAAAAAAAAAAAAAAAACTAATTAGAAATGCTGTCACCTAAATGTTGATCCTCCTTGCCTTCCTTGATGCAAAGTCATCAATAATCTCATCATGTGAAATCTGCTCAGCAACTTCATGGTTGATACTGATGACTGTCAGACCACTGAGGCGTTCCTGGGACATAGTTGACTTCAGATATGTTTTTATCATTTTCAACTTTGAAAAGCTTCTTTCTGCTCCAGCCACTGTGACAGGAATGGTAACTGCAATTCTAAGTTGCAATTATATATATATATATATATATATATATATATATATATATATATATATAATTTTATAATTATTATATTATTACAATGTCTTCAGCGATCGTGGGCGCCAGCGTGCGTGGGGGGGGGTGTTATGCCGCCCCCTGCTGGAGGTCGCCCATGTCGCCCATATAAGGAACCGCCACTGCTCCTTCCTGTCATTTTGGGAGCCATGAATGAACTGTGTCTCTCCCCTCTGCTGCTGACACGATAAATAAACTCTGACCGTCACCTCCTCCGTCCTCCGCTGCTGTTTTTATGTCCATGCGCTCTGGGCGTCACTCACAGCGCGCATGCAACAAAGAGTAAACTCAAGCGAGTGCGATACCTGCCCCCTCTTTCCTCTTTTGCGTTGACAAAATGTTGTAGTTTTATCGATGAGTTTGTCAAAGCACAATTTACAGAAGTAATGTTTAATAAATGTTAGGACTTGATTCTTTGCTAACAAAATAAATTCACCTCCTCAGTTAAGCTGCTGTTTTTATGACGTTCTGGACGCTTGTCACTCACAGCATGCAGGCGACAAAGAGTAAACTCAAAGTGAGAGGGTTACCTGCTCCCTCTTTCATGCTGACAAAATGTTTTAGTTGTATCGATGAGTGTGCTCATTGATCCTGACTTCCTCATTTTGCTTTAAAAAAATCAGCATAAATTGTTTTATTCATTTTTGTTTTGTAGGCCAAAGTGTTTTATATAACACTCCTGAGTTAAAATGTTGCTGATCAATTTGTATTTATTATTATTTATTGATTTAATTTTATTTTTGAGTATCAAATGTTAAAAAATGTTTGCAGTTTAAATAAGGATTGGGTTTTTTTTTTCAGGCAAACTGATGCAATTTAAGTTGTTTCTGTTACAGAGTAAAAAAACAATGTTAATAAAGTTATTCTTATGTTGTAAGTTGATCTACATTGTTGCTTTTTTTCCTTTAATGGACACAATATTATGCAGAGATGTACTTATAACAATTTTATAGATATAATATTTACAGCCGTGGCGGAGAGTTGGGGGGGGGGGGGGTTACTTCTTCCTGGGGGGACATAACAGAAAATAATTGAGAAGCACTGCTCTAGACCATACAACATAGCTGGTCTCACAACTGCTTTTTGTGAATAAACATTAAGAAAGCACCTACTGTGCTATGGCCATAGATTTTAAGGTTTCTAGAAAATTAGCTTTAAATACTTTTTACAAATAAAGTCCTGCCTAGAAATCAATGCTTAAAAATTAGTTTATCCTGACCATTAGAATAGAAAACCTGACTGAATATGTAATTACCAACAAATATGGGGAGTGGTGGCGCAGAAGTTACAAGATGGGCCTGTGATCAGAAAGTCACAGGTTCAACTCCCAGTACAGTCAACATCAAAATGTGGGTGGAAAAGGTGAAACACCCACACCTGCCTCCACCCTCATTGGCCCCACTCTGGGCCCTTGAGCAAGGCCCTTAACCCCCACCATCTGCTCCCTAAATAGGTCTCTTGAAAATGAGTTCTCATAACTCACTGAAACTACCTGTATAAAAAAAAGGGTAAATGAAAAATGGAAGAAAAAAAAAAAAGTATTGCAATGAACAACTACCGGCCTAATTTTTGGCTCCTTTTTTAATTTTTATTTTATTGTATTGCTACAATGCAATGCCTGTAAGACAAATAATAATTACATAAGGTTTAGAATGTCAAAACATTTATAAAACATTATCAGAATTGCCCATGCTTACCCCAACTGTTCTGTATTATCAGACTACTTTTATATATGAAACTAAACTTGCCCTAAGAGTACATCCAAGACTGAATGCTGATCTGATTGGGTGGGCCTGGACTGTTTGATGTTTCAACCATTTTCATGAAAACTGCAACATGCTTCTAATTGTTTTTTAACATAAATTACTTTACAAATACTCTCAACATTGTTGAAATCCATCCATCCAGCCATCCATTATCTTCCACTTGTTCCGAAGTCAGGTCACGGGGGTAGCAGCTGGAGCAGGGAAGTCCAGCCATCTCTTTCCACAGCCACTTCTTCCGTCTCTTCTGGGAGCACACCAAGGCATTCTCAGGCCAACCGAGAGATAAAGTCTCTACAGCATGTCCTGGGTCTTCCCTGGGGTCTCCTCCCAGTCGGACATGCCTGAAGCACCTCCCTAGGGAGGCACCCAGGGAGCATTCTTACCAGATGTCTGAACCACCTCAACTGGCTCCTCTCAATGTGGAGGAACAGTGGTTCTACTCCAAGACTATGCCGGAAAACTGAACTTCTCACCCCATCGTTAAGGGAGAGTTCATCTACCCTGCAGTGGAAATTCATTTCAACTGCCTGTATCCACAATCTCATTCTTTCGATCACTACCGACAGATTGTGGCCATATGTGAGGGTAGGAACGTACAGTAAGTTATGTATTCTTTCTGTGCGTTATGAATTGACCCACGGACCACTACATGATCCGGGGGTTAGGGACCAATGTTGTTAATGATCTCATCCTACGCTCATCCAGAGGAGCTGTCCAGGGAGCAGTCATATCATGGGGCTTACTGTTGCAGGCAAAAGGGACCTGTGGCTGAAGCTTTCAAACCTAGGGGACTCCCAGAAGGCATAGGTCATGAACGCAGCCTATGACCCAACCAAAGGTCTTTTTGACCAACCTTGGAGAAGATGAGGGAGACGAGCACCCTTAAGAAACTGGAGGTTGAGGCCTTTAACCTTTGCTTGCTATGTAAATTGAACCCCCGTCTGGCTCAGGGTCCCAGACATGGGTTTGCAAAATCTGCTGCAGCAGCAAAAGGGTGGCAGGGTGGCACTAATGCACCAAGGTGTGTCTGAGGTCCAATTTGGCTTTTGTGCCTAAGGTGATGGAGTCTGTGTACATATATTGTTAAGTAGAGCTATTAGCTTTCCACCCATTTCCACTCTCCTCTGAAATGGAGCAATGGCTTAACTCCTTGTGTGCAGACACTGTAAGCATACAAGAGAGCAGCTGGCTTCAGGAAGTCAGACCAGTTGTTTGTTTCTTGGGTCTTGACTCATAAAGGCAAACCAGTGTCACACCAGAGGCTAGCACACTGGATTGAGGAGACAAGTAGTCTCTGTTACAGATGTAGAGGTACAGAGCCCCCGGCTGGTCTGAAAGCTCATTCTGCCACGAGCATGGCCACATCATGGGCCCTGTTTCGAGGGTATCTGTCCAAGTTATTTGTGTGGCACCTGGGCCACAGCACCTATGTTTGTGCATTTTTACAGGCTGAATGTGGCTCAGCTATCCCTAGCTCATGTGATACTGGACACAGGAACTTGACAGCCTTCTTAGTCTGGGTTCAGGATAGCAGTTGGCTTCAGGGCTTTTTTGCAATACAGAAGTGGGCTATATCTCCCATAGTGAAACATCGAACGAAGTTAGAAAAAGAATGTTACTAAATAGTTTACTTTTATATTTATTAATTATTATTATTATTATTAATAATTCATTTTATATTCTCTGTTATTTTTTATACCTTATGTGATTCCTTGTGTATGTTCCTTTGTACTGAAACTCTGGCACAACAATTTCTTGCAGGATCAATAAAGTTCTATCTTATCTTATTGTAACCCTGGATCTTTGATAACAGAGTGAGGTGTTTCACCAACACTTCCCTCCTTGCATGGACATGGAAAGAAACCGTCCTAGAATAAGTAAGAGGTGGTCTGTTGATTGATGTATCATGATGGGGCAGAGCCCTGAGCACAGTTCAACCTGTCTGTCTTTGACAGATGTAATGTCATTCACTGGAACTTCTGTAGATAGAGCATTTCCCATAGTAAAACACCTCACTCTGTTATCAAAGAAGCAGGGTTAGGTTAAGTAACCTAACGTTTTTGTAAAAGCATTTGTTTGGGTTTTTTTTCCCTCGAGTTCGTCTGAGTTTTGTAAGCACCCTGTTTTCAACAAACACTTTTGAGCTTGATGTTTGCATTGACTGACTGAATAATGTCCTTTCATACAAAGAGGATAAAGACCCAGAATTATTATAAATGTATTCAAAGCATATAACCGTACAAAAATAAACAAGTTAATTGTGTGAATGCAGCTCGTTTTGTAGTTTATTTTAGGTAAATTCTACATATCTGACATGTTGCTAATTAGTAGCTTAATTGCTAACTAAGGAAGAGATTGTTTTAAAATCTTTCTATACCTAAATGCCTAACACATTGCTGCCCTTAAATCAAGTGAAGTTTAATTAAATTGGTTTTGAACTCTTTGAACTTTTTTTCCTTTAACCTTGGGGTTAATTCTAATCATTATGACACTTGTTTTACCTTGATGATGCTCTTTAAAAACCTCTATCATTAAAAAATACAATTAAAATGTAATATAAGTGCCTTGACAGAGCACAGCTCATGTGACTACCTGTCTAAAAAAGTCCATCTTCCATAATGGTTTGCACTGATAGTGTTCTGCTTCCTGTAATAAAGTTTGTTCACTCAGACATTACACAAGCCGAAGTCGAGCCTGTTTTCTCCGTTACATGGGTTGACAGTCCTCCCTCTCTATTTGTAGTGTGTCCATTAGATAGAAATGTGTGACTAATGGATGAGAAAGCAACATAGCCCGTTTTTGTGAACACTAGGGGACCCTCGCATTCTCACATGGCACCCCAGAAACGATGAGGCCATTAGGACTTGGCAGAAAACATGATACATCTTCTCTCTAATTTGTTTAGTCCGGGGATTAAATTAACTCATCTAAGAGCTCATTTGCCAAAAAGAGAACTTAGTTTTACCCATTCTCTGGTGTTTTCTAGTGTCACCTTGGGTGGAATTTTCTCTAAATGTGGTGCAAAATGATCAATAGTGTGAGCAGAGTAAAATGGCAGGTGACATCCTCCGAACGTTGATAATGGATACCGCAGCACAACTGATAGCAGCAGTGAGTCGGTGGCCTCTTCCTCTGATCCCTCCTGCGGTCTAAGCAAGGTGTATCATATGAGCTGATTGTTTTCAATGTGACTTTGATTGATATCAGATCCACACTGTTGTCTACTTTACCAACCAGAGGCTGGCTCACAAGGGGTATCAGTTACTTACAAGTCACCACACTATCTTCACTACAGCACCACTTTGATGCATGGGATGGCACCACACTTCCTCCCATCTGCTTCATTTGCTCCATCCAGAATGTGTCAGATGATGTAGATCAAAGACATTAAATGGCTTCACTCACTTTGACCAACACCCCCACCCCCCAGGAATATGTTCTACAGTATGACAGCTCAGGTATCAGCTATTTGGATCTCTTTCATTCCTTTATTCATTTTTCATTCCGTGTCCTTTCTCAACCACAGACAGAAGTAACAGGCTATGATTCTGTTGGATTTGCTTCAACGACTTGATAGTGATGTTAACGGGTAAAAAATATAAAAGGAAGGACAAGGAGGAAATGAACACAAGAAACATGTACATCAGTATTTATCGGGCAACGGAGCAAGATTGAAATAAAATACACAGGTCAAAATGTGGTGTGGAGCAAGATATTTAATGTGTGCATTGCTGCCTGAAAGTGGCAGTTAAGTACTTGGAAAAGGATTTAACAGTTTTCAATGAATCACTGCAGGTATGTATTTATTTCATTGAATGCAAACATGTAGATTTTTAAAGACAATGCATATTGTAACAGAATGAGATATGTCAGTTTTTGGTAAGTGAAGTTCCACTAAAATTAGGAAGCTTGTTCATTTAATCTAACAAAGTCAAGTCGAGTGTTCTGGCCAGACTTTTTCTTGTTGAAATGTTTTGTCCTTTATCCAGGAGACTTCTTCAGTCTGAGGAGGTGATGAGAAGGTGTTATTTATACGATGGAGTTTGTTGCAGCTCCTCAGACTGAAGTCTTTTGGATAAAAGACTAAACATTTCAAAAAGAAGAATCTGTCTGGAGGACCTGAAAACCTTTTTAGATGTATCTACCTGGATTACGATCACGATCATTCAGGATTTTTTTCCGGCCATATTTCTTCCTCGAAGACGATGGGTCCCCACTATCCTTCAAGTGTTTAATAATGCGTTGGACAGTTCTTAACCCAATTTTAGTAGTTTCTGCAATCTCCTTAGATGTTTTCTCTGCTTGAAGCATGCCAATGATTAGACCCTTCTCAAATAGACTGACGTCTTTTCAATGACCACGCAATGTGTCTTTCATCATGGTTGTTTAAGAAATGAGAAGCAACTCATTGCACCAGTTGGGGTTAAATAACTTGTTGCCAGCTGAAAGATAATCGCCCATGTAGTAATTATCCAGTATGAGGCTCGTACCTGTTTGCTTAGTTGAATCCAGGTGGCAACTTTTTTGGGGGCCAGGCAGTGTATATATACTGTAAAGGCATTTTAAACCCTTCCCACATTGCAATATTTTAAACAATGTTTCTAAACTCTAAACGCTCTAAAAGAGCACAGAATGTCATGCTTTCAGCTCCCTGCCTCTTCTGCTCTTTGCCACCTGCAAGTGCTCTTGGCCATGCCCAATTCTCCAGTCTGCACGATGAACAGTTGCAGCTGCAACAGGAAGTTCATTCTGTAGTATGGGTTGCACAAAGGTGCAGCAGGAGCAAAATAATTTAAAATAATTTATTTTAAATAAAAATTCCATGCCGATTGTTCGGCTCGTCCATCAATCAGCCAATTGTGTGTCATGTCCAATCTTATTTTGAAAAACCGCAATAGAACGAGTCCGCAATAAACAAAGCGCAAAGTAGAGAGGGACTACTGTGCAGAAGAATCTGATGTTACTTTAAAATTTTTGGAGTCTCTATCAGAGAGACACAAAAAAAAAAAGAGTAATTTCAAATAATATTGTGTTTTAAAATAAAAAGGTCAGGAAATTTTCCTTTTGAAAGAGTTATCTTTTGTATAATTTCCTGTTTTGCTTTGATCGCACCAAATTAAATATACCAGTTATGTGGCAAAATGGTATTATGAAAAATTTCTTAAAGATTGAGATGTTTTCTTACACTTTTTGTTTGTGTAGAACATGTCACAAGCAGTATAATTATTTAATTACAATTAAAATGAAGATCCTAAATTTTCTGTAACAATGGAGTATAATTGCTGAGTGTCTAACGACTAAAGCAATTTGGTAAAGGAACCGAAACTTAGTTGTTGTAACTAAAAGAAACACTATCTGTCAGAGATCTGATGGCAGAGGATCCTACACACATACTCAGAA
The DNA here is from genome assembly GCF_014905685.2 of Nematolebias whitei. NCBI lineage: Eukaryota > Metazoa > Chordata > Actinopteri > Cyprinodontiformes > Rivulidae > Nematolebias > Nematolebias whitei. The sequence continues at coordinate 430,701 of NC_056516.1, read as the reverse complement.
AGGTTTTTAAAATGTTTATTGAGTAAATAAACAGCTTCTTGTGTCTCAGAAACAGGTGGAAACCATCAGCAGCAATCACAGAGAGAGAGGCGTGGCATGTAAAGAGGCTGGTAGAAGCAGCAGAGGAAAAACCCAGGAGAGCAGAGAAGACAAAGTCAAACAGTGAACAGAGTGATGAGAAAAGGAAAAAAACAGAGTGTAAACTGCGACACCATCAGCTAAAAGGAGAAAAATGTTAGATGAAGACAAAAGGAGCAAAATGCTGTCTAAAAGGCAAAACTACCCAAATGTTAGCAGAAAAGAGCAAAACCCCAGTTTATAGCAAAAGGTAGAAAATTAAAAATTGCTAGTTGAAAAGGAAAAAAGCAAAGTGTTGGTTTAAAATTAAAAATAGCCAAACACTACATAAAATGAAATAAAAAATATTAGCTAAGTGTCAAAACACAAACAAAACAGGATTTTGAGGATGTATTAATATAGTAAGTCCGTAATTTCTATGCTATAAGTCAGAACCAGGTCAAGAGTGTGATGATGAGTATGAGTAGATGTGTGGACATTTTGGGTAAAACCAATTGACTCTATTAAATTATTAAAGGATATACCTGTACATGAATATTGAATTCCCTCATTATTATGACTATCAGTATTCAATATTAAGTCAGACAAAAAATATCTGCGAATTTAGACAAAAACGAAGAATAGGGGCATGCTGTAGGCCCTTATTGGCCCTTAAAGTGCACGCTGTAGGAGTTGCCCTTAAAGTGACATGTAGGAGGAGATGTATGAAGGCAACAGACAGAGAAGTGATTTAAAATGGAAAATGTACCAGTGGGAGTCTATGTCAAGTTAATGATGACCAATTGACCAGTGAATACAGCGTGCAGTGATGGGTACGATAGTTACAGCCAGTTATGAATCTTACCGCATTGTGCTAAACAGCATCCAACATCTGCAAGGTGCTTGCAGGAGCATTCATGTAAATAACGTCACCATAGTCAATGGTTGGAAGGAAAGTATCAGTTACAAGGTGTTTCATAGCATTCAGAGTTAGACAGGATTTATTTCTAAAAAAGAAACATAGTTTCTCTTTTAATTCCTTTATCAAGTTTTCAACATAAGGCTTAAAAGAGAGATGTGAATCAACCAGAATACTCAAGTATTTAAAAGAATCGACAAACTAAATATACACCTTGTACTTCTTCTTCTTTTGGCTGCTCCCTGTGTCAGTGGTCACCACAACGAATTAAGTAGCACGAAGACTTAGCAATTATTTTTACGCCGGATGCCCTTCCTGATGCAACCACAGACCACCAAGTTACCACAGCCCTCTGTGTGGAGATGAGAGCTGCTTTCTAGGGCGCCCGGGGGAGCAGATGGTGGGTGGGGGTTAAGGACCTTGCTCAAGGGCCCAGCGTGGGGCAGGTGTGGGTGCTTCACTTATCCCACCCGCATTTTTAATGTCGTTGGTTCCTGTAGTTGAACCTGCGATATTCCGATACAGGCCCACCTTCTGTAACCTCTGCGCCACCACTCCCTAAACTCAATAGACACCATTCGAAGATAAAATAGAAAGAAGGACTGCTGGTACCGACTTCCTGTTGAAGTAGTTCTAATGTTAGATCAAATGTGTACCTAGATAAATTCTTCATTGTATTATTGATATAATTGTTGTATCTATAATTAAGTTACTAGGGAATTCAAAGGGAACTTCCTTCACATTAAATGTAAAATTATACCTTTGGTTCATAAGTGAAGATTTTTCTCTCGCATACCAGACGTGTGAGATGAGTTACAAACAGACCTTTATGAGACATATGCAATCCAGACAGGTGATTGTTGTTGGTAAACAAAAAAGAGTCAGATTTGCTGTGAATTAGATCCAAAAGACTCTGGGAGCTGTTTGGGGGAATGTTATCCCACTTCTAGGTCATCTTACATAGACTTATACAGATTCTATAAACGGTTTGATAATATTATAAACTGGTGATGATGTATTCAAAATGTTGTCAATTTATGTTCAAGAAAACAAAACATAACTTGACAGTTATTGAACCATAATTTTTCACTCTCTTCATGTTGTTGCCAGACCTGGAGTCAGCCTGAGGTGACAAATCTACCAGCTTAGTTGTGTGAGTAAATGTAATTAGGCCCAGATGGCCTTCAGTTGTAGAAACGTCTAAACATCACTGACAGAAGCAGGAATCACTACAGTTTAGAAGTGACATAACAAACCAAACAGAAAAACAAAACAAAAAAAATCAGTTTATTATTTTTAATGAATCCATTAAACTCTTCCAGAGTATGTATAGCTGTCGAGCATTGTGTTTAAAACTGATAAGAAAAATACAAATGTACAGCAGAATATGGAAAATACACATAGCACAGTCTTCATATACAATCAGCAGATCAGCTAAACACCATGCAGTTATACACAAAAGGAGCTGACCAAGCTTTTATATTATTTCCAATCCTATTTTATATTCTTTTCATAAAAATGGACAATTTTCTGCTGCAGAATGTTTTTAAAAAAGTGACACTGATTTAAGAGCTTAAAAAATAAACTACAGTCAACAAAAATGTGTAATTCATATCAGATCAAAATGCAATCAATTAGTACTGAGGCAGCCTGTTTTTCTTTTTAGCTCCATTTGTTGGATTTCCATGCAGCCCTCTCCCATCCCCCTCACACCAGCCAGCTGGAAATAGCCTTTCAATACTTTCTAGATGACTTCCTGAAAGAAATGAATCTCTCACAGAAAATGAGAACAATGAATAATGAAACAATGGAAGGGATGTGCCTGACCAGGGCTACTCCTACAGTCTGTAGTGTGGATGAAACTGAAGGTTGTAATCACAGGGCTGGAAACAACATGGCCACCACACGACGGGGAAACAAATAGGTTTTCTTGGCTGCTGATCTAATCATTTAAGGGTGGATGACTACCTGCAGGTTACCTCGGTGCAGATAAATGTCCCATTTTGCATCAGTGAGCTCCATAACATATTTTCACTTTGTGCATTCACCAACCTCTTTTTTTATTTTTTAATCAAGTACATTTATCAGTCAATGCCTTTAAAAGACCATTCTGTGGAAATCTTATTTTTTCACATAGTCTGACAGCTGTTGCAGCTTCTGAGTGGCAGGGCAGAGCCAGTCATCTTCAGCTGTTTCCAGCTCTGTTGATGAAGAACCTCAGGATATAAGGCTGCCGTGACCATCTACAGTAGACTCTGCTGGAACATTGTCCCACATTTTGTATTTTCTAACATGTTTGAGATATATTTAGACTCTTAGAAATGCAGACTGATGAAGAGGACTCAGACATAAAAACTATGTGACTTGATTTACAAGTTTTTGGGGCAGTTTCTGAATGGAATGAGGTACAGGCAAGTATGAGCACGTTAGGATGATTGATAGAGAATAGTCTCCAAGGAAAAAAATCTTACTCATTTGTTTGGCAGGTTTGGAGATGAGAGAAGTTCAAGGAAATGACGGTTCTTGATGAAGGAAGTGAGCAATCAAAGTTGGAGAGAGTGGCAAAGTGACAATATTTATTCTTTAATGCAGGCCAATGTCCAGTTCACAGGCTGATGATGGTGGTCACTGGTGTATCTAGGTGGGCTTTCCAGAGAGGTTCACAAGGAGCCAGGAGCAGAGAGGACTTGGAGGCCACAAGGAGGAATCTCAAGGGCTTAAAAACACAAAAACACAATACAAAGGTTTGTCTCTCTAATATGAAAGAAGAGTTTCATTAGTTACCATGAGGTAGCTTAATGTTCAGCGTCACATAATTGGCTTCAAGATCTTTAAATACACCAGCTGGTCATTACCCAAGATCGGGTGCAGCTGTGGCTCTGTCATATA
>NC_056516.1:421208-426736 GCF_014905685.2 Nematolebias whitei | reverse complement strand
GGGTGGCTGTGGCTGAGTGGTTAGAGCAGTCATCCTCCAATGTGAGAGTTGAGGGTTCGATTCCACCAGCAGCCATATGTGTCCTTGGGCAAGACACTTAATCCCTCATTGCCTCCGATGTGTGTCCCATCAGTGTATGAATGTGATAAAGCATTGCTTAGTCTTTTTTTAATGATTTGTTCAATTAGCTTTGTAGTGACCTACTAGAGTGCTGTATGAATGGATAAATGAGGAATAGATTGTTGTAAAGAGCGTTGAGTGTCTTGTAAGTACAGTCCATTTCTCTTCAACCTGCAAATAATAAAATGACAAGTAAGCCAACTCCTCTACTTTCTGAGTAACCACAGTACTCTACAGAACAATACGCACCAAATCTCCTCTCCTACAGCTCCTCCTATGCTCTTGTAAATCTTTGTTGTAAATAAACAGTGTTTAACTGCCTGGCCTCTTGAGTCAAGAAAAACTTGATGTGTGGAGCTAAACTGGAAACAAAAAGCATTTTTACAGAACTGAGTGTAATTAAATGCAAAGTTTCTTACAGAAGATTACTGCAAAGAGAACGAAGGAGCATACTTTCTTAAAGTAGAGCCACTTTCCAGCAAGAAAATTATTTTAATGGCAGCATGGCCCCACAGAGAAAATAATCCACCAATGTGACCACGTTCATATTTTATGGCTCCAGAAGAATGACAGGGCCAGGATGGTTTCTGGGTTCTGAAATATTGCATATATTCTCAAGTATTGCACATTAGCCTCAGCAAGACGGTGGAAAAACAAAACAACGTTCACCATTTAGAAAAAACAGATTGAGTGCAGTCAAACTGCTGCTGCAGTCCTGAAATGAGTCAGCCTGAGAACTCACAGATCTTTCTAATCCCTATCAACATAGAGCAGCATTTACCAGAGCCTTAGTCCTGAAGAGGCCCAGGTTTGTCAAAGAGGGAGGGTCAGGCTCTGAGGAGGACTTCTGAGAATTAGGGAGGAAGATGCTCAAGCTATCTGGCTGACTCTCTGCCCAGCCCTAATGCTGTGAAAACCCAGTAATTACTGAACTCTGCTGGAGCTTCTGTGTGTTTCATGTCACATATTTTCATCAAAGTGTTCATCTGGCTGCATATAATTGTATTGAACATGGTGGCAGGGGGTCCAATCTCAGAGCCAGCGACAACTGCTGCACTTTGGGTCACTGATCTCTGTTTATGAATCATTGATTTTGTTGTACAACAGTGAAAGACGCAAGGCGAGGCTTCGCCTCATCACCAGCGCTCGGAGTGAGGCAACAGTAAACAGAAGGGGGCACTGGGAGGTGTCACGGCAGCCCAATTATGTTTTGTAATAAGCCAGTGTTGTCAGTCCCAGTACAGAGCCCACAGAGGAAACTTCATCACCCCCAACTCCATTGAAGGTACTAATTCTAATCTTATTTCCCTAGTCATTTTCAGTTTGGAAATGTTAGAATGAGTAATGGGATGATTGAGGAGCATGGCAGTTCTGACAGAACCCTGACACGGACACAGCAGGCTGCCTGTCACATCGGATGTCAGAATGATGTATGAGAAGCAGCGCTAAAAACAAAGCACAAAACACCCACATTTGCAAGGTGATCCGCTGTTCACTCATTACCTGAACATGTGAAGCATATCCAAAGACCTTTCTGCCTCATGACTGGTGATCACACTCACAGATATTTGTATCTCTATGCTGCTCTGAAAAATCTGAGCAGTGAAGTTAAAAGACAACCTTTGTCTACTTCAGCTCTGTTTCATCCTTTTAAAATGAAATCACATTTATCAAAGTCCAGCAACTTTCCTCATTTGCCCAGAACTTAATATCACATTGCCACAAATAAATTCAGTTCAGTTTATTCAAATTAAAATAGGTTTAGTTTATTTATTTAACACTAGTTTACAACAAAAAGGATCTCAGGAAAAAAAAAGGCAACAGCTCCATATGTGGCAACCCAATTTTTGATAACGACCTATCTTAAACCTACGTAGCCACACACCAAACTGGAAGTTGGTACCTCACTTAATTTTTCAAGTTATGTTCACCACATGCAACTTGCAACTAGGGGTTGAACGACTACATAATTTTAAAACTCGACATTAACATAATAAACTCGAGTAGAACTCGAGTAGTTGATGATGTCATAGGATCTCAAGATGAAAAAATAAATAATAAATAAAACCGCAAAAAAACGTCATTTATTATTTACCAAAAATGACAAACAAAATATTGGGAGAGTATATTATGCTACTATCATTTATCATACTGCAAATAAGTCAAAGGAAAACCAAAACTACAGTGCCTTGCAAAAGCATCGGCCCCTTGAACTTTTCAACCTTTTGCCACATTTCAGGCTTCAAACATAAAGATCCATCCATCCATTTTCTTCCGCTTATCTTTGGTCAGGTCGCAGGGGTAGCAGCCTAAGTAGGGAGGCCCAAACTTCACTCTCACCAGTCACTTGGGCCAGCACTTCCGGGGGAATCCCGAGGCATTCCCAGGCCAGCCGAGAAACATAGTCCCTCCAGCGTGTCCTGGGTCTTCCTCTGGGCCTCATTCCGGTGGAACGTGTCCGGAACACCTCACCAGGGAGGCGTCCAAGAGGCATCCTAAACAGATGCCCAAGCCACCTCAACTGGCTCCTCTCAACATGGAGAAGCAGCGGCTCTACTCTGAGTCCCTCCCAGATGATCGAGCTTCTCACCCTATCTCTAAGGGAGAGCCCAGACACCCTGTGGAGAAAACTCATTTCGGCCGCTTGTATCCGAGATCTCATTCTTTCGGTCACAACCCAAAGCTCGTGACCATAGATGAGGGTAGGAACGAAGATCGATTGGTAAATTGAGAGCTTTGCCTTTTGACTCAGCTCTCTCTTCACCACGACAGACCTGTACAGCGCCTGCTTCACTGCAGATGCTGCACCTATCCGCCTATCGATCTCACGCTCCATTTTTCCCTCATTCGTGAACAAGACCCCAAGATACTTGAACTCCTCCACTTGGGGTAGGACCTCCTCCCTGACCCAGAGAGGGCACTCTACCCTTTTCCGGCTCAAGACCATGGCCTCGAATTTGGAGGAACTGATCTTCATCCCGGCCACGTCGCATTCAGCTGCGAACCGCTCCAGCAAAAGCTGTAGATCAAGATCTGATGAAACCAATAAGACCACATCATCTGCAAAAAGCAGAGATGCAACCCTAAGGCCATCAAAATGGATCCCCTCAACACCTTGGCTGCGCCTAGAAATTCTGTCCATAAAAGTTATGAACAGAATCGGTGACAAAGGACAACCTTGGCGGTGTCCAACTCTCACTGGGAACAAGCCCAACTTACTGCTGGCGAAGCGGACCAGGCTCTGACACCGGTCAAACAGGGACCTAACAGCCCATAACAAAGGGCCCGTTACCCCATACTCCCAGAGTATCCCCCACAGGGTTCCCCGAAGGACGCGGTCGAACACCTTCTCCAAGTCCTCAAAGTACATATAGACCGGTTGGGCAAACTCCCACGCACCCTCCAGGATCCTGCTGAGAGTGTAGAGCTGGTCCAGTGTTCCACAGCCAGGACGAAAACCACGCTGCTCCTCCTGAATCCGAGGTTTGACTATCCGACAGACCCTCCTCTCCAGAACCCCCGAATAGACCTTACCAGGGAGGCTTAAGAGCGTGATTCCCCTGTAGTTGGAACACACTCTATGGTCCCCTTTTTCAATAGGGGGACCACCACCCCAGTCTGCCAATCCAGGGGAACTTCCCCCGATGTCCACGCAATATTGCAGAGTCGCGTAAGCCAACACAACCCTACAAAATCCAGAGCCTTGAAGAACTCTGGGCGAATATCATCCACCCCTGGGGCCCTGCCACCGAGGAGCTTTTTAACCACCTCGGTGACCTCAGCACCAGAGATTGGAGGGCCCGACCCAGAGTTCCCAGGCTCTGCTTCCTCAGTGGAAGACGTGCCGGTGGGATTGAGGAGGTCTTCAAAGTATTCCACCCACCGACCCACAACATCCCGAGTTGAGGTCAGCAGTACACCACTCCCACTATAAACAGTGTTAGTGGCGTACCGCTTTCCCCCCCTGAGATGCCGGATGGTGGACCAGAATCGCCTCGAAGCCATGTCATTCTCCATGGCTTCTCCAAACTCCTCCCCTGCCCGAGTTTTTGCCTCAGTGACCACCCGAGCCGCATGCCGCTTGAACTGCCGGTACCCATCAGCTGCTTCCGGGGTCCCACAGGCCAAAAAGGCCTGATAGGACTCCTTCTTCAGCCAGACAGCGTCCCTCACCGACAGTGTTCACCATCGGGTTCGAGGGTTGCCACCGCGACAGGCACCAACAACCTTGCGGCCGCAGCTCCGGTAAGCTGCCTCGACAATAGAGACACGAAACATGGTCCACTCAGACTCAATGTCCCCCACCTCCCTCGGAACATGTTCAAAGTTCTCCCGAAGGTGGGAGTTAAAACTCCGTCTCACAGGAGACTCTGCCAGACGTTCCCAGAAGGCCACCCTCTCATTCACCGAGGTGAACCCCAACACACAGGCACCAAGATAGGGGTAATAAGTATGCCCACTCCTGCACGGCGCCTCTCACCAGGGGCAACTCCAGAGTGGAAGAGTGTCCAGCCCCTCTCAAGGAAACTGGTTCCAGAGCCAGAGCCATGCATAGAGGTGAGTCAGACTATTTCTAGCCAGAACCTCTCAATCTCACACACCAGCTCAGGCTCCTTCCCCACCAGTGAGGTGACATTCCACGTCCCAATAGCCAGCTTCTCTAGCCGAGGATCAGACCGCCAGGGTCCCCGCCCTCGGCCACCACCCATCCCACATTGCACCCGACCCCTTTGGCCCCTCCCACAGGTGGTGAACCCTTGGGAAGGGGGACCCACCTCTCCTCTTCGGGCTGTGCCCGGCCGAACTCCATGGGTAAAAGCCCGGCCACCAGGCGCTCGCCCGCGTGCCCCACCTCCAGGCCTGGCTCCAGAGTGGGGCCCCGGTGACCCACGTCCGGGCAAGGGAACATTAAGTCCATGTATTTTTCTCTTCATCTGGGTCTTTGGGCTGCAATTTGTCTGGTCCCTGACCTAGGACCTGTCTGCCATGGGTGACCCTACTGACAGCATAGCTCGTAGGATCATTGGGACACTCAAACCCCTTCACCACAGTAAGGTGGCAGCCCAGGGAGGGGCAAACATCCATCCATCCATTATCTTTACCCGTTTATTCCATTTTGGGTCATGGGGGTCGCCGGTGCCCATGTCCAGCAATCACTGTGCGAGGGGCGGGGTACACCCTGGACAGGTCGCAAGTCCATCACAGGGCCACATAGAGACAAACGAGACAAACAACCATTCACTCTCTCACTCAATGTCAATGTCAATGTCAATTTATTTATATAGCACATAAAAACAACAAAAGCTGACCAAAGTGCTTTACAGTTAAGACAGATTAAAAAATTTAAAAAAGAGTAAAAATGCATCTAGTGCCACTCAAAAACATAAGTTGACAATAAAAACAACACA
>NC_056516.1:416476-421108 GCF_014905685.2 Nematolebias whitei | reverse complement strand
GTGTTTCGGTGGCCGGTAGATTGTAGCGCAGAGTAAAAGAGGAGAGACGTTTATCTCCACCATCTGAAGTTCAAAACTCTGGTAAAAATGAGTGGGGATCAGCCGACAGTTAAAACAGGATTTAAAAACAGAGGCTAATCCACCTCCTTTACCAGTGGTCCGAGGAGAGCTGAAGAAAGTGCAGTCAGGAGGGAGAAGTTCAGAAAAAGGAGCCGACTCACCAACATGAAGCCAAGTTTCTGTCAAGAACATAAAATCCCGTTTTTTGGAGGTAAAAAACATCTAGGGACAATTTAGAGTTACCAATCAGCCTAACATGCATGTTTTTGGTCTGTGGGAGGAAACCGGAGCACCCGGAGTAAACCCACACATGCACGGAGAGAACATGCAAACTCCACCCAGAAAAAATTGTAAAACTTGGTTTAATTACATAATGACTTTAATCGCTAGATATCTGGCCCCTGAGGTTCTGGCTTTCAGAAACTGTGCCCCCCTGAGCAGTTTATTTGAATAGCCCTGCTTGGGATAGTGCAATATTTGATATTTTCAATTGGTAAAGTAAATGTTTTCATAAAAATTCTCCCACAAAGGTTAAATGATGGGCCTGTGAAGCAACAATTATTTTTGTGGGAGGGGACTGGCAGTAGAAGGTGACTCTGCTCATGTCTGTCAACATTTTTCATGCAACAAGACACCACGCGATGGTCTGACTTTCTCCACATAAAAAGCTATGTAGGGAGAACAAGTGCATGCAACAATATGCGTAAAGAAAGCAGGATCAATAACCAATCTACGGAGCTGAGAGGGTCAGGTGGATCATTGCATATGGTACTTTAATACATACAGCTGAGAGCTCATCAGAGTTCTAGCTTCAAGTTCCAGTGTCTTTTTACACAAGCATATGCAGAGTAAACTGTACAGGAAAGAAGACCTTTTCAGTTGTATATTCTCTGTTGCTCCATCAAACACTTTTATTCAATTTTATTCAGTTATAAAACCAATATCTAATGGTGTTTGAAACACATTGTAAAATTTTGCTTTTATATACCCCAAATTTCCAGCTTCAGCACCATGCATCATGCTGTTTGTCCTGGAACCCCATCGGAGCCTTTCTTTACATATCTGGTGAATTGTAAATTATGGATCTGGTCAGTTGGTCTCTCAACGCAATTGATAAAATTTTCTCAACGAGATGACAGGGTGAAGGCGAGCCCACTTGCCCTAATGGGACGCTTGCAGTTGGATACACGATGGATTCCTGGGGTCAGTGGAAGATCTTGTGTCTGACAGTATTGTCGGTTGAGGATGTAGAAGATACATACATAATTGGATTTATGATTACAGGATTTCTGCTTTTTGGAAATGATAGTTCCATGACATATCAACAAATGCGGAAAACGCCGGCAGCCGTTCTGGCCATTGCAAGGACGTCTGGCTTGTGTGAAGGAATGTGCCAAGAGATAAGCACTCAGACTCAGATGTGTGAGCTGAGCCGTAAGTTGGACGCAATTTGGACGTGATTTCTGAGAATCTCAGGTGTAGTGAATTAGACCTCATACATCAATCTGTCTCTGAAGACCTTCAGGGGACAGGAACTGTTATTTCATTAATTTGAATCCAGAAATACAAATTATCTCATCAAGAGACTATTTAAATGTATCCTGAATTAATCAATTGAAAGAAGACTCTTCTTTTTTTACATTATCATAACTATTTTACAATATCTTGATAATCAAAAGTGTGTTTAGTTCATACCATTTCTAATGTTGAAGTAAACCACTCATTTAAATCAACTGTGAAACATTATTAAGGATTTTTAAACCTCATTAGAATTAGATTATACAAGTTAAATGTCTATTCACAACGTAATTGTGCATTTTACTCTTCTGCCTGAATGAGGAGTGGATTTGATGTCGGTCAAAAGTCAGAGAACAAGTTATGAGAACGAAGTGCCTTGTTTTAAAACTCTCAGACAGTAAATAAGAAACTGGCGCGTCTGCAAGTCTCTCATTTCTTCAAAATATTTTCCTGTCTGTACTAACCCTTCTTAAAAACATTTCTGCTGTCTGCGACTCCTAATAACCCTCTGACATCACTAAAACTCCACACCTGCTGGTTGGGTTAACCAATCAGGAAGTACCAAGTAACAGGAAGTGGATACCCTTTAAAAGTCAACACTTTTTGGAACTATTCAGTCTTACTGGAAGACAGTCTTATGGCGAGTCTTACTGGAACTTTCAGTTCTTACTGAAAGTCTGTTTCGGAGTTCTGGCTGGGACTGCAGTCTTGCTGGAGTCTTACAGCTGAACTAAATAGCTGATGGAATTGGGCCATGAGCCAAGGGTCCGTCCATTTCAGCGGAGTCACAGCACGCCTCGCTGTGATCTCACCCCGAGCATTAAATGTTCTCAACTTCTTCCTCCCTTCTCCCCTTACAGCCATCCTCTCCACACCATTATTATGAAATATTTATTCTAGTGATTATCTAGTGCGTTTTTTTTAATAGGATAGAAAGAAAGAAAAGACAAAGTAAGACTCCAAAATATAAGAAATATACACAAAGAGAGCACACGGCAAAACACCCGGCCACTGTCTGTTCACCTACAGAGAGCATGACAAAACACAGCAACAAAATACATATGTATAAAGAACTTAAAAAATTCATGGCTTTGCAGTAAGTTTCCATAAATATATATACCCATACCTACGCCTATATACATACATACATACACATGAATATACATTCACATACATATCTATATATCTATATATCTACATATAAAGCCTACATAAGCATCCCTGCATCTATTTGTGTGTGGTTGTGAGCATGCAAAAGTGTATAAGGCTTCTCTAATAGAACATTTAATAGTAACCGTGAAGCAGCAGAGACCCGACACCCAAGACCAGAGGCAGACAAAAAAAGGGGGACCAGAGCCCAAGACCCCAGGAGGGATCCCGACCGCTGAGCCCCCAGGGCCACCCATACAGGACAAACCACTCACCCACCCCCCAGATCGGACCACAGGGGAGAACCGGAAGATCCCCACCAGCGACCACATGCAGTGACCCCCCGGGGCCAACAGTGACAAACTCATAGGTCCCCGCCGGAAACCGCCGCACCGATGCAGTTCCAGGCCCGGGCACCGAGGCCCGGGAACCGAGGCCTGGGCACCGAGGACGCACACCACCCAGGCCAAGGTCCGACAGGGCCAGAGGACCTAAGCCCCACTAGGCAGACACCAGGCCGAGCCGACACATGCCCAAGCGCCCAGCCCCCGACACCAAGGGCCCCAAGCGCGCCGGCAGGCAAGGGCACACCCCACCAGGGGACCACGCGATAGGGGCGCGATGCCAAGCACCCCCAGTTGTATCAAAGAGGGGGCAGTCCGAGTCTCGGCCTAACAAATACCCATTCATACACAGACACAATCACACAGTCCCAGCCTCATTCTCACACTCACTCACTCAAAGACATACAATAACAATACATTTCATTCTTATTCCTGATATGCACTCTATACCCCCCAGGTCTAAGTCATGTACCCACCCTCTACAGGGGGCAGCCCATGCCCAAACCCAGGAGATAGACCCATTCATTCTCGAGCGGAGAGGAGCCAATATCCCAGGCCCGGCCCAGGCCACGCCCAGCCGTCAGGACACCGCCCCGCACGAAGGGGTCACGCCACCGACCACCCCCACACACCGCCAACTACCAAGCACGCGCCCCAAGCCGACTGCCCGCCAGGCCCCGGCAGCCACCCCGGCCAGCGGGCCAACCATGGCACCCAAGAGCCAAGCTCAGGGGGTCCAAACAACCCCAGGGAGAGCACAGCGCCAGCACCGCCCATGTCAATCCCCCAGACCCCGAACACCCACATAGTCCTGCTCAACACTCGACGGCCTGCCCTTCTCCCAGACCCCACCCCCGGAATGGCAGAATGACCTGAAACAATGTGACCATAACATGTGTAGTGAACTAGACCTCTTACATCAATCTGTCTCTGAAGACCTTCAGGGGACAGGAACTGTTATTTCATTGATTTGAATCCAGAACACAAATTATGTCATCAAGAGACTATTTAATTGTATCCTGAATTAATCAATTGAAAGAACACTCTTCTTTTTTATATATTATCATTACTATTTTACAATATCTTGATAATCAAAACTGTGGTAATTTCATACCATTTCTAATGTTGAAGTAAACCACTCATTTAGATCAACTGTGAAACAGTATTAATGATTTTTAAACCTCATTAGACTTAGATAATACAAGTTAAATGTCTATTTACAAAGTAATTGTGCATTTTACTTTTCTGTCTGAACGAGGAGTGGAGTGTTGATGTCGGTCAAAAGTCAGAGAACAAGTTATGAGAACAAAGTGCCTTGTTTTAAAACTCTCAGACAGTAAATAAGAAACTGGCGTGCCTGCAAGTCTGTCACTTCTTCAAAATATTTCCCTGTCTGTTACTAACCATTCTTAAAAAAGTATCCTGATGCATGCTCAATAATCCAGGTAGAAAAATCTAAAAAAGTTAAATCTGGTCCTCTGGACATTCAAAATAACAAAACAAAGCAAATCAACAAAAAAATGTAGAAACGTTTCGTCTCTCATCCGAGAGACTTCCTCAT
>NC_056516.1:413105-416376 GCF_014905685.2 Nematolebias whitei | reverse complement strand
CGTCCATCATTAAACAGGGGTGGAGGCCTCCGGGTTCAACTGTCCCCCTCTTACAATGCTGTGATTGCTAGTATCACTCAGCCCTCTGTGAACAGTAAACAGCCATCAGTGTGCTAATGATCCATTGTTATGCTGATGGTCCTTCTTGAGCATGTGATCAGCTGGTTTTGGTTGTCAGCAGCAAAACTGGTTGATCCACCCTGAGACGGTGCTATTTAAGAGACTGAGCTGAATACAGCTCCTCAGACTGAGGAAGTCTCTCGGATGAGAGACGAAACGTTTCTACATTTTTTTGTTGATTTGCTTTGTTTTGTTATTTTGAATGTCAGAGGACCAGATTTAACTTTTTTAGATTCTTAAAAAAGATTTCTGCTGTCTGCGACTTCTAATAACCCTTTGACATCACTAAAACTCCACCCCTGCTGGTTGTGTTAACCAATCAGGAAGTACCAAGTAACAGGAAGTGGATACCCTTTAAAAGTCAACACTTACTGGAACTTGAGTCTTACTGGAACTTTCAGTTCTTACTGAAGGTCTTACTGGAGTTCTTACTGGAGTTCTGACTGGAACTTTCAGTCTTAATGGACTCAGTCTTACTGGAGCCTTGCTGGGATTGTAGTCTTGCTGGAGTCTTACAACTGAACTAAATAGCTGATGGAATTTGACCATGAGCCAAGGGTCCATCCATTTCAGCGGCGTCACAGCACGCCTCGCTGTGATCTCACCCCGAGCATTAAATGCTCTCAACTTCTAAGGAAGCTTGTTCTGTTGAACGGAGTACCGTCACTACTTCGGAAGATTCCCAGCCACTCTGACCGGAGACGGTGAAAGGGAGCGTGAAATGGACCTCTGTACCGGAGCTGATTTATCTTCTGCAAAGGTAACGAGTCGTCACGCACTGAGTGTACCGAGGGCTGAGCTGGGGTCAGATGAAGGGTGCCATTTCTGGTCAACATATTTCAACCAACCCCCACAACTTTCCTCCTAAACTTCTTTACTCCTTCTCTGTAAACCTCTTCGCCAGTAAATCAAGCTAAATGCATTCAGAGATGAATTATTCTCCATCAGTAATCCTCTGTTGTCTTGTTATTTGAACTTGCTAAGTGTATTAATAAGAAACAGATCAGCAAATCAAGTGTACATGTTTTGATGTTAATTTTAATGATTCTGTTAAATAAATGACCGCATTTATTCTGATGGGTCAAATATAAATTACGTCTCATGTCACTAATTATACACTCCACTCTCAAGTTATCTTGGTCACATGGCAGAAATTTAACTCGAAAAAGAAAGAATCTGTTGTTATTAAACAATTATTATTCTTTGTGCTTGAACTAGCCTTAAGAATAATTAATTAATAGGATGTCCACAGCGAAAGCTGTCCCGACATACCACATATTTGGTGGCTCGTACGGTTTCTGAAGAGATCAATTATGTGTGACCTTGATATAGTGGAGGACACTTCATGTTAGCATATAAAAAGTCCAAGTTTTGACCTTCGAAAGATATTTTTCATGGCTGTGGTGTTCAGAACGATACAGTATTGTGTTGATGTTCATTTGAAGCTGGAAATTGTCATTCTGTGTGTTTGTGTGATTAAGCTGTAAGCAGAGAGAAAAGACGCAGGTGGTTCTACGGTTCCGACCTGGTTCTGATAATTGGACTCGAACGAGTCGTGTTTTAAATGGTGAAACGCTGTCTGTGACACTGAGCGCCGACTCAGAAGCTGCTTGAATGTTAACCGCTACATTTCCACAGTTAATTTTGTGCTTTTAAAGCGTTCATGGGTAAACCTTTCGCCGGACTTTAGAGCTAACAGCTAGCTTACTCAGGTACACACGAGCTGTGGTTGGTCAAGGACCGCTGTGTGAAACGTTCTGATTTGCTGAGAAGCCGGTGATGTAACGCCGTGTACGTCCACTCACTCTGGCGTCAGTGCAAAAAGCCCACCCCGATGTCCACATATCTGTAAAGTCACGTGACCCTGGAAATGAAGCTTGTTTTCAAACGGAGTCTTCTTTATCCTGATGCATGCTCAATAATCCAGGTGGAAAAATCCAAAAAAGTTCAATCTGGTCCTCTGGACATTCAAAAAAACAAAAAACAAAACAAAGCAAAAAAACTTAGAAACGTTTCGTCTCTCATCCAAGAGACTTCCTCAGTCTGAGGTGCTGTTTTCAACTCAGTCTCTTAAATAGCACCTTCTCAGAGTGGATCAACCAGTTTGTTGCTGACAACCAAAACCAGCTGATCACATGCTCAAGAAGGACCATCAGCCTAACAATGGATCATTAGCACACTGATGGCTGTTTACTACTCACAGAGGGTTGAGTGATACTAGCAATCACAGCATTGTAAGAGGGGGACAGTTGAACCCGGAGGCCTCCACCCCTGTTTAATGATGGACGATTTCTTTTCACAAAGATGGCCTCCTTTACTCCTCTCTCAAACCATTGTTCCTCTCTGTCCAGGATGTGAACATCTTCATCCTTGAAAGAGTGACCGCTGGCCTGGAGATGAGTGTAGACCGCAGAATCCTGGCCTGATGATGTTGATCTTCTGTGCTGGGCCATCCTTTTGGCCAGTGGCTGTTTAGTTTCCCCGATGTAAGACTGATCACAGCCCTCCTGACACTGAACAGCATACACAACATTACTCTGTTTGTGCCGGGGGACTGGATCTTTGGGATGAACCAGTCTTTGCCGTAATGTATTTTGGGGTTTAAAAGCTACTGGGACGTTATGTTTAGAAAATAAACGTCTCAGTTTCTCTGATACTCCCTCAACATACGGAATGACCACTGGTCTGGGTCTGGGTTCCTCCTTTTCACCTCATGGCTGACTGGAGTCCTGTTTGGGTTTCTTCTCTGCTTTCAGGAAGGCCCAGTTTGGATGTCCACATTGCTTTAGAGCCTGTTTTGTGTAGGATTTCTCCTTCTGCCTGGCTCCCGAGCTAGTGGGGATGCTGTCTGCTCTGTGATACAGAGTCCTGATGACTCCTAACTTGTGCTCCAAAGGGTGATGGGAGTCAAACTGCAAATACTGGTCTGTGTGGGTGGGTTTACGGTACACCTCGTTTTGCAAATGTCCTCTATCAGAGACTGAGACCTCACAGTCCAAGAAAGCCAACCTGCCATTTTTTACATCTTCTTGTGTGAACTTGATGTGTTTATCAACAGAGTTGATGTGGTCAGTAAAATGTTGGACTTCCTGAGATTTAATGTTAACCAGTGGTGGAGAAAGTACTCAAACAATGTACTTAAGTAAAAGTA
>NC_056516.1:401417-413005 GCF_014905685.2 Nematolebias whitei | reverse complement strand
TTAAGTACAGTAACGAAGTACTTGTACTTCGTTACTCCCCACCACTGATGTTAACCCAGGTGTCGTCAACATACTTGAACCAATGACTTGGTGGTATCCCTGAAAAGGACATCAAGGCTCTCTTTTCTACCTCCTCCATGTACAGGTTGGCAACAATAGGAGAAACTGGAGACCCCATAGCACACCCCTGTTTCTGCCTATAATATTGCTCCCCATATGTGAAGTAGGTTGACTGCAGGCACAGTTTCAAGAGTTGACACAGTTGTTCTGTGGAAAGCGTGGTCCTACTGCTCAGAGTGGTGTCTTATTTTAATCTTAAACTGACCACCTCTACTGCATCATCAACAGGAATGCATGTAAAGAGTGATGTGACATCAAAAGAGACCATTGTTTCATCAGTCTCCATGATGACATCCCTCACCTTATCCACAAAGTCCATGGTGTTCTGTATGTGGTGTTCTGAGCTGCCAACTAAAGGGATGAGTACAGACGCAAGATATTTGGAAACATTGTAAGTGACAGAGTTAATCATGCTAACAATAGGTCTTAAAGGTACACCTTGTTTGTGGATTTTAGGTAAACCATACAGACTAGGTGTGGCCTCCCCTGGGTACAGTCTGTGGTTCAGAAAACGGTCAATGGCCTTGTCCTGCTCCAAAATTTTTTTTGGAGAGACGAAACGTTTCTAAGTTTTTTTTGCTTTGTTTTGTTTTTTGTTTTTTTGCATGTCCAGAGGACCAGATTGAACCTTTTTGGAGTCTTCTTTAGTTGTTAAAAAAGCTGAATAAAGCCCTCAAATCGGTCCTAACCTGATGAGTTTATGCCTAAAGAGGGTGCTTTTGAAGCGACGCCACGTTCAAAGCTTTAAATCCATCTATAAATGCTGATTTGGATCGTGTTTGTCCGTTGCTAATCTAGGCTAACGGCTAACGACCGGATGTCAACAGGACGGTTCACAGGAAGTCGTCAGTGACTCCTACCGTCTAAGACGTGTAGCTACAGTCACCCTGTGGTAAAAATAAGCTTGCACCGCCACCTGCTGTGGAAAACAGAGTATAACAGTTTTTCAGAACTGAAAGCTGCAATTTTGCTTTTCATTTATTTCTAAAAGAAGCATGTGGGTAAATAAAATGTTAATCACGCTTGGTTTATGATTTACTGTTTTAAATAGCAAATTCAGGTACATTAAACTGTCAGACTTTTAGTGAAAATTGCAGGTTTATTAATTTTAAGTGCATTTGAGTAAATAAACACTGGAATAGCCTGGTCCATTGTATCTGTTAGAATTAAGCTCATATTAAGTAACACTGCCACAGGAGGCATTTACTTATTATATTCATGGATGGGGTAAAACCTAAAACAGGTGCCCAATTATTGAAAAGTTAGCTTATAACATTACTGTTGATGGAACCGCAGAGCTGATTAGTGTGTGAAACTCGCTGTTCACTTAAATAAAAACATTTACCTGTTTAAAAAATCTAAGATTGCGACAGTTTAACATGATAGGTTTTGCTGAAACTAAATACGACCATGGCGGATTCAACAAAAGCTGATCCTGCTTAGAGTGGTGTTAAGAAGGACTGGTTTGAGAGAGCTTTGACGCTGCTCACAGATTCCTTATCTCCATATGGTGACCAGGTGGAATGCATGAACTCAACAGATTTACTCGACGAGCTTAAGAAGGTGGCAGGCAGTGTCACTTCTGCAGCCATAAATAATTTGGGCTACGAGGAACTAGCTAAAATAGCACTCTTGCTAAAAGCTGAATATTACCTGGAGGCCAACAGGAGAGAAGCCATTGAAATAAATTTGAAACGTGAGACAGGTGACTGCAAAGCAACACATGATGAGTATCTACAACTCAAGGCACAGTTTCAATTTGAAAAGGAGGCCTGGGAGGAAAAATTGTAACGTGAGAAAGAGCTCTCAAAAGCTCAGCTGTTGTTGCAAGCAGACTCATATGAGGAAAAACTACGTGAAGGAGGGGTAAGGTACCAAACACTGTGTTCAGACAATGATATTATGCGCAAACAGTTGCAGCTAACATCAAAATCTCTGGATGAGTGCAAATTGGAAAGAGCGGCATTAGTCCAACAAGGCGTGCGTTTACAAAGTGAGTGTCATACATCACGTGAACGGTTAACAGCCTGTGAGGCAAAACTTGCCGTAGCCACAAATAAAATCTCTGACGAGGGGAAAAGATGTCTGGAACTCGAAGACAAACTGGGTCAGAGTCCAGTTCAACCATCACCACTTCCAAGTGATTTTGTTGTACCACCTCCACAAAATCTCCTTATGCCACCTCCATGTGATTCTGGTGTACCACCTTCACGTGATTCTTTTGTTCCACCTCCACTAATCCCTCATCATCCACTCTCAATAGCGGTATTGCAAAAAATAGCAAAATATGTCCAACGCTTTGAGCCAGAGCCGTTGGGTTCGACCGACACTAAGGCCTATCTGCAAGACCTTGACTTCCAACTGGGAAGCTATCCGAATGCTACAGTTGAGGATAAAATAGGTCTGATCAGGCTCACTTCAGCCAGGACGGTGTTTTCCTTTATTGAGCGTCAACCAGATGCCACAAGGAAAGATTATAGCCTGTTATGTGCTGCTCTAATTAAAGAGTATACCCCTTGCGCGGGACCTGGTACTTATCCAGCCGCCGACAAGGTCATGCAAGGTAAGAATGAGCACCCAAGGGCATATTATTCTAGAATTTTGCAGGCTTATTTTGGTTACAGGAACGAAACCGGCATGGAGGAGGAGGAGGCGTTTAAGTTCGTTTTCAGCAAAAATCTCTACCCTGACATAAGGACGTCAGTACAGATGATGGCTATTTTCAAAGAAAAACCATCAGTGAAATAAAACAATGTGCTGTGAATGTCTTTGAGGCCCGTTCACAGGCCAAAACACCCATTGAGGTGTTCCCAGGTGAGAGGATTCCTTCCCAGTCATTAGAATTGGAAGGGACGAGAGCTTCAGCTCCCCCTCCCAAGAAAGGCGAGAGGAAACGTGATTTCCCATCTGCCAAACCACAACAGGTGAGTGTCCCCTGGTTCAGACGAGATCCTAAATGGTTTCCCAAGAAACCAGAGGATGAACGAATGTACCAGAAGGGGGGCGCACATCCTAAGAGTAAAAAGTATGGCACCCAAGGTAACCCATACAACCAGGGATCCCACCAGGAACCCCAGAGGAGGGGGCCTGCTCCCCCTCCATGTCGGCCTGAACAGCCTGAGACGAAAAAGAAACTGCAGCGGGTCCAGGAAAAGAGCCCCAGACCTCTGAGCTCGGACGAGACAGAGAGTGTGCGTCAGTTCTTAGAAATATTGAGAGGTATTGCCACAGACAACCAACCTGACGTGTTGTGTGGCAATATCATTGCTAATGAGTCAGAACACACAAACAACATGGTTACTGCTGTCACAGACAGTCACCTTGACATTGTTGTTGTAAACTCTGACAACCCCTCATCGGGAAAAGGGGGGTACACTCACACGTCACCGACCGTGACCCGTCACAAACGGAAACCTGAGAAACAGCAACAACTGTGCTGACAGTTCAGACAAATCAATGTTGACACAAACAACAATGTTGCCGCTGTCACGGACAGCCACCAGGACCTTGTTGTTACAAACTATGAGAGCCCCTCAACACACAGAGAGCGGGTGATCTCATACATCAATGACGGAGGCCCGTCAAAAACCGAACTCTCAGGAGCAGCAGCAGCTGCACCAACGGTTCGGACAAACCAGGATTACACAGGCAAAGGTAAACGTAAGAAGAAACGTCGGCCAAAACCTACAAGTTTCCTGTGTAACCTTATCAGAAAGGGGGTCGCTAAAAAAGCTTACCGGTTGATCACACTTGAAGGCGTCCTCACACATGAAGCCCTACTGGACGGTGGTGCCGACATAACTATTATGTCAGCCAAACTGTTTGAGGAGCTCAGGACCGCCGCTAACGGTGTTCACAGGGAAATACCTCTCATAGAACGTGCTATGGAACTGCAGGGCCTCGCAGAGACGAGGAAAACCCTGACAGCTATAGCTACGGTTCACATGTAGGTTGGCGAGACTACACTATACCACCCGGTACATGTGTCTATGGTTGACTCATTCCCATTTTTGATCGGCCAGGATATTATAAATCGCTTTGAGGTGATTATAGATTATGGTGAACAGACAATGTGGGCCAGAGTGAGCAAACCCCTGCCAATACTCATGCCTCCTGAGACAGTCACAGACTGCCCAACAGGAGGCACCGCAGAAGGCACAGAGGACCTCTCAGCAGAGAACACAGTCCCAGTAAGTAAGCCTTCAAAAGCATGTGAAACCGAAGAGACCCAACCGGTGGACCCAACTCTGACTGAACAAGAAAGCCTCCTCTGCGAGCTGAGACAGTCAGAGCCCACCGGATACTACCTACCGTTCGTAGTTTAAGGTGTAGAGATCCAAGGATCCCACACCGAAGATGCTATACTGTCGCTGTGGACAGATAAATCAGCTATTAACTAAGCTTTCTACGAAACATTGGTTAAAAAACATTTGGGTCCAGTTCTGATCGAGAAAGCTTTCCGCTTTCCATTGTATCCCAACAGTTCATGAGTGATGATTGCGAAAGGAGTCATTAACCTGAAACTGATCTGGATCCAACATGAACTGGTACACCCATTCCTCGTGGTCCCAGACTTACTACATGCAACTTACAAAGGCTCTGACATCTTGGTAAGATTAGGTGTCCGAGTGGACACTAGCCACAATGTGCTGTGGTCACTAAAACCAGCCAAAAAGGATCCTCCTGTGCTAGACACAGCAAACCTTACGGCTGGACAGACCCTTCCAGAGGTCTGCCAGGTTGCTAGCAACCAAAACACCTCAGTACCACCTCAGGTAACAAACCTAATGGTACGAGTCCACATCGTGGCGGGACAAGCTATTAGCCTTAAACAGGCGTACTTTCAACCATCTAATACGTTTTTCAAACTAGGACTGTCCATTGAGGCCGCAAGCCAAGTGAGCCTCGACTCCAAAACCACATCTGTTGCTGTGTGTAACACAGGCACTGAGGAGGTACTGATCCTGAGAAACACAAGGCTAGGATGGTTGATATCCACAGATTTTCTTGATTTTGAACTTGGCATTCCATTTCTGGGAGGACTCCCAGACAACCTGGTATCGAGTCAAGAGACTGTTCCAGTTTGGTTCACGAAACCAACACAGGCCATAGCGCTTTTCTCAACCAATTATGTCGATAAAGGACCTCAAACCTATAGTGTCTTACCTATAGACAGGTCTGACGACCCAGAAAGGGACTCACTGGAGCTCCCCAAACATCAAGAACCCATGGCAATCTCTTTACAGATTGAAAAGGTGGTCGCCCAAGCTGACGCCCTGACGACTGATGAAGAAAGGGTTAAACTCCACCAAGTTCTCATGAAATATGAGAAGTCATTTGCGACTGACTCAGTGGATTGTGGGTTGACCTCGCTCCACACAGTGAGCATCCCAACTCCGCCAAACTTACCGCCTACATTTGTCAGACAATACAAGATTCCCCTGGCAGCACATCAACCTGTCAAGGAAATCATTCATGACCTTTTAGATAAAGGCATAATCAGACATTGTAATAGCACTTACTCTGCGCCTTTATGGCCAGTTTTGAAACCAAACAAACAAGTTCCTTTATCTAGGTGGCCAATGACCCAGATCCAACAGGAACTGCCTAAGGTCACCGATGGTAAGTACTTTTCCACCATTGACATCGCCTCTGGTTTTTGGACCATTCCTGTGCACACCGAGGACTAACACAAACTAGCTTTCACTTTTGGTAGGCGACAATACACCTTCACCAGGTGCCCCTTTGGCTACGCTAACTCACCAGCTGAGTTCAACATCTTTTTGAACAAAGCATATCCAGATGCCCACGAACGTGGGACACTGATCTACGTGGACGATGTCCTTTTGGCTGAAATCTACCACGTTCTGAATCAACTGACTACTTCTGGTGCGAAAATCTCACTGTCAAAATGCCAGTAGTGCAGGACCAAGGTGGACTACGTTGGCCTACTACTAGGTCCAGATGGAGTACAACCACAATTGACTCGCAACCAAGGCCTAGACAATCTCAAAGTCCCCACCAATCTCAGAGAACTACAAAGTTTTCTGAGCGTGTGTAATTACTCACGCCAATTCATAGAGAACTATGCAGACCTTGCAAAACCACTGACTGAACTCTTAAAGAAAGACGTCCCATTTGTCTGGACTGATAACCAACAGCAGGCAATGAATGCTCTCAGGGACAGACTCAAGTCAGCCCCATGTCTAGTCTATCCAGACTACAACAAAGAGTTTCACCTGGAAGTGGGCTTTTCAGCTCACTGCATGAGTGCAGGTCTGTACCAGATGCACGACAAAGACAAGCGTGTGGTGGCCTATGCCAGTAAGACAATGGCAGGCCCTGAATTAAAGTTCTCAGACTGTGAGAAAGCTCTACTGACCACTGTGTGGGCAGTTAAACACTTCTCCAGTTACATCGGTGGACAAAAAATCATTGTTGAAACAACACCAGCCAGTAACTTTCCTGAATAGCCAACACATCAGAGATGGTGTGGTGACAAACTCACGGGTAAACACGTGGCTCATGGTGCTTCAAAGTTTTGACCTAGACATCCGTTACGGACAAAACAAGAAGTCACATTTGGGCACCGACCTGGCAATCTGCCAGGAATGTACACAAGATGTATCTGTCACCCATCCGCCAGTTACGGAAAAACCCTCAGTAAGTGATGACCCAAATCACCACTACTTTGATAGCAATATCTGCAAAGATATGACAACATTGTACATGGATGGATGCTCATTCCACCACAAACAAACCTGCAAATCTGGTGTTGGAGGGATTCTCCTCCAAGACCAAGAAGAAGTCACTTTTAGCTATAAATTAGGCTCTCAGACTTCTCAGTACGCTGAGATGGCAGGAATCCTAATAGCTCTCCAGATGGCAGTAGAACGCTCCATCCAAACGCTAGTCATCTGCACGGACTCTAATTACGCTCGACTTAGTTTCTTGTGTCATCTCGCTCTGTGGAAACAGAACGGCTTTCTCACAAGCAACAAGAAAGTGGTCAAACACAAAGAGCTTTTCATGGCATGTGATCACTTGGTGACATCACATGACCTACAGGTCAACTGGAAAAAGGTTCCAGGACATTCTAGAGTCCTAGGTGATGACAAGCGGTATAATGACCTTGCAGACTTCCTAAACAAGGACGGAGCCGTGGACGGCCCTCAGTGGTCCTTTGACCCCTCCTGGCTGCTCACAACTCTGTCAGTACAACCTACAGCCGAAATAATGGCAGTCACACGTGCACAGGCTGCAGCCAAACTGGCTGACAAAACAGTCTCTGTACAACCCGTGCTGACTGACCCATACATCATCCAATTTCAGAAGTTGGATCCTGTGATAAACTCGATGATGCTGTACTTGAATGACCCAGAGAAAAACACTCCATCCGAAGCAGACCTGGATTCCAATCCAGACCTTAAAGTCCTCTTTCAGTTGCACAAACAGCTAAAACTACTCAAGGGCATCCTAACTTTTGCTCATGGACCGACGTCCTCACCCATGTTCGTGGTCCCCCATGACCACAGGGGGGTGATGTTAGTTCATGCGCATGACCTCCCGTCCGCAGGACACAAGGGAGATAATGCCACGCTGAAAGCATTAAAACAAGTTGCTTATTGGCCTGGAATGAAAAATGATGTCAAGAACTACATAAAAGGATGCCTGGTCTGTGGCCAGTTTCAGCCATCCAGACCACTCCACAGAGCACCACTGCAAAGTAGAGGCATTGCATTCCCATGGTCCGACCTCCAGATCGACTGGGTTGGACCACTTACTAAGAGCACTAAAGGAAATAAATATTTTCTCACGGTAACTTGCACATTTACCAAATGGGTAGAATGCCTACCAGCTCCTAACGACACAGCACAAACAACTGCTATGTTACTAATGAATCATGTATTTTCAAGGTTTGGACTTCCCCTCAGGGTGAACTCAGACCAAGGTACACACTTCACAGCTGAAGTGATGAAAGAACTGTGGAAGATGCTAGGCATCAAAGTCAACTTCCATGTTGGCTACCACCCACAGGCCTCAGGCCAAGTGGAGTGAGCAAACAGAACTGTGGTAAGCATTTTGAAGAAATACCTAGCCACAAACCACAAGGACTGGGATGTGAAACTCCCTCTGGTCCTCATGGCCATAAGGGCCACTCCACACACATCGACTAGCATCTCTCCCTTCGAGATGATGACGGGTCGATAAATGACTCTCCCTCTACACCTGTTGTACCAACCAGGCGATGCCGCCATGGCAACAGCCTACACCACACAACAATACATGAATGACTTGGAAGAACACCTTAAAAACACCTTTGCATTTGCTCAGAAAAACCTGGAAAAATCTGCTGAAGGACGAAAGGCATACTATGACCAAAAGTCCTCTCACGAGGAACTCCAAGTGGGAGATAGGGTCTGGTACTACACGTTCGCCCCCACAACCGGGAAAAGAGAGTGCAGGACCGGAACTCTCGCCTGCAAACTGATGCCCAAGTGGTCTGGACCCCACCTGATAACAGACAAACTGTCTCCAGTTGTCTACCAGATTAAAATCAGCAAAGGCCAAAAAGAGCCAATTGTTAAATGGGTACATCGAAACCAGGTTAAACTACACAAGGCGTTCAATAACTCCACAGGAGACAAAGATCTCACAAACTTAGACCTAGTGGGAAAAAGGGTCGTCCAAGCAGAAAATAAATAAGTTTAAGCTTGTTAAGATAACAACTCAGACGCGATAACATGATTGAATCTGACAATCAGAGTGAGTGTTGCAGTGAAACGTTGTTTCTAGTTGCTTAATCACTACTTTTGTCGATATTGAAACGTTGTTTTTCTGGTTGCTTAATCACTATTTTTGTCGATGTTGAAACATCGTTTATTTGGTTTTGGTATTGTTTCTGAACACCCCCAGCAAGAATGAATTTTGTGTGTACTTTATTTAAATTTCAATCTTTGAGGAGTCAATGTAGATTAATGCTGCCTTAAGTACCATAACCTACATTTGTCTCACGACGTTCAAGCCGAACCTACTCGAACAATCTGATTGGGGGGGGGGGGGGGGGCTAGCTAATCCTTCAGTTGAGTCTCACCATAGACTCCAAAAACATATAGGGGGAAGCCAAATAACCAAACCTCAAGTCGTTCGTCTAAAGGGACAACAGACAATTGAACCAAACTATATTTTGCCATGTAAATCTAACTTAAACCAAGTTAGGAATGGAAAAATAGTTTGGAATGCCCTTCTATAGGTATTAATCCCTATATAAATTTTTCAGCATGACCCACCCTTTAATTGGTACCTGTAGCTGATCTAAACCATGATAGCTTACACACCAGGTGCATATAGGTTAAGGTCTTATGTAAAATCCCACTCATAAGCCCAAATAAAACCATATAAATGCATGAACACATAGAACCAAAATGGCATCGACTGGGAACCACCAGCAGCAACCTTCGCTGAAGGGACCTACAACTCCAACGTGGGTCTCCAAACTCCATCTAGTGGTCACCTCTGCAGTTCAACCCTCTGCATGCTGATCAATCAACACCTCCAATTGTTGTGGATTTATCGTTGTGGATTATATGACTTTTTCCAATGGATTACAGACTTTGTTTCCAAGGGGTCAAACCATTGCTACAATGGAATTAGAATTACCAACAACATAATGGAATTACCAACAACATTGTGGAATTACCTAAACCGTTGTGGGATTACCTTCTTTGACTTTTGTTTTCCTCTTGCTGGATTACATCAAGATCAAGGACATTCGGGGGCGTAAATTCATGTTGGAATTCATCCCCATGGACAGGCGATGATTTCCAAAGGGGGGACTGTAGTGAACTAGGCCTCCGACCTCAACCTGTCTCTGAAGACCTTCAGGGGACAGGAACTGCTATTTCATTGATTTGAATCCAGAAATACAAATTATCTCATCAAGAGACTATTTAATTGTATCCTGAATTAATCAATTGATAGAACACTCTTCCTTTTTACATTATCATTACTATTTTAGGATATCTTGATAATCAAAGTGTGTTTAGTTCATACCATTTCTAAATGTTGAAGTGAACCACTCATTTTAAATCAACTGTGAAACAGTATTAATGATTTTTAAACCTCCTTAGACTTAGAAATCAAGTTAAATGTCTATTTACAAAGTAATTGTGCATTTTGATCTCCTGTCTGAATTAGGAGTAGTGATGTCGGTCGAAAGTCAGAGACAGTCAGAAAGCAAGTTATTAGAACAAAGTGTCTTGTTTCTAAACCTAGCAGACAGTAAATAAGAAACTAGCACCTGCAAAGTTTCTCACTTCTTCAAAACATTTATCTGTATGTACTAACCGTTCCTAAACATTCCTACATCCCTTCTTGACTTTTAATAACCCTCTGACATCACTGGAGGAAGTACCAAGTGACCAGAAGTGAGTACTCTTTAAAAAGTCAACACTTCCTGGGACTATTCTGTCTTCTTGGAGTCTTCTGGCGGTCTTCCTACAGTTTTCATGAGTCTTTCTTGGGACTATGGAGTCTTCTACTTCTGAGTGGAATCTCTGACTGGAGTCTTACTTAGAATTCCTAAGGAACTTTCAGCTTTAATCAATAGCTGATGGATTTGACCGTGAGACAAGGGTCCGTCCATCCCAGCGGAGTCACAGCGCCTTGCTGTGAACTCACCCGGGCGTAACACCCTACAACTTTGAAGGAAGCTTGTTCTGTTGAACGGAGTAAACCACACGACTTCTGACGATGACCAGCCACCCTGACTGGAGACGCTGTAAAGGTAGTGTGCATAGGGACATCTATGCCGGAGCTGATCCATCCATCTGCAAATGTAAAGACGTCACGAGTTGTCACGCACTAAGTGGACTGGGGGTTTGAGCTGGTGTTGAAAGAAGTGTGCTAATTCTGGTCAACAAACATACATCTTCCTTCATCCATCTTCCTTTTAAACTTCTCTATTCCTTCCCTTAAACTTTCCTATTTGCCAGTAATCTAGATGCCTTCAGAGGTGAATCAGCCTATAGTAATGTTCTGTTGTCTTGTTAGTAAAGCGTGCCAAGTTTTTATTAATCAGAAACAGATCAGCAAATCAATGTGTACATGTCTTGATGTTAAATTTGGATTCTGTTAAATAAATGACCGCATTTATTCTGATGGGTCAAAGATAAAATGGCGTCTCATGTCACTGATTAAACAATCCTCACAGTTATCTTGGTCACATGACACATAATGTAACTCGAAAAAGAAAATAATCCGTTATAATTAACAATTAATATTCTTTGTGCTTGAACTAGCTTTAAGAACAATTAATTAGTAGTGTGTCTACAGCAAAGCTGTCCCTACATCACTACAATCTATCTATCTATCTATCTATCTATCTATCTATCTATCTATCTATCTATCTATCTATCTATCTATCTATCTATCTATCTATCTATCTATCTATCTATATATGTATATAT
>NC_056516.1:394764-401317 GCF_014905685.2 Nematolebias whitei | reverse complement strand
ATCATTTTTACTGTAGTTTATCATTGCCATTGTTTACTGTTCTGTCTAGAGCAGGTCTTTTGTAAACGAGTCCTTGTGGCTCCATGAAGCCAACCTGTATAAATAAAAGGTTGAATAAATCATTATGATTAATGATTTTTTAATCCTCATTCAAAGTAGAAATCAAGTTAATGTCTGTTACAGAGTAATTATGCATTTTTTGATCTTCTGTCTGAAATGAGAAGGAGTGATGTCGGTCAAAAGTCGGAGACAGTCGCAAACAAGTTTATTGGAACGAACTGTCATGTTTTTAAACCTATCAGACAGAAATAAGAAGCTGGCACCTGTGGTCTGTCATCTCGCCTAAACATTTCTCTGTCTGTTCCAAAAACATTTCTCTGTCTGTTCCAAAAACATCTCACTGTTTTTCTGACTTGTAGTAACCTCTTACGTCACTAAAACCATACCCCTGTTGGTTCTTTCAACCAATCAGGACTTCTCAAATGAACCGGAAACAGCACTCTTTAAATGTCGACACTTCCTAGTTCCAGTCAGTTCTGAGAGGAGTTCGGAGTTCTGAGAGCAGAACCGAACGAAAGTTCTGAAGTGCTGGAGTTAGTTGGGAGTTCTTCCGAGTCTCGTGGGGATTATGGAATCTTCCACATCTGAGTGGAACTCTGACGGGCTCACAGCTCATGTGAGTCCACCCGGGAGGTGAGCGTGCTGTTGAACGAAGTACCGTCACTACTCCGGACGTTTCTCAGCTATCCTACGGAGACGCTGAAATTGCAGCGTTGAAAGGGAACTCTACACCGAAGCTGAGGTATCTTCTGCAAGGTAAAGATTCGATTTCCACTACCGAAGTGTACCGAGGGGAGCTGGGTCGAAAGGAGGGTGCCGTTTGTTATCAACACACTTTCCCTCATCCATTTTCTCTCCATTTAAACTCCTTCATTTTCCCATCTTTATACTTCTATCTTGCCAGTAATTAATCCAGATATCTTCAGAAATGTCTGTTGTTTCAAAAGCTGCAAGTGAGATATCATGGCCGTATGATTTCTCATTGCAAAGCTCATTAATTAAGCTGTGTTAATTGTAATCAATCTGCCAATTAATGTAAATGTGTGATGTGTTTTTAAATCGTTTAAAATAAACGACCCACTGTTGTTGGTGAGTCAGAAATTTAACCACGTCTCTGTCCACATTTACTCCACAAAGCACGATATGACTTAGTCCAGAAAAATGAAAGAATCTGTTTAAATGAAGGATAATATCAGACGCATATTATCTCATTACACCAGCATCATCTTGTTCATGCCAGGCTTTTCATCCACTGACCACAGCCACTTGGAAACATCAGGGGGACCAGCAGCTGTTTAACACATCTGGAAGGAAACCAGTGAGATTTTAATACGACCATGACCATTATGATTTGATGTTATGTGGGGGAGTGGTGGAGCAGAGGTTAGAAGATGGGCCTGTGATGGGAAAGTCACAGGTTCAACTCCCGGTACCGTCAACATCACAATGAGGTGGAAAAGGTGAAACACCCACACCTGCCTCCACCCTCATTGGCTCCACTTTGGGCCCCTGAGCAAGGCCCTTAACCCCCACCATCTGCTCCTAAACAGGTCTCTCTAGAAATGAGTTCTCGTGACTCAGTGAGACTACCTGTATAAATAAAGGGTAAATGAAAGAATAAAAGTTTAAAATAGAAATACTCACATCGTGAGGCCAAGGTTGTGTGTGTGACGTGTACGTTCCTGAGAGGCCACAGACAGAGCAGCTCCAGCTTTTGTTGAGTTCCTGTACTCCTGCAGTTTTCAAGCTGAAATGAAAAAACATAATGAATATGAACTTTACAGTCTATAGTTACCTGATCATATAAACACATGGAGGTGTCTCACCTTGTGACTGACAATAAAATATGTAAATTTATGAACTCTAATGAACTTATAATTATGCTCCTACTCTTTGAAGGTGAACCAATGGTACCACACCATCTCTCCGTTGGACAGTCTGATCAGTTTGATGATGGCGCCGTTGTATGTGGCTTGTCGTCTGTCTCTCCTCAAGTTGTTACTTTTTGTGCTATTTTTCTTGACTTTTGTTCAGATTGTGTCATCACTGTTTACTTATGACCACCAGACACTTTTAAATATTAATTCCATCGTGGGAAAAGTACCGTTTCGTGACCTTTATGGACGATCCAAGACTTTTCCTCCACCTCACCTGGCATCCATACCTCCATTTCTATGGAATCCTTGTGTTGTGGTCGCCCACAGCAGGCGCCGTCGCAGGAGACGCGGCAGGAGGGGTGGGTTGCTTGTGAAGCTTCGGGATCACTTCGCCTCTTCTTCATTCCAGTCTTCGCGCAAGATTCTCAGGAAATACAACTTTGTGGACATACGATGCCCCATGGAATATTCATACAGCTGGTTACGCGTCGTGGATACGGACACCGGCAGCGGCGCATTACCTGGTCTTCAGCGTGCAAAGATCTGTAGGCGTGGCAGGGTTCAGGAGAACCTCCGCTCCTTTGGCTGCGCATCCCAGGATAACAGCCAGTGCTCCATCCGGATGGCTCTTCTGAACACTACAGTAGATCTGTCATAAATAAAACTTTTATTCTCCACAATTTCTTCTGTGCAAACTCTCTGGACTTTCTGCTGCTGACAGAAACGTGGCTGAGACCGGGCGATAACAGCGTGTTTTCTGATCTCTCCCCCTCGGGCTGCTCCTTCTTCAGCTCCCCACATCTGACAGGCCGCGGTGGTGGTGTTGCCACTATCTATAAGGACAATTTTAAATGCAGACTTCTGCCCACCATCACTTACTCCTCCTTTGAACTTCAGATGTTTGTGATTGAGCTCACCCCGAATGTTTTATGTGCTGTTGCCTATCGCCCACCTAAATATAATAAGGAATTCATTCAAGAATTCTCTGAATTCCTTGCTGATATTATTTCTAACTATGACAGTTTTTTTATTTGTGGAGATTTTAATATTCATATTTGTTGTCCCACTGACCCACTGGCTTCTGAGTTTTTAAAGCTTTTAGCCTCTTTTAATTTAACACAATCAGTGAATTCACCAACACATAATCTTGGCCATACTCTGGACCTTATTATTTCTCATGGACTGTCCATTTCTCACTGTGAAATTTCTGAGTCTGCCATCTCGGATCATTTCCCTATTTTTTTTCCAATTTACAGCCCCCCACCCAGCCAGGAGGCCTCTGGCTGCGGGGTGTCATCGCCGCTGTCTCACCTCAGCCAGTGCCCATCAGTTTACCACTGCTTTTATGGACTCACAGTTTTATTCAGTTGGTCCTGATGTTTCTCTGTGTCCCAAAGATTTTTTGTCATTGTTTTCTGATACCTGCACTGGGATCCTGGACTCTATTGCTCCGGTGAAGTTCAGACACCCTAAACCCAGAGCTGAGCCTTGGCTGAAAAATCCTACTGCATGCAAACTCAGGAGACAAGACAGTGGAAGCATGACAGGCAACATGATTCTTTGGTTTTATTAAGGAGAACTCTTGTTCTGTATCAGAGATCTGTTAATGATGCAAAATCACAATTTCTGTCTAACATTATCACAAACAGTAGCCACTGCCCCAGGGTGTTATTTAATACAATTAACTCTGTTTTAAATCCACCCACCTCAGTCTTACCTGATGCCTCAACCTCCACCTGTGAGAACTTTCTCTACTTTTTTATTGATAAAGTTGCATCGGTTAGACAAGCAACAGGCACACCTGCTACTTCTGTTTCAGATTGTTCTTTTATCTCTGCTGGTTCTGCTTTATTCGAGCAGTTTGAACCAGTGTCCTATTCCCTCTTGGACAAAATCGTCAAATCCATTAAACCCACCAACTGCCCCACTGATTTTCTCCCCACCAGATTATTGAAAGAGGTATTTAATATTGTTGGTCCTTACCTTCTTCCTTTTTTCAATTCGTGTTTGTCCATTGGAATTATGCCTTCTGCTTTTAAACATGCAACGGTCCGCCCCTTCTCAAAAAAATAAAACAAATCTTGATCCCTTGGTTTTATCAAATTTTAGACCTATTTCTAATTTATCCTTCCTCTCCAAAGTTTTAGAAAAAAATGTTCTTACGCAAATTCAGTATTTTCTGGAAAAAAGCACAATCCTGGATGAATTTCAATCTGGTTTTAGATCCCGACATAGCACAGAATCTGCATTATTGAAAGTTCATAACGACATAGCTCAGTCAATTGACTCTGGGTGCCCGGTAGCTCTGGTGCTCCTCGACCTTACAGCAGCCTTTGACACTGTGGACCACTCTGTCCTTCTGTCTCACCTCCATGATTTTGTTGGGATTCGTTGTACTGCTCTGAAGTGGTTCACGTCCTATTTATCTGATAGAACCTTTTCTATCTTGTTCAATGGCTCCTCTTCCTCTACAGCCCCTCTTCTGTGTGGGGTGCCCCAGGTTTCCATTTCAGGTCCTTTGCTCTTTTCATTATACATGTTGCCACTTGGATCTATTATAAGACAACACAATGTCAACTTTCATTTTTATGCAGATGATTTGCAGATCTATTTACCATTAAGGCCAGGATCCAATAACCCAATGCTTTCTCTCTTTGACTGCATCTCTGCAATCAAACATTGGCTAAACAAGAACTTCCTGTTTTTAAATGACAGTAAAACAGAATGGATTTTATTTGGTGACAAAGATGCAACTGGCCTGGGAAATTTGGACATAAACTTCAGTGACTGTGTGAATAACCTTGGGGTGACCTTTGATAAGGCTTTACACTTTGACAAACATATTGCCTCTGTTGTCCGGTCGGGATTCTTTTATTTACGCCTTTTAAAAAAGGTCAAAACCTTTTTAAATTGTCGCGACCTGGAGAAAGCTGTTCATGCTTTTATCAGTTCTAGGCTCGATTATTGTAACGCTCTGTATGTCGGTGTACCACAGTCATCACTGAGTCGCCTCCAGCTTGTACAAAATGCAGCAGCGCGCCTTTTAACCAACACTCCTAGATGGGACCACATCACACATGTTTTATTCTCACTACATTGGCTCCCTGTCCGTTTTAGAATAGATTTTAAACTTTTATTATTTGTTTTTAAAGCTCTGAATGGCCTTGCTCCTCCTTATAAAACTGAGATGCTAAGTTTCCCCGCCCGCTCCAGATCTTTGAGGTCAGACTGCCAGCGCCTGCTCTCTGTTCCAAGGACTAAATATAAACGCTGGGGTGACCGTGCCTTTTCTGCGGCCGCACCTCGACTCTGGAATAAGCTCCCACTTGATCTGCGTCGGATTACTGAACTTGGCCCTTTTAAATCGAAGCTTAAGACTTTTTTATTCCAACAAGCTTTTAGTACGTAAATATGTGGTGACATTTCTGGTTTTATTTGTGCTATTATGTTGTGTTTTCTTGCTTTTAACCTATTGTCATTTTAAGTACTGTTTTTTGTTAAGCACTTTGGTCACCATCACCATGGTTGTGTAAAGTGCTATAGAAATAATTAAATAAATAAATAAAATAAATAAAAATCCTCCAGTTTAAAATCTTAACTGCTCAGATGAATCCTCCTCAAAGATACTTCCACCTCTTCCTCACATCTTACTTATTCTTTGGGAAACCTTCAAAATGAAAACAGGAGATTTGTGTCTACACAAAAACATTGTAGGAGGTCAATCTTATTTTCTATTTCCTATATTCTCCCTAGTTTTATTTTTTTTTATATCCTAGAACTTAAACAAAACTCCAATTATGATACATATCTGTTGATAATGAACCAAAGCTACTGAAATTGTGAGTATGCTTGTTAGAAAAATATTCTTGTCATCAGATCTCAGTTAGCTTCATTGCAGCTGAACACAGTGTTACACTGAACATAACATCAGCTGGTGGACATAAATACAGTACAGTAATATTATATTTTCAAAATACTAACAATAATATGTTCATCTTACTGTGAAAAGTTATTCCCCGGGACCTGACGTCAACAGTCCGTCGATTAGAACAGAAATAAGCTGCGAAGTGCTGAGACATCTGCTTTAACCAAATAAGGACGACCACTCCAAGATGGCGGCCGAAAATCCTGCGCCGCAGCAGCCAATGCTGTATCTAGTGATTATATGATATATATGGTTGTAGCAGCTCCTGGGCCTGGTTGTAGCAGTTCCTGGGCCTGGTTGTAACAGCTCCTTGGCCTGGTTGTAGCATCTCCTGAGCCTGGTTGTAACAGCTCCTGGGCCTGGTTGTAGCAGCTCCTGGGCCTTGTTGTAGCAGCTCATGGGCCTTGTTGTAGCAGCTCTTGGGCCTGGTTGTAGCAGCTTCTGAGTCTGGTTGTAGCAGCTCCTTGGCTGGTTGTAGCAGCTCCTGGGACTATTTGTACCAGCTCCTGTATCTGGTGGTAGCAGCTCTTCAGCCTGGTGGTAATATCTCCTGAGCCTGGTTGTAGCAGATCCTGAACCTGGTGGTAGCAGCTCCTGAGCCTGTTTGTAGCAGCTCCTGAATCTGGTGGTAGCAGCTCCTGAGGCTGGTGGTAGCAGCTCCTCGGCTTGGTTGTAGCCCCTCCTGAGTCTG
>NC_056516.1:394363-394754 GCF_014905685.2 Nematolebias whitei | reverse complement strand
CTGGTGGTAGCAGCTCCTCGGCTTGGTTGTAGCCCCTCCTGAGTCTGGTTGTAACAGCTCATGGGCCTTGTTGTAGTAGCTCCTGGGCATGGTTGTAAAAGCTCATGGGCCTGGTTGTAGCAGCTTCTGAGCGTGGTTGTAACAGCTCCTAAGCCTGGTGGTAACAATTCCAGAGCTTGATGGAAGCAGCTCCTGAGCCAGGTGGAAGAAGTTCCTGAGCCTGGTGGTAGCAGCTCCTAGACCTGGTTATAGCAGCTCCAGAGCCTAGTTGTAACAGCTCCTTGGCCTGGTTGTAGCATCTTCTGTGCCTGGTTGTAACAGCTCCTGGGCATGGTTGTAGCAGTTCTTGGGCCTGGTTGTAGCAGCTCTTGGGCCTGGTTGTAGCAGCTCT
>NC_056516.1:386024-394353 GCF_014905685.2 Nematolebias whitei | reverse complement strand
GCCTGGTTGTAGCAGCTCTTGGGCCTGGTTGTAGCAGC
This sequence comes from Nematolebias whitei, assembly GCF_014905685.2. Lineage (NCBI taxonomy): Eukaryota > Metazoa > Chordata > Actinopteri > Cyprinodontiformes > Rivulidae > Nematolebias > Nematolebias whitei. The sequence continues at coordinate 394,315 of NC_056516.1, read as the reverse complement.
TCTTGGGCCCGGTTGTAGCAGCTCCTGAATCTGGTGGTAACAGCTCCTGAGCCTGGTTGTAACAACTCCTTAGCCTAGTTGTTGTAGCTCCTGAGTCTGGTGGTAGCAGCACCTGAGCCTGGTTGTAGCAGCTTCTGAGTCTTGTGGTAGCAGCTCTTGAGCCTGGTGGTAGCAACTCCTCGGCCTGGTTGTAGCCCCTCCTGAGACTGGTTGTAACAGCTCATGGGCCTTGTTGTAGTAGCTCCTGTGCATGGTTGTAAAAGCTCCTGGGCCTGGTTGTAGCAGCTCCTGAGCGTGGTTGTAACAGCTCCTAAGCCTGGTGGTAACAATTCCAGAGCCTGATGGAAGCAGCTCATGAGCCAGGTGGAAGAAGTTCCTGAGCCTGGTGGTAGCAGCTCCTAGACCTGGTTATAGCAGCTCCAGAGCCTAGTTGTAACAGCTCCTTGGCCTGGTTGTAGCATCTTCTGAGCCTGGTTGTAACAGCTCTTGGGCCTGGTTGTAGCAGCTCTTGGGCCTGGTTGTAACAGCTCTTGGGCCCGGTTGTAGCAGCTCTTGGGCCCGGTTGTAGCAGCTCCTGAGCTTGGATGTAGTAGCTCCTGACCCTGGTTGTAGCAGCTCCTAGATCTGGTTATAGCAGCTCCAGAACCTAGTTGTAACAGCTCCTTGGCCTGGTTGTAGCAGCTCTTGGGCCTGTTGTCGCAGCTCTTGGGTCTGGTTGTAGCAGCTCTTGGGCCTGGTTGTAGCAGCTCATGGGCCCGGTTGTAGCAGCTCTTGGGCACGGTTGTAGCAGCTCTTTGGGCCCGGTTGTAGCATCTCCTGAGCTTTGATGTAGTAGCTCCTGACCCTGGTTGTAGCAGCTCCTGGGCCTGGTTGTAACAGCTCTTGAATCTGGAGGTAGCAGCTCCTGAGCCTAGTTGTAGTAGCTACTGATCCTTGTTGTAGAATCTCTTATGCCCGCTTGTTGCAGCTCCTGGGCCTGGTTGTAGCAGTTCCTGGGCCTGGCTGTAACAGCTCCTTGGTCTGGTTGTAGCATCTCGTTGGTGACTTTAATATTCACGTCTGTTGTCAGGAGAAGCCGTTAGTGAAGGACTTCCTTGATTTGTTGGACTCATTTAATTTAATTCAACATGTAAATGCTCCCACCCAACAACACGGTCACTCTCTGGATCTCATTTTAACACGTGATGTCTCTGTTTGTAATTTGGTAATCGGTGACAACGTTCTCTCAGACCACATGCCTGTCTTGTTTGATATCATCCCGCCTTGTCCTACTGCTAAGTCATGTGATTCGGCACGTACTTCACGCGCCATTAACCGTTTCACTGCTGCACGTTTTACTGAAGCTTTTAGCTCTGAGAGGATCGATCAGCTCTCAATTTCTCTCTCCACTGAGGAGCTAACCTCTCAGCTTACCTCTGTTTGCTTAAATATTCTGGACCATGTTGCTCCCGTTAAAACCAGGAAAACAAAACTTTTATCAGAACCATGGCTTAATGATATCACTCAAGCCGTTAGACAGCAGTGTAGGAGAGCAGAACGCAGGTGGAGGAAAGACAGGCTGCAGGTTTCTTTTCACATCCTAAAGGAGAGTTGGCGTCATTATCAGAAGGCAGTTAAAGCCGCCAAATCGAAGTTCTTTTCTGCAATAATTGCCTCAAACTCCCACAACCTCCGAGCCCTTTTTTCCACCCTGAACTCAGTTCTACACCTCAGTGAACCTTCACCTCTAGAAGCCTCAACTGAGCTGTGTGAAAACTTCCTCCATTTCTTTTCTGAAAAAGTTGCAAACACCCGGGCACTCATTTCTCCACCTGCTCATGATCCGTCCATCCCATCTCATTGTGTTGCTGTTCTGGACCACTTCGAGCCCATCTCTCTGTCTTCCCTGGAGCAGGTCATTTGCGGCATGAAGCCATTTGGCTCCCCTTTTGACGTTGTCCCCCCTTGACTCCTTAAGGAGCTTCTTCCTGTTCTGGGCCCTCCTGTTCTTGGCATTGTGAACAGCAGCTTAGCCTCAGGTGTGGTGCCAATAACTTTTAAACATGCTGCTGTCCAACCTCTCCTGAAAAAACCTAGCCTTGACCCCTCAGTCATGTCCAACTTCTGGCCTGTCTCCAGACTCCCATTTGTCGCTAAACTGCTGGAAAAAATAGTGGAGTCCCAGCTGAAATGCTTTCTAGAGGATAATGCCATCTTAGAGCTATTCCAGTCTGGCTTTAAACCTCTCCACAGCACTGAAACTGCTCTACTCAAGGTTTTTAACGACATTCTCCTATTCACAGACGCTGGTAATTCTGTGCTCCTTCTCTTACTGGACCTCACATCTGCCTTTGATACAATTGACCACGAGATCCTCATTGCGAGGTTAGAACAGTGGGTGGGCATCACTGGGTCAGCCCTCGAATGGTTTAGATCTTACCTCGCTGACAGATCCTTTTGTGTCTCCATCAAAGATTTTAGTTCAGCCTCGGCAGCGCTTATATGGGGGGTACCACAAGGGTCCATCCTTGGTCCTCTTTTATTTTCTTTATACCTGCTGCCACTAGGTGCTATTTTCAGGAAACATAACATACCTTTTCATTTCTACGCCGACGACTGCTAAATCTACTTCCCCCTCAGACTGAACGGTACTCGTTCTATTCAACCATTACTGGACTGCCTGGCTGACATCAGAGATTGGATGGCTTTAAATTTCTTGAGTTTCAACGAGAAGAAATCTGAAGTTATGCTGTTCTTCCCAATGACACAATCACCAACCACTGCATCGACCTATCCGTTCTGTCACCGTCAGTGAAACAAAGAGTCACTAATCTAGGAGTGATACTTGACCCTTCTCTGAAACTCAACAGTCATGTAAATACGATTGTTAAATCCTGCTTTTTCCAGCTGAGGCAACTGTCTAAGCTGAAGCCCATATTGTCCAAAAATAACCTGGAGACAGTAATTCATGCATTCATTACATCCAGGCTCGACTATTGCAACTCACTCCTTTTTGGTATCAGTCAGACCTCCATAGCTAGACTCCAACTGGTCCAAAATGCAGCAGCCCGGTTTTTGACCAGCACAAGCAAAAGGGAGCACATTACACCTGTTTTGGCCTCCCTACACTGGCTTCCGGTTCACCTTCGAATCAAATTCAAAATACTCTTGTATGTCTATAAATCACACAACAGCTCTGCCCCCTCCTATCTTACTAATCTGCTCCAGCCGTATGTCCCACCACGTTCTCTCAGATCAGCAGACCAGTTGCTCCTAACAGTCCCAGGAACCCGTCTCAAGCGCAGAGGTGACAGGGCCTTCTCTGTAGCAGGCCCAAGACTTTGGAATGAGTTACCTCTGCTGGTTAGACAGGCCCCCTCCCTCACAGTTTTTAAATCTCGCTTAAAAACACACTTCTATTCCCTGGCTTTCTGCACTGTGTGATCTGTGCTGAGTCTGTGTGCATCACACTGTGTTAGTCATGTTGCGATTGTTGTTGTTATCCATTATTGTTTTTGTCGGTTTCTACTTTTTGGTGTCCTGTTATGTAATCTGTTGCTATGTGCTTGTTCTGTTTGTCCCTGTACAGCACTTTGGTGTGCTTTGTCACTGTTTAAAGTGTTTTATAAATAAATTGGTATGGTATGGTATGGTATGGTATCTCCTGAGCCTGGTTGTAACAGCTCCTGGGCCTAGTTGTAGCAGCTCCTGGGCCTTGTTGTAGCAGCTCTTGGGCCTGGTCATAGCAGGTCCTGAGTCTGGTGGTAGCAGCTCCTGCGCCAGGTTGTTGCAGCTCCTGCGCCAGGTTGTTGCAGCTCCTGAGCCTGGTGGTAGCAGCTCCTGAGCCTGGTTATAGAAGCTCCTATGCCTGGTTGTAGCAGCTCCTTGGCTGGTGTTGTGGAATAATATTTTGTTCCTTTTTGAATCTGACTCCCAATTCTTATTTTATTTTGAAATTGACCCACTTCCTGTTTTACTTTGAAGAGGCTCCCACAGATTGATTTCATTTCCTGTTCTGTGAAAAAGGAACGCCCTTTTTCACAGAACAAAGGATGTGCAGAGTTTCTCTCCTCGTGGTAGTGAGCAGACGGAGGAGAAGCGAGGAGACGCAGCAGCAGCCAGTTTGGAGCACAGAAAGACAACTTCAAGGTTGTATTGTACAGTTTAAAATGGATGCATCCAGTTTTTAATATGTTAAAATAACAACTGCATTTAACTAATCCACTGATTATGTTTGTGAATCTGTGACTACTTTATTGACTTCTGAGTTTTCTTCACTTATTAAATATTCATAAATTTGAAGGTGCGTTTGTCGTATCTGATGTGCATGATTTGACTGACCCCTGCAAGATTGAAAAGGTAACTTCAGACTCGGGTGGAGAAATAAGATGGAAAAACACAACAAATTTGGAGGTCCCACCGAGATTTGAGAAAGACATAGTTACCGAGTCCTTCATACTGAACTATGACGCGTCATTCACAAAAGGAGGTAAGCAGAGCCCGTTTTATTACGAAATCTGTAAATTGGGCTTACAAATAGGCAAATTTTTGCTCAGTGTGATTGACTCCCTTGATAAATAGTTTTAAATAGAGAAGTTTATGTCGACTGTAAAATTAAGATAAAATAAAACCAGCCTCAGGGATAATACTGCGCGTTAGTCTGCCAACCGAGAGTCGACGGACTCCGGGGGAGGAGTGAAAGTTCTAGGACAATGGTTCCGCTGTTCAACTCTGTAACTCCACTAGACTAAGTTTACTGTAATCTTGTTGAACTGGCAGTCAACTTTTAAAACAGTATCAATTAAAGTTCGCTCACAATTGACCGTAGGTGGGCGTTCGCGAGGCTGGGTGGGATATTAATTAATTAAATATGACGCATGCACCGAATAGATTAAAATAAAAACAGAACTAAAAATTAAATTTATGATAAAATAATTTATGACCTGTGGTGGAGTAGAGAGGTCACGGGTTCACAAATATTGCTGTCTTCTAGGATATTAAAAGGGAAGTCAACACATTTTGTTTTAAAAAAAACAACAACATTTTCAAGGGTGACCATTGTGAATATTTCTGGCGTCTGTGTGTCGCGTGAATGTTGAAATGTGGTCAGTATCTTGTTTGTTTATTTTGTGTTCGTGTCTTTGTCAAATATAAGACCACAGTATGAATGTGTAGGAAAAAAGTTCCAGAAAAAAAAAAAAAGAAGAAAAAAAGTTCCAGAGTTTTCCAGTGACAATAAAAAAAGACGTGTGCTGTTTGTTTGAACTTCCTGAGAGAATGGATACAGAAGTGCAGCGTGTAATGTTACAAAAGTGTGAGCAAGAAAGTTTTAAACCGGTAAAAGAGCAAGTGGAAATTGTGAGACAGGCACTAGAGATGCTGGAATATAATAAAAAGCTAAAAAAAAAAGCTCTCGTGCAAAAATTACAAAAAATAAAAAATAATGCAGAAGAGAAACAAGATGTGATATCTTTGATGTGGGATAAAATTAAAGAGTGCTCGAGTGATGAGGATAAATTTGACAAGCGAAAGAGAGAGGCAAATGCCTTGCATAAAAGTAAATACAGAAAGTTAATGAGGGAGGTTATATATGAAAGAAAAGAGTGGTTGAAATTGGTCTTTGTGGCACAGGGTGCGGCCCATTTGTTGAGAAAACAGCAACTGGTGGAGCAGCCTAAAAAAACAAAGAGTGAGGAAATGGGTAGTTCAGATCCCCCTCCTTACAACCGAAGTGGCAATCAGTCAGAACATCCCCCTACAGGAATGTACCCCATATATCACATAAAAGATGGAACGTTACAAGTGGGGGAGGTCACTGACACCCCCTCGCAGCAGAGGGGGGAGTCATCCAACCCAGTTAAAACAAAACTACTTGTGGCACCAGGAATGAAGCCGTGTTTTACACAGTCCATCAGTACACCATTCCAAACAGAGGGTGAAGGAAATATAAACAGCAAGCAGCAATGGGTGATTAAAGATGGGTGGAGTCAGTCTGTTAATCCCTCAGGACACCCTGATTTGCACACTTCTTCCCTCTATGCATCCTCAGCATCTCCCTCTGACAGCTCTCATGATGGAGAGGGCCTGCTTGTGGGTCTGCAGGGTTGGAGGAATTGTGCAGGGTTGTCTCAAAACCCGCTCACCTGTACTCACCAATCGCCTGCCACGCCTCAGACACACGTACAGAATCCTTTTTGGCCACAAGCAATACGAATTACTTCTGATTTGTCGGCAGCTCTTCCACCACCAGATCACGCTTCTATCCCTGTTGAAAACGTGGATCCATCATTAAGTACAGGTTAATTTCCCCTTCTGCAAGCAGGAAATCAGATACGTTATAAACCTCTTGCGCTAGGTGATGTGCAGGCGTTAGTGGACAAACTCCCTCCCCTCACAGAAGGAGGAAGTAAGTGGTTGAATGTAGTGGACTCCTTAACTAAAGGTATTAATTTAGCTGTGGGAGACATGAGGGCACTGTTGGGAAGGTGTGTAACTTCTACTAGGATGGATGAAATAGAGAGGGCTGCTGGGTGGAATCATAACATACCTGACTCAACTTGCATGTTGTTAGAGTATCAGAGACTTGCCGCCGCTCTCAGACAGGCTTATCCCCTTCCAGAAGGTACAGGGGTTCCTAAGTTCACCTGGAAGCCTGGTCAGAACCCCACTGCATATTTAGATGTGTGTAAACAGGACTGGTATGACAGAACACACTGCCATGGTCAGGGGGAAAATCAAAAGTATTTTTTTAGACAAGCAATACTGGATGGGGTCCCCGCAGCAGTCAGTAAGGCAATGAAAATTAACCCTGATTTACCCACAGCAGATGCTGCCCAGTGGGAACGGCATCTTATTCATCATCTGCAATGTGTGGCTGATGAGGAGACTAAAACTTCCTCTGAACTGAAAGATATGCAAACGCAGCTCTTAAAGCTACAATTGAAACAGGCTAGGGATGTAGTTCAAACTAAGAAAGATTCAAAACAGATGGTACAAGCTGACACTGTGTTTCAGGGTTCTGATGCTGCTTATCAGTGTCCTGTAACTGCCCAACCCCCGCTTCCTGTTGTATACCCTCGGGGACGGTCAAGAGGGCAGTGGGGAGAAAGAGGGGGGTCTCGGGGCAGAGGTTTCGGTCGGGGTTACACGCAGGGAGGCAGAGCAACAGATGTTTGCCATTACTGTCACAAACCAGGTCATTGGGCACGGGATTGTTATCACAAGCAGGCCAACGCCCAAAGAGGAGGAGCACATCACTACTCAGCTCCCAACCACCAGATGGCGCCACCGGCACCTACCTCTGGCCAGCAGGATCCATCTTGGGCGCCACCAGGTGGATACTACCAGCAATGACACACCCCACAGAGTAATCACACCATAGGGGGAGGAGCAGACCCTATGGTGAAAATGAGGGTCATGAATAAAGATCTATCATTCCTCGTGGACACTGGAGCTACTTATTCAACCCTCAATGAGCAGGGATTTGATGAACATGCCAGTGCGGACACTGTGTCTGTGATCGGTTTCGCTGGGGTGCAACAAAAACTGTCTCTAACTGAACCTCTCGTAGTAACGGCAGGACTTCAAACAGTGACACATCCATTTGTTCTGTCCACACGTGTACCTGTCAACCTGCTTGGAAGAGACTTGTTAAAAAAACTTGGTGCAACAATAATGTGTGAACAAACTGGTTTACGTGTTACTTTACCAAGTGGTGTGACCTGGACTTGTTCTGCTTCTTCCTCCTCTTTGTCATCACAGTGCTTGGTACAGCCAATACATGAGGAAGTAGCTGACATTTACTGGGCGTTGCTGCGCCCAGAGACACCTGAACACACAGGACTTTACTCTGCTTACTTGTTGTGGAAGCCATGGCTTGATGCTCTGCGTCCCTATGTCCCACCTCTAGATCCTTTACATGTAACTCTTTTTTATGACCGTGATTCTGACGATTGTTACAGGGAGCATTTTGCTCAGCACTTGCAGGACACTGAGTGGCCATTAATATCAGACCGGCTCATAGTTGGTCCACAAGGCGTAGCTTCTCACGTCAACCTCACACCGTCTCAACTGGAGTGGTACATGATGTCGTCTGAAGCGATCCCACACGTCTCATTAGCTTTAGCTCCCACACATCAGGCTAAAGACTTGGGCCCAATGGTGAAGGCTGCTGTCTCTGCCACTGATTGGGTCCCAACACAAATACCTCAGCTCGCTTACTCATCATCAACCGACTGCTATAGCATTGACTTAGCTGTTCATGATGTAGGTAAGCTAGACCATGAGGTGATCTCCAGAGACCATGGCAGAGA
>NC_056516.1:381120-385924 GCF_014905685.2 Nematolebias whitei | reverse complement strand
AGAAGGGAGGCCATCAAAAAAAAAAAAAAAAAAAAAAAAAAGAAATGCCTATCACCTAGTTCGTATGAAGGAGGGGGACGAATGGAAGACGGCCTTCAGAACCCCCTTTGGGCATTTTGAATATCTGGTGATGCCTTTTGGGTTGACTAACGCCCCTGCGGTATTTCAGGCCTTAGTTACTGATGTTCTGAGGGATTTTTTGTCTCAGTTTGTTTTTGTGTACCTTGACGACATCCTGATCTACTCCAAGGACCCTATGCAACATACTCAACATGTTCGGGCAGTTCTCCAGCGGCTGCTGGAGAACCAACTCTTTGTTAAAAAAGAGAAATGTGAGTTCAGTGTCCCCTCCATAACCTTTTTGGGTTTTGTGTTTGAGTGGTCAGGTCTGGACGGACTCAAAGAAGGTCAAAGCTGTGCTGGACTGGCCCTCTCCTCAGACCCGCAAACAACTCCGGTGCTTCCTGGGTTTTGCAAACTTTTACCGCCGTTTCATCAGGAACTTCAGCCAAGTGGTGAATCCTTGGACTAAACTCACCTCTCCTCTCCACCCGTTCTCTTGGAGTAGTGAGGCTGAGGAGGCCTTAACTAAACTCAAGACTCTCTTTTCCTCTGCTCCTGTTCTTCACCATCCTGACTCCGCCTTACAATTCATTGTTGAAGTTGACGCCTCGGATACCGGTGTGGGTGCTGTCCTTTCTCAGAGATCCCCTGTCGATAACAAGGTCCACCCTTGTGCGTTTTTTTCACGTCGCCTATCCCCTTCTGAGGCCAACTACGACGTGGGGAATCGTGAATTGTTGGCCATAAAACTGGCTCTCGAAGAATGGCGGCATTGGTTAGAGGGGTCCAACCTGCCTTTCATTGTTCTGACCGACCATAAGAACCTTGCTTACCTACGGAGTGCCAGGAGATTGAACCCGAGACAGGCCAGATGGTCGCTGTTCTTCACCAGGTTCAATTTTTCCATCACTTACCACCCGGGGTCTAAGAATGTTAAGCCCGATGCCCTGTCTAGACAGTTCTCACCTACAGATTCCTCCGAAACCACAGAGGCCATTCTTCCTCGCAGCTGTGTTGTGGGTGCCACCTCCTGGGGGATCGAGAGGGACATCATTCGGGCTCAACGGACTGACCCTGATCCTGGTAATGGCCCGCCTGATCGATTATTTGTCCCAGAGTCTGTGATCGGCCGGGTTCTGAAATGGGTCCACTTTTCTAAGTTCTCCTGCCATCCCAGTGTCCGTCGTATGGTTTCTTTCACTAAGAGACACTTCTGGTGGCCTACTCTTCACCGTGATGTCAAACGTTTCGTCTCTGCATGTGCTGTTTGTGCTCGAAACAAGAGTACCCATCAACCTCCTGCGGGACTGCTCCAGCCCCTTCCCGTTCATGGTCGCTCTTGGTCTCACATCGCTCTGGATTTTGTGACGGGCCTACCCCCTTCTGAAGGTAACACCGTCATCCTCACCATTGTGGACAGATTTTCTAAGGCTGTGCATTTTGTCCCGCTAACCCAACTCCCCTCAGCTCTGGAGACCGCTCACCTCTTGGTCCAACATGTCTTTCGACTTCACGGCATACCTTGTGACATCGTCTCGGATCGTGGTCCTCAATTTGTGTCCCAGGTTTGGAAGGGTTTTTGTCGAGCTCTTGGTGCCACGGTGAGCTTATCTTCTGGTTATCACCCCCAAACTAACGGTCAGTCTGAACGATGCAACCAAGCCCTTGAGTCCTCTCTCCGCTGTATCATTGAGGATAACCCTGCGGATTGGTCCTCTCTTCTTCCCTGGGTCGAGTATGCCCATAATTCCCACACGTCCTCAGCCACTGGTCTCTCCCCATTTGAGGCATCTCTGGGTTACCTGCCCCCTCTGTTTCCCCACCAGGAGGTCGATGTGTCTGTCCCCTCAGTCCAGCACCATCTACGTCGTTGCAGACGAATCTGGAGGCAGACCAGGGAGGTTCTTCTACGGACTCGTGATCAGGCCAAGAGGTGGGCTGATCGTCACCGTGCCCCGGCTCCTCTGTATTCCGTGGGGCAAAAGGTATGGCTCTCCACCCAGAACATCCCCCTCAAGGACACCTCCAGGAAGCTGGGACCCAGGTTCATTGGCCCCTTTCCTATTATCGAACTTGTTAATCCCACGGCCGTCAAGCTCCGACTCCCTCGCTCTATGCGGGTTCATCCGACTTTTCACGTTTCTCAACTCAAACCTTTCGTGGAGGATCCGTTGCTTCCTTCCGACCCGGATCGTCTGCCCCCTCGCCTTGTTGATAATCAGCCTGTCTTCACCGTTCACAGGATCCTGGATGTTCGACGACGGGGTCGTGGACATCAGTTTTTAGTTGATTGGGAGGGTTACGGCCCTGAGGAAAGATCGTGGATCCCCAGGTCCTTTATCTTGGATCCTGGTCTCATCAAGGACTTTTTTCTGAAACACCCTGACAAACGTCTCCGATCGCCTAGAGGCGATGTTTGAGGAGGGGGTACTGTTAGGCCTGTGCCGGTTGTGTGTACTCACCCTGCAATTGCTGAGTGCTGGTGATAGAGTTCCTGAGCAACCACCTGTCTTCAATCCGGTTGATGAGTCTAGCTGCTACTTAAGCCTTGGAGGAGGTTCCAGTCTTCGCTGAATCATTCAGTCACCTTGGGTACTGTGAGACAGCCATTTTAGTGTTTTCTCTCGTGAACCTGTGTTTGATCAACCTGTGTCTCCCTGTGATTTCAAGGCAAAACCAGGACTCACCTCCAAGAACCGAGACCTTGACGAATCTTCTCCAAACTGGACTCATTTCCTGTGGAACCTTATCACCCAGCGGGACACTCCTCCATCAGCCGCCACCTACAAGATACTCATCAAGTCACTTGGAAAATACAAGGTTTCACTCACCCAACAGACACTTCGCCTACCTCCCTGAGTCTGCCTTCGAAGATCCACCTGTAAGAGAAGGATTCAATTATCCAAAGTAGCAACAATATTCTCCTACCCATCATTAATCTGTCTTCCCCTTTTTTCCCCTCCCTTCCAGGAACTCAGACTTCCTTTACCCCAGCACTGTAAATAAACTCACTGAACTTTTATTCCGTGTCTAATCCTTCTCAGCCCTGGTCTGAATTTGAGTACGATTCCTGAGATTTATCATAACAAGCATACAGCCAAGACTTGAAACTTGAGCAAGACTGCCCTCCACCATACTTGACTGGATATTCTCGCTGTGGACAAACTCCAGGACCCCCTCTGGACAGTTAATTCAGTTCGCTGTTGGACTGTTAGATCTTTGAAAAGTCACGTTACTTGGCTGACAAGTTATTTGTTGTTGTGTCAGTGGTGCTTGACTGACAACGTCTTTGAACCATCTCATTGGTCAGTTTCACAGACCCAACTTCAGCGCCCACCTGAACACCTCTGGTATCTGATCCGGCACTCAGCACTAGAGAGTCCTGATCAAAACTCAGATGGATGCTGTATGCATTTAAATGCTAACTTCTGTGTTTTGTGGGCCTAGCCAGACTCATCTTCCCAATCCACAGGTCTGTCCTCTCAGGCCGCTGAGAAGGAAAAATAAACAATCCAATTATTAAAATCTGATTCAACATTCATCTGTTATCCACATTAATCATCTGTTAGCAAGTTCTACTCTGGAACTGCAGCGTTTACCTTCAACGGAGTCATTCCGGTGTCCTGGATTGTACAACAGATGTGTTAAACGCTCAATTACATAAGAGTGAAAACTTCCATTAAACACTACACAATCTAAGTCTTTACCCCTACTGCATAAGATATTCCCTTCAAAAACAATGTCTTCCATCTTGTAGAATATGTGTTTTGACTCACCACCTGACAGTGAAGTCCACTCTCAGGTCCACATTATCCATTTAGACCTTGTAAAGGTTTAGGCAGCATGATAATATGTAATCACTTCTTGTTATATAACAAATCTGCAAATCATTTCATCTCCTACTATGCTGTTTCACTGTATCACAAACAAAATACTTGTAATTCAAATCAATTAAGACTATGTATACCCTTCAAGACATCACAGAGTCCATTGTCACTGCACAAAAACGTCTACATGTTAAATAAATGACCGCATTTATTCTGATGGGTCAAAGATAAATGACGTCTCATGTCACTAATTATACACTCCACTCTCAAGTTATCTTGGTCACATGGCAGAAATTTAACTCGAAAAAGAAATAATCCATTGTTAATTAAACAATTAATATTCTTTGTGCTTGAACTAGCCTTAAGAATAATTAATTAATAGGATGTCCACAGCAAAAGCTGGACTGACATACTACGCATGCTAACCTATTGCATTGAACTAACACATCACTTAAGGTCCCTTAGGTCCCAGGTCCAAGGAGTGCTCCCAGGCCCAGCACAGGAACAATTGCATGCCATAACCCCAGGAGATTTTGTTATAATTAAATCTTTCAGAAGGAAAAGGTGGAACTCCCCCAGGTGGACAGGACCGTTCCAGGTGCTGTTAACAACCCACACAGCTTTCAAGGTGGCTGAGCGAGCTACCTGGATCCACGTATCCCACTGTAAGCTGTTCAGAGGGACCACACCACCATCAGAGGGAGGACTGGGAGAGCCGAATCCCCAACAAGCACCTTAGGTTCACCTAAGTTGCCCACTCAGCTCACTCAGTGCCATCGGACAGTTGAGGCAGCAGCTTATTTAGACTTTGACTCTAAGTAAGCTAGGACAGCTCACTCGCTAGGTTCCTCCCATTCCTAGGCGAGGCGGCTCACTCACTAGGTCTCAAACCTAGGTGAGGCGCCCCCCCCCCC
>NC_056516.1:378484-381020 GCF_014905685.2 Nematolebias whitei | reverse complement strand
GCAGCTTATTTAGACTTTGAGTCTAAGTAAGCTAGGACAGCTCACTCACTAGGTTCCTCCCAAACCTAAGCGAGGCGGCTCACTCACTAAGTCTCAAACCTAGGTGAGCCCCCGATAACAAACCATCCCCTGGTCCATTGCACCCCACCAACTGCCCCATAAGGAACTCTCGACCCCCATCAAACTCTCCGCCCCTCTACACCCTACCAACTGCCCCCATACAGAACTCTCCACCCCTCATCAGACTTTTTTGCAGGCTCTCCCCCCAGGAAGACCAAAAAAGGGCCTGTTGTAACATCCATGGTAAACCATCCTAGCACTGGGTGGGGTAACTGTTCTCACATGTGGAATCATTTTCTTGTGTGAACACTTTTGTTTATTTCCAGGTGAAGGACCATGTGTGAAAAACCTTGGTAAGAAAAGAGAAATACAAAAACTAACATGTAAAGATTGGAAAGTAGGTGTCAAAATTGACTATGAAGTAAACACTACCACCTCATTTCAGTTCGACTTATGTGATGTAATTGATTGTGGTACCTACAAACAATACTATCGAAGCACTGATCCATAGGAGTTTGTTTAGCCATTCTAATAACTTGTGGTTGCTGTTGTATACCTTGTATTCGCTTATTGTCCACACGCCTGATCTCAACTGCCCTCACTCCTGAACGCCTGGCAGAAACCTATGCCCTGTTATGAGACAATGTCAATCCTGACTTCAATTAATGTGACCCACCCACTCACTCTATTGTTTTTGACCTGACCAACAAGACAACGACCATAATGTAAATATTTTGTTTTATTATGTTTTTGCTTTTCACAATTTTGTCATTTTATTTTTATGATTTTTTTCTTTTTGCTTGCTGTCATTTATAGGAGTCTGTCGCCCACAAAAACAGCCTTAGCAAATTTCTAACTGACGTTTATGATAGCCATATGTTAAACCATACTCTGCATGACACATGTGCCTTGAAGGTTCTGTTAATCAGTATCTATATCCCTATCTGTACATATTCGTGTTATTGTTGTTCCTATGGGAACAAAAGGGAGGAATTGTGGAAATGAAAACATTGATACCAGTTTATTTTGCTCATCAATTTTATTATCACTTTTGTTATTCATTTACTTTACATCACTACACTCTGTTAAGCTTATCTGGACTGCAGCATTTGCACTCCAACATCAGTGTGTGAAACCTCTTTTTTCTGAGTCTCACAGGCCTGTCGGTACGAAACCCACCTCCAGAACCAGTCACACTGACCACAAACGTATTGTCTGTTTTTACCCTGATAAAATTGACACTGACCACAAACATACTGTTTGTTTTTACCCTGATAAGATTGCAAATGAGGTTAACGCCTGTTGTGTCAAAGCAAGTGAAAAAAAAACAAGTTCTGTTACGTGTGAAGGTGTGTATAAATGAAGCAGTATTGCTCAAGTTTTTTGAGAATACACAGAGCTTTTGGGCTGTGTGCTTGTTCATGTATTTTCTCCTTCTGCAGAAGAAACCAATAAAACTTCGCTTTTTATTTGTTAAGTTCTCAGTCTGAAATTTATTAAACAATAAGTTTAATAAACTCTACAGTAGCAGCTCTTGGGCCCGGTTGTAGCAGCTCATGTGCTTGGATGAAGTAGCTCCTGACCCTGGTTGTAGCAGCTCCCAAGCCTAGTTGTAGCAGCTCCTGGGCCTGTTTGTTGCAGCTCTTGAGTCTGGAAGAAGCAGCTCATGAGTCTGGAAGTAGTAGCTCCTGAGCCTGGTTGTAGTAGCTACTGATCCTGTTTGTAGAAGCTCTTATGCCTGGTTGTAGCAGCTCCATGGCTGGTTGTAGCAGCTCTTGGGCCTATTTGTACCAGCTCTTGAGTCTGGTGGTAGCAGCTCCTGGGCCTGGTGGTAATAGTTCCTGAGCCTGGTTGTAGCAGCTCCTGAACCTGGTTGTAGCAGCTCCTGGGCATGATTGTCACAGCTCTTGAGTCTGGTGGTAGAAGCTATGTAGCCTGATTGTAGCAGCTCCTAAGTCTGGTGGTAGCAGCTCCTAAGCTTGGTGGTAGCATCTCCTTAGCCTGGTTGTAGCAGGTTGTAGCAGCTCCTGTGCCTGGTTGTAGTAGCTCCTGAGTCTGGTGGTAGCAGCTCCTGGGCCTGGTTGTAGTAGCTCCTGGGCATTGTTGTAGCAACTCTTAGGCCTGGTTGTAGCAGATCCTGAATCTGATGGTAGTAGCTCCTGAGCCTGGTTGTAGCAGGTCCTATGTTTGTTTGTAGCAGCTCCTGAGCATTGTGGTAGCAGCTCTTGAGTCTGGTTGTACGAGCTCTTGAGCCTGGTTGTAGCAGCTCCTGGACCTGGTTGTAACTGCTCCTGGGCCTGGTTGTAGCAGCCCCTGAGCTTGGATGAAGTAGCTCCTGACCCTGGTTGTAGCAGCTCCTGAGCCTAGTTGTAACAGCTCCTGGGCCTTTTTGTACCAGCTCTTGAGTCTGGTGGTAGCAGCTCCTGAGCCTGGTGGTAGCAGCTCCTGAGCCTGGTTGTAGCAGCTCCTGGGGATG
>NC_056516.1:367996-378474 GCF_014905685.2 Nematolebias whitei | reverse complement strand
TGAGCCTGGTTGTAGCAGGTTGTAGCAGCTCCTGTGCCTGGTTGTAGTAGCTCCTGAGTCTGGTGGTAACAACTCCTGAGCCTGGTGGTAGCAGCTCCTGAGCCTGGTATTAGCAGCTCCTGGGCTGGTTTCAGCAGTTCCTGGGCCTGGTTGTAGGAGCTCCTGGGCTTTGTTGTTGCAACTCCTAGGCCTGGTTGTAGCAGATCCTGAATCTGGTGGTAGTAGCTCCTGAGCCTGGTTGTAGCAGGTCCTGTGTGTGTTGGTAGCAGCTCCTGAGCATTGTGGTAGCTGCTCTTGAGTCTGGTTGTACGAGCTCTTAAGTCTGGTTGTAGCAGCTCTTGGACCTGGTTGTAACTGTTCCTAGGCCTGGTTGTAGCAGCTCCTGAGTCTGGTGGTACCAGCTCCTGAGCCTGGTTGTAGCCGCTCCTGACTCTGGTGGTAGCAGCTCCTGAGCCTGGTGGTAGCAGCTCCTGAGTCTGGTGGTAGCAGCTCCTGAGTCTGGTGGTAGCAGCTCCTGAGCCTGGTGGTAACAGCTCCTGGGCCAGGATGTAACAATTCCTGAGCCTGGTTTTTGCAGCTCCTTGGCCTGGTTGTAGCAGCTCCTGGGCCTATTTTGTAGCAGCTCCTGGGCCTGGTTGTAAAAGATCCTGAGTCTGATGGTAATAGCTTTTGAGCCTTGTTGTAGCAGCTCCTGAGCATGGTGGTAGCAGCTCCTGAGCCTGGTTGTAGCAGCTCCTGAGCCTGGTTGTAGCAGCTCCTGAGCCTTGTTGTAGCAGCTCCTGAGCCTGGTTGTAGCAGCTTCTGACTCTGGTGGTAGCAGCTCCTGGGCCATTATGTAACAATTCCTGAGCCTGGTTGTAGCAGCTCCTGGGCCTTGTTGTAGCAGCTCCTCCTGGTACTTGTTGTAACAGATCCTTAGTCTGATGGTAGTAGCTTTTGAGCCTGGATGTAGCAGCTCCTGAGTCTCGTGGTAGCAGCTCCTGAGACTGGTTGTAGCAACTCCTGGGCCTTGTTGTAGCAGCTCCTGGGCCTGGTTGTAACAGCTCCTGACTCTGGTGGTAGCAGCTCCGGAGCCTGGGGGTAGCAGCTTCTAAGCCTGGTGGTAGCAGCTGCTGAACCTGGTATTAGCAGCTCCTGGGTCTGGTTGTACCTGCTCCTGAGTACATTCAATTCAATTCAGTTTATTTATATAGCGCCAAATCACAACAAAGTTGTCTCAGGGCACTTTACAGGAACATTCACATACATAAAAGCCAATTAGTAAAGTTCTCTATCTAAGGAATCCAGTAGACAAGTTGAATCTTGGCTTTGTTGCAGTCTCCCATCCTGAGCAAGCACAGTGGCAACATTGGAAAGGAAAAACACCCTTTTTAAAAGTAAAGACAGTAGTAGAGTGAAAATTGTGGTCAGTTTGTCCTCCAGCAGTCTAAGCCTATAGCAGCATAACTAAGGTACAGCTCAGGAAACCCAAACCGACCCTAACTATTGGATTTAGCAAAAAGGAAAGTCTTAAGCCTAGATTTAAAACTGGATAATGTGTCAGCCTCACGGACAGAGATTGGAAGTTGGTTCCACAAGAGAGGAGAAAGATCTGCCTCCCATTCTGTTTTTGTAAATTCTAGGAACCACAAGTAAACCTGCAGTCTGAAAGCCAAGTGCTCTGTTAGGAAAATATGGAACAATAAGATCTGTAATATAAGATGGAGCCAGGTTGTTGAGAGCTTTGTAGGTTAGAAGTAAGATTTTGAATTCTATTCTGGACTTGACAGGGAGCCAATGGAGAGAAACAAAAACTGGAGAAATATGATCTCTCCTACTAACTCTGGTTAAGACTCTGGCAGCAGCATTTTGGATCAACTGAAGACTTAAAGACGTATTTGGACATCCAGATAATAAAACATTGCAATAGTCCAGTCTAGACTTGACAAATGCATGGACCAGTTTTTCTGCATCATTTTTAGATCAGATGTTTCTAATGTTAGTGATATTACGCAGATGGAAGAAGGCAGTTCTAGTGACGTTTTTAATGTGGGGGATAAAAGACATGTCCTGATCAAAAATACCACCAAGATTTTTAACATTAGAGCTGGAGGACAGATTAATGCCATCTAAGGAGGGAGAAAGACTGAAAAATTCATTCCTAAGGTGCTCAGCTTAAAAACCAAAACCTCAGTCTTGTCTGTGTTCAACAGGAGAAAATTAAGGGTCATCCAGGTTTTTATGTCTTTAAGACATGCTTGTAGTCTAAGTAGCTGATTGGATTCATTGGGTTTAATTGACAAATATTTTATTTATTTATTTATTTATTCATTTTATAATAATAAAAAAAACACAAAACAATTAACATACAGACAACAAAAGAAATAAAATTATAAAATGAAAGGTGGCAGATGAAGAAAAAAATCTTATCATATCTGCCCCTTATTTTATGATAAACAATTTAAACAAACAACTTCCTTTGAATACAAAAAAGAGATAAACAACACATTAACTTCCTTAATCGCAATGAATTACTGTTTGAACTCATTTCAAATATATTGTTTCAACAATTTATCCTTGACCATTCTTTTGAATATAGGCACTGATTTAGCTTCTTTAACATCAGTTCCTAATTCATTCCATAACCCAACTCCTTGAATTATGGTAGACCTTCCTTTTAAAGTAGTTCTATACTTGGGCTTCACAAACATGTCTGTTCCCTTAAGAATATAACAACTCAATCGTTTAACAATATACACCTGGATATTCGAAGGCAAAACATTATTGTGCGCTCTATACATCACTGACAATATATTATAATCCACCAAATCATAGAACTTCAGCAATTTGGTATTATAAAATAATATACTTGATGGATGCCGATAATGTTTTCTAGTAATAATTCTTAAAACTCTTTTCTGCAAAACAAAAATAGGCTTTGTAATTGATTTACATGCCTTTCCCCAAATACTAATACAATAAATCAAATGTGGAACAATAATTGTATTATATAACAAATAAAGTGCCTTTTCATTCAATAGATCCTTAACTCTATAAAATATTGCAATAGATTTAGATAATTTCATTTTAACAGAACTTATATGTCGTTTCCAGGACAGTTTGTCATCAATTATGACACCCAAGAATTTCGCCTCATGGACTCTATGAATTTAGGAGCCATCAATTTTAAATGAGACATCAATAGATTTATTTTTATTACTAAAAATCATATAATTGGTTTTATCTAAATTTAATGTTAATTTATTAAGTTTAAACCAAAACTGAACTTTATCAAGTTCAGTCATCATTAATTCCACTGTTTGTTCAATACTCTTACCAAAACTAAAAAATGTGGTATCATCAGCAAATAAAATACATTTAAGGAGACCAGACACCTTAACCAAATCATTAACATACAAAATAAACAATTTTGGTCCCAACACCGATCCCTGAGGAACTCCGCATGTTATCCACCTTATTCCAGATTTGGCGCCACTACCCATAATTCATAGCGGAAGCCGGTTGTTTACTTCCGCCCGCGATCCCGCGCTGTTGTTTACGTTTGTGGGTTAACACACTTGCTAGCAATTTAATGTTTTTGACACAAAAGTTTCCTTTACCTGAAGTAAATGGCAGCACATCAGAGGTGGATACATTGCAAGGATGTTTTAAAAAGCTGCGAAGATAAGTCGTTAACTGTGTCTCACCCATCATTTCTCACGGACTGGGTAGATGATATGAAATCATGGCCCGGAATTACCTACATCGATATTATTAATTACCTTGTTTTTTCTGAAGGCGTTGATGGCGAGGAATTGCGGAATTATAAAAGCACAGAGGCGTATAATTACCTCCACAGCAACAAAATAGATACAGTTTTGCTCAAGAAACAAGGCGACTTTATCTTTCTGAAAGCAGCTGTTGAGCCGAGCCAGAGCGTTGGTCAAGCTAAACACTTAGCATGGGTCATGCTCAGAGAAAGTGGAGTGGTAGAAACGGTCGGCTGTTCCTGTATCACCGGATTGGGAAAATCATGCAGTCATGCGGCAGCTATTCTGTGGAAGGTATATCACTTATCTGGATATCAGAATATTTACATCACTGAATCAGAATCACTGAACTGGGCGAAAGCTGTGAGCTTCCTGTCTGCCTGTGTTTACATGTGGAAGCCAGAGCATTGTGCAGCCTGTGATCTACTGTCACAAAAAATTAAACATTAAAAAGGCTGTACAGTATTTTTATATTATTTGTTTTTAAAAAAGTACAGACTGGATGCAAGGCAACCTAACATTTACAGAAAAGGAAAAAATAAATGACAACAGCAGGGATGTAAATAACTTGTTTCATTTTATTAGGAGCAGTGATAGCTGAAGTCTGTTAAATTGTTACAGGTCCAGAATGCTGTGATCAGTGGAAAGACGGGGCTAGCATGTACAGATGAGCAGCGCAGGTGGAATGCTGGGACAGCAAAGAATCTTCAACCCAAACGTCTAAGCATGATAAACTTCAGACACCACAAGGCAGAGCAGCAGTATAACATCAACTCAAGGGCTGCAGACACGATTAGTCTTTATTTTCATAAGTGTTATAAGGACTTGATCTTGTACAGGCATTGTAAATTCATTGTTGTCATCTCCTTCCAGTGCTGACACAAGAGTGTTAAATGTTTCTAACGCTATACCAGTGTACAGCAAAGCGTCTGCGTCATTTTGTAGAAGAAAAAATGCAACTTCATCACACTGAGTCGTCTTGTCCTGGACATCTTTTCTGCCAGACGTGTTGCAGTATTGATGATGATCTTTTAGCGAAGGGTCCTCCCACTGTGTGTGGACTGAGTGCAGATGTGGCCCAGGAGGTTGTGTGGAGACGCTAGCCAGGTCTGGGATGACTGACGGTGAATCTACGGTGCACTCTGAATAACACAAAAATACAAAATCAAATCAGCGTAACACAACCTGTCAAGTGTCACTTACCTTATTACGTTTTAGGAAGGAAATTTGTAATTCCACACTCGTACACACATGATACATCTTAAATGTCAATAGTGCTGTTTTAGTGGGGCTTTAGCCCCCTTAAATTTTCCTAAGCCCCATCAAATTATGCTATAATATCAAAATATTGTGATTAGATTTTAGTTTTTCATCCTTAAAAAAATCAGTTGGAGCTAGGTTGCATTTAAGCTTTTTCTTTAAAGAGTTTAAAAGAAGTTTTTTTTTCAGCTGTGTCTGTTTCAAATAACCTGCCTCTAATAACTCAACATATTCTTTATTAACAAAATCCCCAGACTTTTACAGCCCTGGGGGCTGAATTTTACCAGGTTGCTAAATAAAAAGCTATTCTCGGACAGTTACATGAAATCATATACATCTCTGCTAGCATGCTACTGATGTTAATTACTAACCACTTTGTCTTTAAGATTTGGATTTGGCTGCCAATCAAGTACTTTCTCTTAGTGATAAAGTATTTTGGAATTAAATTAATAATACACTAACATCCACAATAACACTGCAACCAGCTAGCGCTGATGCTAACACCATCCACAGTATAGTAATTATAACATTACAATTATAACATTAATAATAATATAATTCAGTAAAAGATAAGAGCTAAGCATGATTAAAATGTGAAGCGGGGACAAATCACATTTTCAATTTCACTCACCGGGAACAGATTGGGCCGTTTTGTCGATGTTGCTGGAAGCTGTCTGGCTCACAGTGGTCCGGATGAGCTGCCTTCTTTTCTTTGGTGGGGCCCGGTCATAGCCCAGATAGAGCTCCGGGTCGGGGTGAAGCTCTGTGGGCTTTTTATCAATAAAATGAAAGGAGCAAACATAAACTCTCTTCGGGGGGTATTTGAGTTTTAAAGCTGCCAGCCACGCTCGTTTTCGATCCTCCTTCCTCGGCATGGAGAGCAGTTCGTAACGCGCTGGGCACACACAGGCCTTTCGAAGTTGTTGATGTGCAAAACAATACGTTTCTAGCTCGTCTTTCAGTTTTCTGGAGCTGTTGTGACAGCCAACAACAGCACAAGTTGAACCCGAACTCATATTAGAATTGTTTAAGCCTCCTGCTACAGCACAAATTACTAGAATTTGTCATTAGCAAAAGTGCCTGTCATTAGCAAAAGTGCCTCTCGCTTTAGCTCACCGGAAGTATAAAACCGGGAGGGGGCGGTACCTGTCTGTCATGGCAGCCCACATACGCTCTTGCAGAATAAGGTGGATAGAGCTGTGATCAGATTTCACATCATCCATCTGAACAAACTGTGTCCTTTCCCTCAAATAACTAGATACCCACTGCAGCGCTACTCCTCTAATACCATACCTATGTAACTTGTCAAGGAGTATAGAGTGGTCAACAGTATCAAATGCTTTCTTTAAATCCACAAAAACATTAACACAGTATTGTTTTTGATCAACAGCTGTTGATACTTTTTCAATTAATTCCATAAGAGCCATAGATGTTGAATTATTTGCTCTGAACCCATATTGACTGTCAGTTAGAATATTATGTTTTTCAACAAATTTGTCCAATCTACTAACAAATAGTTTTTCCAATATTTTTGAAAACTGTGGTAACAAGGATATCGGTCTGTAATTATTGGATAAACATTTATCACCACTTTTGAAAAGAGGAACCACCTTCGCCACTTTCATTTGATCTGGAAATACTCCTGTTGTAAAGGACAAATTACATATGTATGTAAATGGCTCAATTACATGACCTATTATGTCCTTTACAAACGTCATATCCATGTCCATATAATCTTTGGATTTTTTATCTGCAAATTTATTAACTATGTTTATTATTTCTTCATTATTTGTCCCATTAAGGAACATACTGTTTAAACAATCCTCAATTAAATAGTTAACATTTTTGTCAACTTTAGGTATTTCAGCTGCAAGGTTTGTTCCAATCTTCACAAAATACTGATTAAATTTATTAACAATTTCATTTTTATCATTGATTTCCTCATTGTTTATTACAAAATTCTGTGAGGTACCAGTTTTTGTTACATGTTTTTTTAAAACACTATTCACTACTCTCCATGTGGCCCTCATATTTCCACCACTTTTATTCAATAAATCACTATAATATTCTTTCTTATGTTTTCTTATAATCCCTACTAATTTATTTTTGTACCTCTTATATCTATCTTCTGCCTCTTGTGTTTTACATTTAAAAAAACATGAGTACAAATAATTCTTCTTTTTACATGCGTTTCTCAATCCTTTAGTCATCCATTGTTGGTCTACAATATTCTTTTTGGTATAGTTTTTTTGTACACAATTCTTTTCATATAAAGTTTCCAAAATATCCATAAACATATCGTATGATTTGTTTACATCTTTAACATACACACTTTCCCAATTTTGTTTAACAAGATCATCTTTTAATTTGTCTAAAGCTTTTTTTGATGTATTTATTTTTCTTTTCATACTAGCAGTTATTTTCATAATATTATGATACTTATTACATATTGTAAAAACCGGTAAGTGATCACTGAGATCTGTCGTCAAAATACCACTAGTCACATCCCCATTTATTGTATTTGTAAATATATTATCAATTATTGTTGCACTGTGAGTTGTGATTCTTGTTGGTCTTGATATCAATGGGTAAAGATTTAAAGTATGCATGGAGTCTATAAATGTACTGATATTATTAGAATCTCTATTATTCCCCAAATCAATATTAAAATCACCACATAAAAATATTGTTTTATTGCAATTCTTTTCTAGTAGTTCTATGATTCTATCTGTAAACAATTCTATATTTGAATCAGGTGGTCGATATACACAACTAATTATAATGTTTTTATCATTTTTATTATTTATTTCTATTGTTACCTTTTCAATTATGTTATCATCAATAATTGACATTTCATCAATTAATTTACATTTTACCGAATTATTTACAAATAGAGCCACACCACCACCTTTCCTGTTAATTCTATTCATATTATATAATTCATACCCATCAATATGGGCATTATTTATATTTTCATCATTTAACCATGTTTCTGAAAATGCTAATATTGTAAAAGTCCTATTTAATTGTCTTAAGTAGTCAGTTATCATAGAAATATTTGCATTCAAACTCCTACTATTGAAATGGATTATTGATAGACCAGACTTTGTTAAACTTAAATCATTAAACTGTTTTTCATTGTAGTATTCACAATCCTTGGTAATTGGAAAAAAACCTGCATCAATCTCATCATCAACACTATATATTTACGGTTCTGAATCTTCATTCTCTATCATTGATAGAGATATTCTTTCACTAGACTAATATTTATTACCATCTCATCTCTAGTTTATCCATATTTTTCCAATTCCTTCAGTTCTTTGATTATTTTAGCCTGTTGTCCTTCTTTTACTTTTATCCAAACATTTCCATTCCGTGTCCATGTTGCTGTAATTTTTTTGTTTTTTTTTAACAACCTTGCTTCCCGTGCAATACTGCTATTCTTTTTTGTTAGATGTTCGTTTATGTAGACTTTTGTTCCTTTTAGATTTCTTGCTTGCATTATCACACCATTTCTTGATTTTCTACTAACGAATCTAACAACTATTGCTGGTTTATTTTTGTCTATTTTGTTAGGCAGAGTGTAACAAATTGAAACATCTTCATGATCAATATTAATGTCTTTTTCCTGCAAAAATGAGACTACTTGCTCTTCCAATGTCTGTAGATCTTCATTTGATGCATCCTCCGTTGTTACAGTGCCACTAACAACTTTGGCAAATGACCTAGGTTTTATTTCCAAGCCAGATATCACCAAGTTCTCCAGTCTTGCATTTCTTTCCAAGTCATCAACTTTGTTTTCAAGTTCAATAATTTTTTTGTCTTTTTCACATATTTGAATTTTTAGCTGTTTTACTTCTTCAAGTAACCCAATTAATTGTTCTTGTTTTGAAGAAAGTTTGGCTAGTTCCATTCCCATAAAGTTCAATGACTTTTTTATGTCCTCCATATTTTCTAAACTTAGTTCCTCCAAAGCTTCCTTCTTTCCTTTCTTCGATTTACTCGACATTGTTCATAGTACTCACAATCCCGTTGACAATAGCAGTCAGTTAACCAGGCAACGTCTGAGGCCTGATCCGTAGTCGCCCTCGCCGTCGATGGCAACTAGCGGCCACTCACAGCCCCCGCTGTCCGCTGAGTTCTCCACCGAAGACCGTCTCCCAACAGGCACACAGACCTGACGACAGCAGCCCAGAACAAACGCCCATGCAGAGCAGGCCCAACCGCAGCAGAACGTCCCCACAGCAGCCACACCACCGCCGCTCCCTCAGCTCGGTGGTGCTAGCTTCACGGCTAGCTCCACAGCTAGTTGGCCGAAGCAGATCGTCCTCACAGCGGCTATAATTGTGAGTGATGAGCATAACAATGGAAATTTATCCCATGCTGTTTAATAACTTTACCTAATGGAAGCATATATAAAGTAAAAAGTATTGGCCAAAGCACTGAGCCCTGAGGAACTCCATTACTAACTTTGGTGTATGAAGATTTATTATTTACATTTACAAACTTGAATCTACCAGATAGATATGATTTAAACCATTTTAGAGCAGTTCCTGTAATCCCAATATCACATTCAAGCCTCTGTAGTAAAATATTGTGATCAACTGTATCAAATGCAGCACTGAGGTCTAACAGGACCAGTATAGACACAAGTCCATCCTCTGAGGCCATGAGAATATCATTAATGACTTTTACTAGTGCTGTTTCTGTGCTATGATAAGCTCTAAACCCTGACTGAAACTCTTATTATTTCTTTGTAGATGTTCACGCAACTGACCTGCGACTATTTTCTCTAGATCCAAAAAAGTTCAATCTGGTCCTCTGGACATTCAAAAAAAACAAAAGCAAAACAAAGCAAAAAAAATCTAGAAACGTTTCGTCTCTCATCCAAGAGACTTCCTCAGTCTGAGGTGCTGTTTTCAGCTCAGTCTCTTAAATAGCACCTTCTCAGAGTGGATCAACCAGTTTGCTGCTGACAACCAAAACCAGCTGATCACATGCTCAAGAAGGACCATCAGCCTAACAATGGATCATTAGCACCTGATGGCTGTTTACTATTCACAGAGGGCTGAGTGATACTAGCAATCACAGCATTGTAAGAGGGGGACAGTTGAACACGGAGGCTCCACCCCTGTTTAATGATGGACGATTTCTTTTCACAAAGATGGCCTCCTTTACTCCTCTCTTAAACCATCGTTCCTCTCTGTCCAGGATGTGAACATCTTCATCCTTGAAAGAGTGACCGCTGGCCTGGAGATGAGTGTAGACCGCAGAATCCTGGCCTGATGATGTTGATCTTCTGTGCTGGGCCATCCTTTTGGCCAGTGGCTGTTTAGTTTCCCCGATGTAAGACTGATCACAGCCCTCCTGACACTGAACAGCATACACAACATTACTCTGTTTGTGCCGGGGGACTGGATCTTTGGGATGAACCAGTCTTTGCCGTAATGTATTTTGGGGTTTAAAAGC
>NC_056516.1:358356-367896 GCF_014905685.2 Nematolebias whitei | reverse complement strand
GTACAGGTTGGCAACAATAGGAGAAACTGGAGACCCCATAGCACACCCATGTTTCTGCCTATAATATTGCTCCCCATATGTGAAGTAGGTTGACTGCAGGCACAGTTTCAAGAGTTGACACAGTTGTTCTGTGGAAAGCGTGGTCCTGCTGCTCAGAGTGGTGTCTGATTTTAATCTTAAACTGATCACCTCTACTGCATCATCAACAGGAATGCACGTAAAGAGTGATGTGACATCAAAAGAGACCATTGTTTCATCAGTCTCCATGATGACATCCCTCACCTTATCCACAAAGTCCATGGTGTTATGTATGTGGTGTTCTGAGCTGCCAACTAAAGGGATGAGTACAGACGCCAGATATTTGGAAACATTGTAAGTGACAGAGTTAATCATGCTAACAATAGGTCTTAAAGGTACACCTTGTTTGTGGATTTTAGGTAAACCATACAGACTAGGTGTGGCCTCCCCTGGGTACAGTCTGTGGTACAGAATACGGTCAATAGCCTTGTCCTGCTCCAAATTTTTCAGGCAATCTATTAACTTCTTCTTGTAACCACTTCCTGGATCTCTTTTCAGAGGTTCATAAGTGGTTAAGTCACTAAGGAGTGTCATAACTTTCTCATGATAGTCTTTCTGGTTCAAAATCACTGTGCACCTTCCTTTGTCTGCTGGGAGAATGATGATGTTTTTGTCCTTGCTAAGAGTGGTGAGTGCATCCCTCTCCTCTCTACTGATGTTGGAAGGTGGTGGTTTGGCATTGCTGAGGCAGGATGAAACTTTGATTCTGAGCTGTTCTGCTTCACCCTCTTTCATTTTGTTGTTGCGGATGGCTGATTCTGTGGCTGTGATCATCTCCACCAGAGGAATTGTACTTGGTGCAACCGCAAAGTTCAGTCCCCTGGCAAGAATCTCTGTCTCCGGCTGGGTGAGCTGTCTGTCAGATAAATTCTTCACCCACTTTTCTGTCTCCCTGGCATGTAATTGACTACTGGAGTGTTGTCCTACACTGAATGTGTTGTTATTGGAATAGTGATGGTGTTGATGAGCTATTAGTACGTTAAACATGTTTTGATGTTGAGTCTTGGACTTGACATGCTGTGCTAAGCGTGCCTGATCTGTACAGTCCATCACTTGCTGAAGTGTGGTCTGATCTAGGCATGTAGTTAGTTTTTGTTTAATGCGCTCTTCCTTGGCCTTCAAGGCCTCAATAGTAAAATTGGTCTGTCTCACCCATTCATTCAGCAGCTGGGTCTGTGCCTTCTGAAGGATCTTGCTTGCCCGGTGCCTGCTGACCGAAGATTTTAGTTCCAGGCTCTTGGGAATGATGCCACTTTGTCGACATCTGAGGATGAATCGCAAATGGTTCCTGTAGTCTGCCCTCTTCCTTGCTGTTTTCTCAAACTCTATAACTAGTTTGAGGCAATCCTGGCCAAAGTGGTTCAAAATATCCAGATGCATGCTCAATAATCCAGGTAGAAAAATCTAAAAAAGTTAACTCTGGTCCTCTGGACATTAAAAAAAAAACCAAAACAAAGCAAAACAACAAAAAATGTAGAAACGTTTCATCTCTCATCCAAGAGACTTCCTCAGTCTGAGGTGCTGTATTCAGCTCAGTCTCTTAAATAACTGCAGTTGTTGCAGCTCTTCAGTGTCAGGAGGGCTGTGATCAGTCTTATATCGGGGAAACAAAACAGCCACTGGCCAAAAGGATGGCCCAGCACAGAAGATCAACATCATCAGGCCAGGACTCTGCGGTCTACACTCATCTCCAGGCCAGTGGTCACTCTTTCAGGGATGAAGATGTGTACATCCTCGATAGAGAGGAACAATGGTTTGAGAGAGGAGTAAAGGAGGCCATCTTTGTGAAAAGAAACTGTCCATCATTAAACAGGGGTGGAGGCCTACGTGTTCAACTGTCCCCCTCTTACAATGCTGTGATTGCTAGTATCACTCAGCCCTCTGTGAATAGTAAACAGCCATCAGTGTGCTAATGATCCATTGTTAGGCTGATGGTCCTTCTTGAACATGTGATCAGCTGGTTTTGGTTGTCAGCAGCAAAACTGGTTGATCCACTCTGAGAAGGTGCTATTTAAGAGACTGAGCTGAATACAGCACCTCAGACTGAGGAAGTCTTTTGGATGAGAGACGAAACGTTTCTACATTTTTTTGTTGTTTTGCTTTGTTTTGTTTTTTTGAATGTCCAGAGGACCAGATTTAACTTTTATAGACTGAGGGACAGAGATTCAAAAGAATCATAACTAATAACTGGTTTGGCATTAATCAATGATCCTGACTGAAAAATAGAAGCTTCTCCTCCACCTCGGCCAGTTGTTCTAGGAATATGAAAATGTAAATATTTAAAAGGAGTGGATTCATTTATACTAACAAAATCCTCCTGTTGTAGCCAAGTTTCTGTCAGACAGAATAAATCAATATGATGAACAGTTATCAGTTCATTAACTAACAGGGATTTAGAGGAAAGAGATCTGATGTTCAGTAATCCACATTTAATGATTTTATGATTCTGAGCCTGGTGGTAGCAGCTCCTGGGCCTGGTTGTAGCAGCTCCTTGATCTGGTTGTAGCAGCTTCTGGCCCTGTTTTTAGCAGCTCTTGGGCTTGGTTGTAGCAGCTCCTGGGCCTTGTTGTAGCAGCTCCTGAGCCTGCTAAACTTAGTGATATTAGACAGGTGGAGGAAAGCAGTTTTGGTAACATTTTTAATATGGGGGTTAAAAGACATGTCCTGATCAAAAATAACACCAAGGTTTTTAACTTTAGAACTGGAAGCCAAAACAGGCCATCCAGAGAAAGTGAAAGATTGTAAAATGTATCCATAAGATACTCAGGTCCAAAAACTGCATCCTCAGTCTTGTCTGAGTTTAAAATCAGAAAATTAAGGGTCATCCAAGTTTTTATGTCTTTAAGACATGCTTGTAGAAAATGATTGGATTCATCGGGTTTCATGGACAAATCTAACTGTATCATCAGCATAACAATGACAATTTATCTCATGCTGTTAAATTTCTTTACCTAATGGAAGCATATATGAAATAAATTGCCAGGGTTCAGTCCAAGCACTGAACCCTGAGGAACTTCATGAGTAATTTTGGTGTATGAAGAAGATTCATTATTTACATTTACAAACTGGAATCTCAGATATATAGGATTTAAACCATTTTACCATACCGTACCAATTTATTTATAGAGCACTTAAAACAGCAACAAGGCCAACCAAAGTGCTGTACTATAGAAACAAACAAGCACGGCAAATAGGAAAACATAAAATAAAAATATACAAAGTAGATACAAATAGCAGCAGATATTAACTAAATGGCCAACACTGTAGAATACAGACAGGATCAAAACAAATCACACCATGTCAAAGGCAAGGGAATAAACACAGAGCTGTTCCTGTAATCCCAATATCATATTCAAGCCTCTGTTGTAACATATTGTGATCAACTGTATCAAATGCAGCACTGAGGTCTAACAGGACCAGTATAGACACAAGTCCATTATCAGAGGCCATGAGAATATCATTAGTGACTTTTACTAGTGCTGTTTCTGTGCTATGATGAGCTCTAAACCCTGACTGAAACTCTTCAAACAGATTATTTCTTTGTAGATGTTCACACAACTGACCTGCAACAACAAGAGCTCAACAGGACAAAAACATTCCAAGAATAAATTATGTTTTAGTAATATATCTAATGCTGCAACATCTGACAGGGGATCATGGGCAGCAGTAGGAAGGATGGTTTA
Source organism: Nematolebias whitei (assembly GCF_014905685.2). Classification (NCBI taxonomy): domain Eukaryota; kingdom Metazoa; phylum Chordata; class Actinopteri; order Cyprinodontiformes; family Rivulidae; genus Nematolebias; species Nematolebias whitei. The sequence continues at coordinate 364,135 of NC_056516.1, read as the reverse complement.
TAATAAATCATTTTATTTATAAAGAATCTCATGAAGTCATCATTTCTTATAGTTGTAGGGACACATGGCTCAACACAGATGGGACTTTTAATTAGTCTAGCTATAGTACTGAACTGATAGGAGAGTGGTGGTGCAGAGGTTAGGAAAGGTGGGCTGGTAATCGGAAGGTCGCTGGTTCAACACCCAGGACTGACATCAAAATGTGGGTGGGAAAGATGAAACACCCACACCTGCCCTCACCCTCATTTGACTCACTCTAGGCCCTTGAGCAAGGCACTTAACCCCAATCAGCTGCTCCCACGGGCATCCTAGATGGCAGCTCTCTGCTCCACACAGACGACTGTGGTCTGCTGTTGCATAAGGAAGGGCATCTGGTGTAAAAACAATTGCCAAGTCTTCATGCAAGTTAGTTCGCTGTGGCGACATCTGAAGAAGGGAGCAGCCAAAAGACCTGTTGCCTCCGTGATCCAACTACAGATATGTGATAGAAGTTGAAAAATGAAGATGAAATTTTATTGAGATCACAGATCATTTTTGCAAGGGAGGCCTGAGCCTGAAGGTAGCCCAACATGCATGTTTTAGACTACTGTGGGAATAAACCAGAGTACCCGGAGAAAACCCACAAAAACATGAGGAGAAACTCCACAGAAAGACCCCAGGTCCAAACTGGAGATTGAACCCAGGACCTTCTTGCTGTGAGGCACTAGTGATAACCACTAATCAGCCATGCTACCAAAATTAATGTGAATGTCGTCTTGACATAAAATGCTTTTACCCAGAGTTACGTTATCTGGAGTCTTCAGAAAATGAACATTATTTTACTGAGATGTAGGAAAACGTGTTTGTAACTACAATAAATGTGAAATTTTTCTATTTAAAACACAAAATATTGCACACAACAGCTAACAATAAAATCCCTGGAGATGTGCTGCATTGTAAGTTTTGCAAAGCAATCAGAAATGTGACTTCATTTCCTATGTGGCATTTGGCCTTGTGCTCTACATTCAGACAGCAAATCAGGCAGGGGGATCAGCTTGCTTCACTCAGTGTGTGCTGTTTGGGCAAAATTGATTTTTTTTCTTTGAGAAAATAAAATCCTTCACACACCAATGTAAGATGACACAGTGCTCATTTGCTTCAGAGGTGAGAAAATCTCAGGGCCATGGTTCTGAATGACCTTGGCAGTTTTGTCCCCAGGGTGAAGTGAATTAATAACTGACCTTTAGATTCCACCTTCTTTTACATTCTCTACTTCTCTCCCTTTTCTCAGGAAAATGTTTTCTCTTTTTAATATTGTCTAACCTAATAATTTTTGCAGGATAATCCACTCAGAAATGGCAAGTATTTTTCTTCCATCCATCCATTTTCTGAGCTTTGCTCTTCTCAGGTCAGGTAAAAAATAATGTTCACTCTGGACCGGTTTGCAGTGGATTACAGAGCCAACATGAATACATTAATATATACATTATTGTCTTTGTTTATAGTATTTTCAGAATAGCCAGTCATTGACTTCATTTAGCTCTGAAAAAATGCTCATAATTGGATTTTATTTTCTTTAACTGACATGATCCGGATCTGACATACAGTTTTTGTCCCCAAAAGAAGGGATCTGAAACGTTTTTGTGAACAGTCATTCCTCTGGGATCTGTCTCACTTTGACTGGCATCATATTCTGTTAACTGATGACGTGAACTCTGCTTGGAACTATTTTCATAATAGTTTCATTTATTTTGTGAACAAACATGCTCCTTTTCGTCAGTTCAGAATAAAGGGACGAGACAGCCCCTGGTTTACTCCAGAGCTAGCTGACCTCCTGCACAGGAGAGACCATCTTTGGGCCACAGCGAGAAAATCTGACTCAGACACTGAATGGTTGAGTTTTCGATAGATGAGGAATAAATGCACAACTGCTGTCAAAGCAGCAAAACACAACTATTTCTTATCTCAGACCTCCAAAAATCTAAATGACCCTAACAGATTTTGGAAAACCATCAAATCTCTCTCAGGCACCACCCAATCATCTGACCTCCCATCACAACTTCTCGTTAACTCTGTTCCTGTGTCAAATAAGCACGAGATCCTGAACTGTCTCAACAAACATTTTGTTGCTTCTAGTTCTTTATTTGACACAGTTACTAACAGAAAACCAGCCATTTCCCCTAATAACCAAACTTCTACAAATCAAACCCCTCCTACAAGTCCATCCTCAGTTAATCACAGCTTCTCTTTTTCTCCATTCTCAGTCAGTGAGGTTAATAAACTGTTAAAAGATCTTGACCCTAAAAAATCTGCAGGTCCAGATGAACTTCCACCTTACTTCTTAAGGCTGGCTGCTCATATCATCACAGTCCCTGTGACCCACATCTTCAATCTCTCCATAAGACAAAACTCCATCCCAGGCACTTGGAAAACAGCCTTTGTTCTTCCTTTGCTGAAGGGAGGTGACCCCACCTCACTGAACAACTATCGACCAATCTCTAAACTCTGCATTTTAGCCAAGGTTCTAGAAAAACTGATAAACTCTCAAATCAAAAATTACCTGGACTCATTTAACATCTTACCTCCACATCAATCTGGTTTCAGGAAACAACACAGCACAATCACTGCTTCACTGAAGGTTCTTAATGACGTTGTTGAAGCACTGGATGCTAAGGATTATTGTGCTGCACTTTTCTTAGACCTGTCTAAAGCTTTTGACACTGTGGATCAGAACATCTTGTGTCATAAACTCTCAGAAATTGGTTTCTCAGAACACACCATTGGTTGGTTCTCTAACTATCTTTCAGACCAGAGGCATTGTGTTCAACATAATGGTACTTCCTCCAGTTATTTAACAGTCAACAATGGTGTACCACAAGGCTCAGTCTTAGGACCCACCCTCTTTACAATCTACATACATAATGTAGGTAAAAACATCCCTAATGCATCCATACATTTCTATGCTGACGACACAGTTGTTTATTGTCGAGCTAAAACTGTTGCTAAGGCTTTCCAGCTTTTGAATTCTGCATTCAACTACATCCAGACTGATTTGTTCCACCTCAAACTTGTCCTAAATGCCGACAAAACCAAAGGGATGCTTTTTTCAAATAGGAAGTTGGTCCCAGCAGTACTTTCTCCGATTTTATCTTCAAATGGTGTCCCCATTGAGTTTGTTGATTCCTATAAATATTTGGATATCTTGATCGACTCACATCTCTCCTTTAAGCTCCATGTGGAAAACTTGGTAAAGAAACTGAAAGTTAAACTGGGTTTCTTTTTCAGAAACAAATCCTGTCTAACCCTGAATGCTAGAAAACGCCTTGTATCTGTGACTTTCCTTCCCTCAATTGATTATGGTGACATTATTTACATGAACGCTCCTACAAGAACCCTGCAGATGTTGGATGCTGTCTATCATGGTGCACTAAGATTCATAACTGGCTGTGATTATCATACCCACCACTGCACCCAGTATTCACTGGTTAACTGGACATCATTAGCTTCATGCAGACTCCCTCACTGGTACATTTTCATCTTTAAATCACTTCTTGGTCTGCTGCCTTCATACTTCTCCTCCTACATGTCTCTGCGTGAGTGCAGCTACGGAGTGCGCTTTCAGGACATTATTACCTGCAGTGTTCCCTCAATGAGGACTGAACTAGGCTAAAGGGCCTTCTCCTACTCCGCTCCTGTTTCCTGGAATATCTTACAAAAATATTTGAAGCTCTCGACCTTGACCTCTCTAAGTGGCTTTAAGAATCTGCTGGACTCATGGCAGGAACCAATGCAGACATGTTCCTGTTTTTAGTTTTCTACATTCGCCTTAGAATCTAGCTGGTTTTTTTTTTTTGTTTTGTTACCTTTTCCTTTTAGCCATCCTATTTGTAAAAAAATAAAAATAAAAAAATAAAACCTGCAGTATGACTTTTTATAATTGTTTATTGTTGTTGCTGTTGTCCATTATTGTCATCTTTCTTTGTTGAAATCAGGTCTCTCTTGTAAATGAGTCCTCGAGGCTTAATGGGATTTACCTGTCTAAATCAATCAACCTTTATTTATTATATTTATATATATAGATACCAAAAGAAAAAAGCAAAATCATGAATGAAAAAGAGTAGAAACTTATATCTGCCCCGTAATTATGCTACGGCACTTTGCAGGCATTTGAAAAGATGCATTTTAATGTCCCACATGAAGGCTTGACTTATATGAAAAAACATTATTTAAGAACTGATGTAATGGGAAAAAAAGTATAAGAAATGTAGATATTTATGAATATGATTTACATTTATTTTAAATACAAAAATAACAAAATGAAAAGTAAATATATAGTATACTTTCTTGCTATTACTCAGATGTTAGGCTTCTTTGCCCAGGCCTTTACTAGTGGGCCATTTTCATAATTTGTGAGTAAACAAGCAACAATGAACAGTTGGTTGATTATCCCAAAAACACCAAGGGGAATTTCAGAGTCAAATAACTTGTGCTCTTTGACTCGGCGAATGAGGCGCTCCACATGCACCCTGAGGCGTGTTATGTCTGGGTCTCTCTAACTTCCACTGCAGACATCTGAGACCTGCCAGAGAGAAATGCTGGCCTGTACACTTTGCAGGGGACAATGTCATCAATAAGAAAGCCTCTGTCCACCATAACAGCCATCCCTGGTTTTAACAGGGTGAGGAGACCAGATTCACGTGTGATCTGCTTGTCACTGATAGACCCGGCATACAGTCCTGAGATGAATGTCACTGCCCCATGAGGTGCAATCCCAATCAGCCCTTTCAGATTGCAGAGGGATTTATAAGATGAAAACACCTCACTCTGGAGGAGAGGGGAAGATGGGCACTGACACTTCAGCTCAGTGCAATCAAGGATGACTGTAGTGTCAGGGTAGTCTTTGAAGTCTGCTGGTAGATTTTTGCGTATCTGGTCCTCCGGTATCCAGATCCTAATGGAACCTAATACTGTAAATAAAAAGTTGCTCCATGTTTTCACGATCCGGCTGACAGTGGACTGATGGACACCGTACCGGTCAGCAAGATCCCGTTGCTTGGACCCAAGGGCAAGGTAATTTAAAAACATAAAGAACTCATCAATGGGCTACAAAGTACGAGTTGAGGGAGTGGAGTTGAGGGCAGTTCCTCTCAGTCCTTGGCGAACACTGACCATGGATGGCAGAGAGGGCTCAATCATGGCCCAGAAACGCATCAGAGGTCATATGATGCAAACCTAAAAATAGAAAAAAAACCATAACAATTAGTGTTCATGTTTAACTACACAGCACTATCAAAAACAAATTAAAAACCAGGCCTCGTTTTGAACACTACGCTGTAATACATATGATCAATTTAGAATTTATATATATATTCACATACAAATAAATAAATATATATATTCACATACAAATAAATAAATATATATATATATATATATATATATATATATATATATATATATATATATATATATATATATATATATATTTATTTATTTGTATGTGAATATATATATTTATTTATTTGTATGTGAATATATATATAAATTCTAAATTGATCATATGTATTACAGCGTAGTGTTCAAAACGAGGCCTGGTTTTTAATTTGTTTTTGATAGTGCTGTGTAGTTAAACATGAACACTAATTGTTATGGTTTTTTTTCTATTTTTAGGTTTGCATCATATGACCTCTGATGCGTTTCTGGGCCATGATTGAGCCCTCTCTGCCATCCATGGTCAGTGTTCGCCAAGGACTGAGAGGAACTGCCCTCAACTCCACTCCCTCAACTCGTACTTTGCAGC
>NC_056516.1:356727-358256 GCF_014905685.2 Nematolebias whitei | reverse complement strand
TTTAATCCTCATTCAAAGTAGAAATCAAGTTAAGGTCTGTTACAGAGTAATTATTCATTTTTCTTGATCTTCTGTCTGAAATGAGCAAGTGTAAGTTGTTCAAAGGTCAAGTTTCGGTCAACTGTAAGTTTACTGGAAAGAAATGTCATGTTTAACTTTTACAGAAAGATATGAGAGAACTGACTCCACGAAGTCTCGGGTTCTTCATAACATCTTCTGTCTGTTCTTAAACAATCTAATCTTTTTCCCTTGACTTTTAATAACCTCTTACATCACTAAAACCACCTCCTGTTCGGTCAATCGACCAATCAGGAAGCTCTCAGAGGAACCGGAAGTGACCTCTTTAAAAGGTTCAACACTTCCTAGTTCCAGAGAGTGCGAGAGAGTGCTGAGAGAGAATGCAGAGTTCAGAATGCTGGAGAACCACGGCAACTAAGCTGAACGAGAGAAGTTCAGAGGAACTATGAAGAAGTCTGTTCTGGGATGATCTCACGACTCCGAACGGTTCCCTACTATCCTTACGGAGACGCTGAAAAGCGTTGAAAGACAACTCTACACTGAGGTCGAACTATCGTCTGCAAAGGTAAAAGAGTCGATCTTCAACCGCAAAGTGTACCGTTGGTTAAGCTGGGTCCAAAGGAGCGTGTTGTTCTGGTTATAACAGACAAATTCCGTCACCCATCTCTCTCAAAATAAACTTCATTTCCATCTTTAAAACTCTTCTATCTTGCCAGTAATTAATCCAGATATTTTCAGAAATGTCTGTTGTAAAGCTGCAAGGATACCATGTTTATGGTTTCCTAGTTGTGGAGCTAATTAATTAAGCTGTTGTTGAAATCAATTTGCCAAATTAATGTAAATGTGTGATGTTAAACTTTGATTCTGTTAATAAATGACCGCATTCATTTGATGGGTCAAAGAAAATTAACGTCTCACGTCACATTTAATAATTCAATGCACAATAGAACTCAGTCCAGAAAAATGAATGAATCCGTTTAATTTATGAATATATCACAGATATATGTTCATCTACACTCGCGTATGTAGTCGACATTTCAAACCTGAGGACATTCAACAGCCAGCATCAGAAATGGGAAGACGGAGTTTAAAAAAGGGAGCTGTACCTGTTTTGTTTGAGTGGAATAATTACTTCTTTACACCTCCAAGACCCGGGGTTTGGGAGAGAAGAGAAAGACCACCTCCAGAAGACAGCGAGGAGGAAGATGGCACAACAGCCAGTGTAGATGTCCTTAAGGATCACAAATATGTTGCTACTCCAGACCCTGCAGTTGTGGATTTAGTGGTGGAGGAAAATAATAATCACTGGGAGGAAATCCGCCAGCTACGGGAACAGGTTGAGAGCCTGACGCTGAGGCAGCGGTTCGGCATTCACCGTTTTGCAACCTCCGACAATGACATTAGATTCTACACAAGGTAGGTGTGTGTGTGCGTGTGTTTGTGTCACACAGACTATAAAATTAATTAATGCAACTTAAATATAAAATTATACACACACACATCTATATATA
>NC_056516.1:346769-356627 GCF_014905685.2 Nematolebias whitei | reverse complement strand
TATAATCATTACTGTCTTACAAATGTTTTGATAATCAAATTGTGTTAGTTTCACTCAATGCTTACAGGTTGAAAAGAACTACTCATTTTTATTTTACATAAACAGTAAGTAATGATTTTATTCCCCATTCAAAGGAGAAATCAGGTTAATATGCATTTCTTGATTTTCTGTCTGAAATGAGCTAAGCTCGTAAGTATGTGAAAGGTTGGTTTTCGGTCAACTAAAATGTTTACCGAGAAAGATGTCATGTTTAAACTTTTTCAGAAGATTACCAAGAGTTGACTCCACGAAGTCTGCTCTCCTGCAATAATCTCTCTGTCAGTTGTTAAAACAATCTCATTCTCTGACCTTGGCTTAGATAACATCTTACGTCACAAAACCACTCCTCTTTCTGGTCCATCCACGAATCAGAAAGCTCTGAAGTAAACTCGGAAGTAAACTCATTTAAAATGTGACAACTTCCCGGTTCTGGCAGAGTGCAGTAGATTCCATGGAGTGCAGTTAGTTCTAAAACAGTTCTGAAGTTATGGAGAGTTTTGGAGTTGGAGTCTGAGAAGATCTGAAAGAGTCTGAGAGCTGCTGACAATGAAGAGTCAGAGTTGCCGAGGATCCAGAGACGTTTTGGGATTATGATTCTGTTTGAACTAACCACGCACGACTCTCCAAGGATTTTAGCTGTTCTCAACGGAGACGCTGATATCAGTCTGAAGGATTCTTACTGAGGTGATCTATCGTCAACAAGGTAACGGTTTCTTCTTCGACTAAAGTGTACCTGGGACAAGCTGAGATACCTGATGGGAGCGTGCAATTTCTGGTCAAACAGATTAAATTCCCTCACATATTCCTCTGTAAGATAAAATCTCCAGTTCATCTTAAACTCACCTCTCTCTCATAAATCAGTACAGATATTTTTAGAAATATCTGAAGCAAAGTCCTCAAATCACCGCCGAGTGATTTGAAGTTCATTATTTGTGAAACTTGTCTGTTATTATTTTCATATTTTGCCAAATTAATGTAAATGTTTGATGTTAAACTTTGATTCTGAAAATAAATGACTCCATTCATTTGATGGGTCAAAGATAATAACGTCTCTCGTTCGCATTTCTGTTAAAATTCAATGCACGACATTACAGTCAGAAAGATGAAGAACTCGTGAATATTGTATGCATATATACCACATATATTTGTCATACAACTAGTGACACGTACCCACGTGACTCACTACACTCCAGTTATTTAACAGTCAACAATGGTGTACCACAAGGCTCAGTCTTAGGACCCACCCTCTTTACAATCTACATACATAATGTAGGTAAAAACATCCCTAATGCATCCATACATTTCTATGCTGACGACACAGTTGTTTATTGTCGAGCTAAAACTGTTGCTAAGGCTTTCCACCTTTTGAAATCTGCATTCAACATCATCCAGACTGATTTGTTTCGCCTCAAACTTGTCCTAAATGCCGACAAAACCAAAGGGATGCTATTTTCAAATAGGAAGTTGGTCCCAGCAGCTCTTCCTCCAATTTTATCCTCAAATGGTGTCCCCATTGAGTTTGTTGATTTCTATAAATATTTGGGTATCTTGGTCGACTCACATCTCTCTTTTAAGCTCCATGTGGAAAACTTGATAAAGAAACTGAAAGTTAAACTGGGTTTCTTTTTCAGAAACAGATCCTGTCTAACCCTGAATGCTAGAAAACGCCTTGTATCTGTGACTTTCCTTCCCTCAATTGATTATGGTGATATTATTTACATGAACGCTCCTACAAGAACACTGCAGATGTTGGATGCTGTCTATCATGGTGCACTAAGATTCATAACTGGCTGTGATTATCGTACCCACCACTGCACACTGTATTCACTGGTTAACTGGACATCATTAACTTCACGCAGACTCTCTCACTGGTATATTTTCATCTTTAAATCACTTCTTGGTCTGTTGCCTTCATACATCTCCTCCTACATGTCTCTGCATGAGTGCAGCTATGGAGTGCACTCTCAGGACATTATTACCTGCAGTGTTCCCTCAATGAGGACTGAACTAGGCAAAAGGGCCTTCTCCTATTCCGCTCCTGTTTCCTGGAATATCTTACAAAAAGATTTGAAGCTCTCAACCTTGACCTCTCTAAGTGTCTTTAAGAATCTGTTGGACACCTGGCAGGGTCCAATGCTAACATGTTCCTGTTTTTAGTTTTCTACATTTGTCTTGGAATCTAGCTGTTTTTTGTTTTGTTACCTTTTCCTTTTAGCCATCCTATTTGTTAAAAAAAAAAACACTGTAGTATGCTTTTTTATAACTGTTTATTGTTGTTGCTGTTGTCCATTGTTGTCATCTTTCTTTGTTGAAATCAGGTCTCTCTTGTAAATGAGTCATCGAGGCTCAATGGGATTTACCTGTATAAATAAAGATTGATTGATATTATAAATTTACACAATTATGAAATCATACAATAAACTTTCCCCAGTCATTGTAATTATGTCTCAGTGTCCTTTTCCCAAGGACCTCAGTAACTACAGGCCGGTGGCTCTGACCTCACATTTGATGAAGACCCTCGAGAGGCTGGTCCTCAACAATTTGCGCCACCTGGTGAGGTCTTCATTAGATTCATTGCAGTTTGCCTACCGGCCTGGCATCGGGGTGGATGACGCCATCATCTACCTCAGGCACCAAGCTCTGACCCACCTGGAGAAACCTGGAAGCACCGTGAGGATCATGTTCTTTGATTTCTCCAGTGCTTTCAACACCATCCAGCCAGGACTTCTGCAGGACAAGCTGGAGTTATCAGGAGTGGATCACCACATGTCCCAGTGGATACTGGATTACCTCACTGGACGCCCACAGTGTGTGAGGACACAGGGCTGTGTCTCTGACATGCTGGTCTGCAGTACAGGGGTCCCACAGGGAACTGTGCTGGCACCGTTCTTCTTCACCCTCTACACTGCAGACTTCCCCATCGACTCCCCACACTGCCATCTGCAAAAGTTTTCTGATGACTCTGCCATAGTCGGCCTCATCACAGGTGAGGACGACTCAGAGTACAGACAGCGGACTCAAGACTTTGTGGATGTAAGGGTCCCACTGCCTGCAGCCTGCCTTGCTGATGGCCGCTGATTACCAACACCTGGCGGCCATCAGCCTGATGAGCCTCTCCATCTACAAAAGGCTGCAGCCCAGTGTGACTCATCGCTGGAGCATATCACCTCTCATGGTATAGTACTGTTGAGCTAGATATGTCTAGGTGAAAAGAATTTGTTCACCTGTGTTCTCTTTTCCAGTTTCCTGGTTCCTCGTGTTTTTGGATTCTCCTCGTGACCTGATCTGGATCCCTCGGCCTGTCAGGTATTCCTCGTGCCATTTTTGCCTCCAGTTGCCAGCCTTCCTCGTTCCCTTGGACCCTCATTGGATTCCCCTCTGCTGCTCTCTCCCTGGACTGAAGGACCAGCTCCCCTCCTTCGGGTTTGGACTGTAAGGACAAAAACTTCCTTCAAACAACCACTCAGGTCTTCCCCTCTGGACCAACATTAACCTGTCGTCCCTCTTTCCAGGAGTTGCTGAGAAGCCGTGTATCTACATTCACTGTACATAATAAACACTGTTCTGTTTGTACTTCCCCTGTGTCTGCCTCGTTCTGGGTCTCAAACTATCTGTGTTCCCCGCGTAATCGTAACAGTGGACTGGTGCCAGCAGAACCACCTCCTGATCAACGCTGTTAAAACTAAGGAGCTGGTGGTGGATTTCCGCAGGCACAGGTCCACCTCACTGACCCCGGTGAACATCCAGTGTGTGAACATCCAGTGTGTGAACATCGAGATTGTGGACTCTTATAAGTACCTGGGTGTTCACCTGAACAATAAACTGGACTGGTCTCACAACAATGATGCACTTTACAGGAAGGGTCAGAGCAGACTCTACCTGCTGAGGAGACTGAGGTCTTTTGGAGTGCAGGGGGTGCTCTTGAAAACCTTCTTTGACTCGGTAGTGGCATCAGCCATCTTCTATGTTGTTGTGTGTTGGAGCAGCAGCTTATCATCAGCTGAGAAGAAGAATCGAGATAAGCTCATCAAGAAGGCCAGCTCTATGCTTGGACGCCCCCTTGACCCAGTGCCGGTGGTGGGAGACAGAAGGACTCTAGCTAAAATAACATCATTGCTGGACAACGTCTCCCACCCCATGCAGGAAGCTGTTGCTGAACTGGAGAGCTCGTTCAGTGACAGATTACTGCATCCTAAATGCACAAAGGAGCGTTACCGCAGGTCCTTCCTCCCAGCAGCTGTTAGACTCTACAACATCACTTCTCCCAACAAACTCAATAAGGATTAAATACATGCTGACCTTTGCTAAAATACACACTCTGCCTGTAATACTGTACTGTAAATAGACTGTCCTTATCAATGTTCCAATACATATTGAACATTATTATTGATATTGTTTATCTTATTCCTTATATATTGTATCGTTTATTAACATTTTTGGAAATTTTGTGTGAAATCTTTTTATTTTTTTATCTGTTGCTGCTGTTGCTGCTGATACACTGGAATTTCCCATCCGTGGGACAATAAAGGCTGTTTCTATTCTATTCTATTCTATTCTATTCTATTCTTTGTTATCCTATGGCATCATGAACCCTCCATTTTAGTGGGTAGAATACATCCTCCTCAAGCTTGGCAGCAAAAGTAAGATCAAAGCATTTCATACATAAATCAATTCAGATATCATCCATTTACAATAAATACACAATTTTCCCAAGTGCAATAATATTTTAAACATACACATTGCTTTACCAATTCCCTTGAATTGTTGTTTTCATCAAGAGTAATAATCATGTTAACATGTTTAATTAAATATAGACATCTTTAAATGACCATGTATGCTTCAAGCGCTCACCTGCTGGTTAACTGTATGACTAACGGTAGAACTAACCAGTGAGACTGATTACTGTAAGGGTCCCACTGCCTGCAGCCTGCCTTGCTGATGGCTGCTGATTACCAACACCTGGCGGCCATCAGCCTGATGAGCCTCTCCATCTACAAAAGGCTGCAGCCCAGTGTGACTCATCGCTGGAGCATATCACCTCTCATGGTATAGTACTGTTGAGCTAGATATGTCTAGGTGAAAATAATTTGTTCACATGTGTTCTCTTTTCCAGTTTCCTGGTTCCTCGTGTTTTTGGATTCTCATCATGACCTGACCTGGATCCCTCGGCCTGTCAGGTATTCCTCGTGCCATTTTTGCCTCCAGTTGCCAGCCTTCCTTGTGCCCTTGGACCCTCGTTGGATTCCCTCTGCTACTCTCCCCCTGGACTGAAGGACCAGCTCCCCTCCTTCGAGTTTGGACTGTAAGGACAAGAACCACCTTCAAACAACCACTCAGGTCTTCCCCTTGGACCAACACTAACCTGTCGTCCCTCATTCCAGGAGTGCTGAGTTCCAGCGTGTGAAACATTCACTGTACATATTAAACACTGTTCTTTAGTATTTCCCCTGTGTCTGCCTCGTTCTGGGTCTCATACTATCTGGGTTCCCCGCGTAATCCTAACAATTACACAATGAAGAAAACGATAAAGAAACTCCTGTTCAACATATAACTGATTAAATGCAAAACTGACAATAGCTTAAAACTTCTACTCATTCAACATTCTTCTTTTAACATTAATAAAACACAAAACACATGTCCGGATACCTTTATAACCTTATTACAGTTGGTTCAGAGTGTAACTCCGCCTGCCGTTATACTTAACGGTCAATGCTAATTAGCTGCTAATGCTAGGTAACTGCTAATGCTAAATAGCTTCTGTCACCGTTATGACAGAACTCGCTCCATTACACACCTGAATATGTGACCACAAACTTGATACCAATCTTATTCGCTACTTCACACTTTAGGAGGGACAGTTTTCACCTGTTTCACACATTGCCAACCTGGAAACATGTTAATAATGTCCGTGATTGAAGGAGCAAACTTCCATCTTCTTCCCCAAACTCGGTCTGAGGAGGGAGGGGGGAGAGCTCCTCACTCTGTGTATCCTGGGAAACGACATTCATCCTCCTTTGGTTCGATCCTTTGCCCTTTTAGTTTTGACAGTATTTCAGTCAGCTTCAGACCCAAAATAGAGTGTTGAAATTATTATTATTATTATTATTTTGTCCCTTGCAGGTAACAATAAAATTATGTAATGATTTATACCCTTGATTTTTTTGTCTTGTAATAAACAAATTGTGAATAAAACTCTCAAAATAGAGTGTATTACACTCGTCCTCCAATGGGAGAGTTGGGAGTTTGATTCCACCAGCAGTCACATGCAGAAGTATCCATGGGTAAGACACTAAACCCCTCTTTGCCTCTGATGTGTGTCCCATCTGTGTATGAATGTGTTAGAGCACTGATTATTCTTTGTAAAGACAAAGTTCTGTATGAATGGGTAAATGAAGACACAGGTTGTAGTGTAAAGCACTTTGAGTATCTTGATAAGATTGAAAGGTGCTATATAAGTACAGTCCATTTACCTTTTGATAGTTATTTGTGTTTTTGTAGGGTTTCTGGGTTTTGTCCTGTCTTTCTCTGTTTCCTCATGCTGGTGAAAATTCTCAGTCATCCAGGACATGATAAATTCAAAAACGTTCAATACAAAAACAACTGGACTTTATTTGTAACAGAAGATGTTTCGCTCCTCATCCGAAGAGCTTTCTCAATTCAAAGAGCAGTGAGTGTGGGGTTCAGGTTATAAGGCTGAGATAAGATACACATACATATGTAGAATGACAAATCACACATCACACCCTAACAGTAGGGGTTTCTTAAGGTCTTTGTTAATCTAATGGACTATATGCCACGGGTAGTGGTGACGTACTTCCGTTAAAAAATAAGCCACGTCGATCACTTCCGGCTCCTACCTTCTGTTATTGTTTTTATCATTAGCTCCTAGAAGTAGACATGAAAAAGACTCTAAAAGTAAAACATCTGCGAGCTACTGGTACTACAAGTGAGTTCTGTTGTGTGCTGTTGTGTCCACTAACCAGTAGGTACAACAGAGTAGTTAGTTTTTTCATTTTCCTGTTGATGAGGAGTTAAGGCGACAATAGATCGTGGCTATCCGCAGGGAAAATTTAGCTATAAAACCTCACACGCCCGTACTTAATGCATCACTAACTGAAGCCAGGGATGCTAAAGAACTGTTTTCCACAGCATACTTTGCATTAAAACGGGATCACGACGAGACAATGTCACAAGTTTCCCGCTGCAAAGCTGAGATAGACGTGCTTAAAACACAACTTTGCCATGCAGAAAGGAAATATGGTGAGAGGCATGGACAGAATGTGGAGACACACTGGGTTTCAGACCCAAATCTCCTCACATCACACACACCTCCATCCATACCTAAAGTGGTAGAGACAGACCTGAACAGGTCTCCTCTACTAAACAGGCAACAGAGAGCATTGAAACTTCCTCTTTCAATGGATGATCTTCAAAAACTCTCAAAATATGTACAACGCTTTGTACCTGGACCGATGGGTTCAACTGGAACAAAAGCGTATCTCAATGACCTAGAATTCAGACTGAGTGGTTATCCTAATGCTACGGTTGAGGATAAAATCAGTCTGATAAGGCTCACTTCGGACAGAGAGGTGTTCACCTTCATCGAGCGCCAACCTGATGCCACGAGGAGGGATTACAACCTTCTGTGTGAAGCTTTGATCAGAGAGTACGACCCCTGCACGGGACCTGCTGGTTTCCCAGCTGCTGACAAGGTCACGCAAGGGAAGAATGAACATCCAAAGATTTATTACAAAAGAATCTTCCAAGCTTATTTTGTTACAGAAATGAAACCGGAATGGAGGAAGAAGAAGGTTTTAAATTTGTTTTCAGCAAAAATCTCCACACTGACATACGCATGTCAGTACAGATGATGGCAAATTTCAAAGAAAAATCCATCAATGAGATTAAACAGTGTGCTGTGAATGTGTTTGAGGCATGTTCTCATGCTAAGACGCCCATAGAGGTGTTTCCTGGTGTAAAGGTTAAACCCCACTCCCTAGAAATGGAAGGACGGCGTGTATTGGCCCCTCCTCCTAAAAAAGGCGAGAAAAAGCAGTCTTTTCAAACTAACAAACCGCGTCATGAAGGTGCACGCTGGGACAAAAAAGCTCCTCTTTCAGAGGATGAACGTGATTATCGTAAATGGGGTGTGCGTAGGACGCAAGGATATGGGAACCAAAGTGACCCATATTATCAGGGGAAGTCCGAAAAGGAACCCCCAAAAGACGTTCCTAGCCGTCCCCCACCTCGGACGAAGCGAACCGAGGCGAAAAAATCACAAAGGTTCCAGAAACAAGGCCCTACACCTCTGAGCTCAGAAGAGACAGAGAAACTACAAAGGTTGTTAGAAACTTTGAAACACGCTGAAATGGGAAACCAACCTGGAGCACTATGCAGTGATGTAATCACTATTACATCTGAGGGCGCGAATGACAACATTACAGATGTCGGTGGAACACACCAAGACATTGTTGTTGTTGCCTCCAACAACCCCTCATCGGAAGAAGGGGGGGTACACTCACACACAAACGATGACGAGTCATCGCAAGCTGAACACTCAGAAACAGCTTCTGCTGTGCTGACGGTTCAGACAAATCAAGATTACACAGACAAGGCTGAACGTGTGAAGAAGCGTCAGAAAAAACCCAAGAGGTTTCTGTGTAACTTTATCAGAAGGGGGGTCGCCAAAAAGGCGTACCTGTCAGTGACACTCGAAGGTGTCCTCACACACGAAGCACTTCTGGACGGTGGGGCAGACATAACAATTATGTCAGCTAAACTGTTCGAGGAGCTGAGGACAGCCGCTGCCGGTGTTAACAGGATAATACCTCTCACTGAATGTGCTATAGAAATGCAGGGTCTCTCAGAGAAGAGGACAACCCTGACAGCTGTAGCAATGGTTCACATGCAGGTTGGCAGAATGACACTATACCACCCGGTACACGTGTCTCGTGTTGACTCATTCCCATTTTTGGTTGGCCAGGATTTTATAAATCGCTTCGACGCGATTATAGATTATGGTGATCAAACGATGTGGGCAAAGGTGAGCAAACCACTGCCAATAGATATGCCTCCGGAGTGTAACACAAACTGCCTAACAGCAGGTACCGCGGAAGGCGCAAAGGACTCCTCAGCCGAGGACACGAGCCCGGTGAGTACTCCTCTGAAATCATGTGACACCAAAGAGACCCAACTGGTGGTCCAAACTCTGACCCAACAAGACAGCCTCCTCTGTGAGCTGGAGCAGTCAGAGTCCACCGAACACTACCTACCACTGGTAGTTAAGGGTATAGAGATCCAAGGATCTCACACCAACGATGCTGTTCTGTCTTTGTGGACAGATAAATCAGCAATTAACCGAGCTTTCTATGAAACCTTGGTTCACAAACACGTTGGTCTAGAACTAATTAAAAAAGCTTTCCGCTTTCCGTTAGTTCCCAATAGTTCACAGGTAATGACCGCGGAAGGAGTCATTAACCTAAAACTGAACTGGAACCAACGAGAACTGGTTCACCCGTTTCCCGTGATCCAAAACTTACCACATGCATCCTACATAGGCTCTGACATTTTGGTAAGGTTGGGTGTCCACGTGGACACCATCAACAAGGTGCTGTGGTCCCTAAAACCAGCCACAAAGGATCCTCCTGTGCTAGACACAGCAAACCTTAAGGCTGGGCAGACCATTCCAGAGGCCTGCCAGGTTGCTAGCAACCAAACCACCACAGTACCACCTCAGGTGATTAACCTAATGGTGCGAATCCACATCATAGCTGGACAAGCTATTAGCCATAAACAGGCATATTTTCAACCTTCTCCTGC
>NC_056516.1:346123-346669 GCF_014905685.2 Nematolebias whitei | reverse complement strand
TGTAGTGAGTCACGTGGGTACGTGTCACTAGTTGTATGACAAATATATGTGGTATATATGCATACAATATTCACGAGTTCTTCATCTTTCTGACTGTAATGTCGTGCATTGAATTTTAACAGAAATGCGAACGAGAGACGTTATTATCTTTGACCCATCAAATGAATGGAGTCATTTATTTTCAGAATCAAAGTTTAACATCAAACATTTACATTAATTTGGCAAAATATGAAAATAATAACAGACAAGTTTCACAAATAATGAACTTCAAATCACTCGGCGGTGATTTGAGGACTTTGCTTCAGATATTTCTAAAAATATCTGTACTGATTTATGAGAGAGAGGTGAGTTTAAGATGAACTGGAGATTTTATCTTACAGAGGAATATGTGAGGGAATTTAATCTGTTTGACCAGAAATTGCACGCTCCCATCAGGTATCTCAGCTTGTCCCAGGTACACTTTAGTCGAAGAAGAAACCGTTACCTTGTTGACGATAGATCACCTCAGTAAGAATCCTTCAGACTGATATCAGCGTCTCCGTTGAG
>NC_056516.1:342124-346023 GCF_014905685.2 Nematolebias whitei | reverse complement strand
ACTCCTCTTTCTGGTCCATCCACGAATCAGAAAGCTCTGAAGTAAACTCGGAAGTAAACTCATTTAAAATGTGACAACTTCCCGGTTCTGGCAGAGTGCAGTAGATTCCATGGAGTGCAGTTAGTTCAAACAGAATCATAATCCCAAAACGTCTCTGGATCCTCGGCAACTCTGACTCTTCATTGTCAGCAGCTCTCAGACTCTTTCAGATCTTCTCAGACTCCAACTCCAAAACTCTCCATAACTTCAGAACTGTTTTAGAACTAACTGCACTCCATGGAATCTACTGCACTCTGCCAGAACCGGGAAGTTGTCACATTTTAAATGAGTTTACTTCCGAGTTTACTTCAGAGCTTTCTGATTCGTGGATGGACCAGAAAGAGGAGTGGTTTTGTGACGTAAGATGTTATCTAAGCCAAGGTCAGAGAATGAGATTGTTTTAACAACTGACAGAGAGATTATTGCAGGAGAGCAGACTTCGTGGAGTCAACTCTTGGTAATCTTCTGAAAAAGTTTAAACATGACATCTTTCTCGGTAAACATTTTAGTTGACCGAAAACCAACCTTTCACATACTTACGAGCTTAGCTCATTTCAGACAGAAAATCAAGAAATGCATATTAACCTGATTTCTCCTTTGAATGGGGAATAAAATCATTACTTACTGTTTATGTAAAATAAAAATGAGTAGTTCTTTTCAACCTGTAAGCATTGAGTGAAACTAACACAATTTGATTATCAAAACATTTGTAAGACAGTAATGATTATAGGGGATTGTCTTTTCTGCTTGATTAATTCAAGAAAGAAAGTCATCAGATGGCTCAGACTTATTCAGATCAATGAAAATAACAGTCTCTGTCCATCTGGTAGATTTGAGGTCATCAGGGTCAGATGAGGGTCAGATCATCAGGTCATCTGGTTCACTACAGGAGGAAGTACCATTATGTTGAACACATTGCCTCCGGTCTGAAAGATAGTTAGAGAACCAACCAATGGTGTGTTCTGAGAAACCGATTTCTAAGAGTTTATGACACAAGATGCTATGATCCACAGTGTCAAAAGCTTTAGACAGGTCTAAGAAAAGTGTAGCACAATAATCCTTAGCATCCAGTGCTTCAATAACATCAAGAACCTTCAGTGAAGCAGTGGTTGTGCTGTGTTGTTTCCTGAAACCAGATTGATGTGGAGGTAAGAAGTTTAATGTGTCCAGGTAATTTTTGATTTGAGAGTTTATCAGTTTTTCTAGAACCTTGGGTAAAATACAGAGTTTAGAGATTGGTCGATAGTTGTTCAGTGAGGTGGGGTCACCTCCCTTCAGCAAAGGAAGAACAAAGGCTGTTTTCCAAGTGTCTGGGATGGAGTTTTGTCTTATGGAGAGATTGAAGATGTGGGTCACAGGGACTGTGATGATATGAGCGGCCAGCCTTAAGAAATAAGGTGGAAGTTCATTTGGACCTGCAGATTTTTTAGGATCAAGATCTTTTAACAGTTTATTGACCACACTAACTGAGAATGGAGAAAAAGAGAAGCTGTGATTAACTGAGGATGGACTTGCAGGAGGGATTTGATTTGTAGAAGTTTGGTTATTAGTGGAAATGGCTGATTTTCTGTTAGTAACTGTGTCAAATAAAGAACCAGAAGCAACAAAATGTTTGTTGAGACAGTTCAGGATCTCGTGTTTATTTGACACAGGAACAGAGTTAACGAGAAGTTGTGATGGGAGGTCAGATGATTGGGGGGTGCCTGAGAGAGATTTGATGGTTTTCCAGAATCTGTTAGGGTCATTTAGATTTTTGGAGGTCTGAGATAAGAAATAGTTGCGTTTTGCTGCTTTGACAGCAGTTGTGCATTTATTCCTCATCTGTCGAAAACTCAACCAATCAGTGTCTGAGCCAGATTTTCTCGCTGCAGCCCAAAGATGATCTCTCCTGTGCAGGAGGTCAGCTAGCTCTGGAGTAAACCAGGGGCTGTCTCATCCCTTTTTTCTAAACTGACGAAAAGGAGCATGTATGTTCAGGAAATAAATGAAACTATTATGGAAATAGTTCCAAGCAGATTTCACGTCATCAGTTAACAGAATATGATGCCAGTCAAAGTGAGACAGATCCCAGAGGAATGACTGTTCACAAAAACTTTTCAAATCCCTTTTTTGAATTAATCTGGGCTTAGAAGGTGGAAGTTTAATATCTCTCAAAGCCGCGGTCACACAGTGATCACTCAAAAGATCAGCGAATACACCTGTACCAGGGAATTTGTGAGGCATATTAGTTAGAAACAGGTCTAAGATGGAGGAATTTTCAGGATGGTTTTTATTTAATGTAGTGGGAGAATTGATCAGTTGGGTTAAATTAAAAGACAAGCAACATTCCTTGAATTTGTC
Organism: Nematolebias whitei; assembly: GCF_014905685.2. Taxonomy (NCBI): domain Eukaryota; kingdom Metazoa; phylum Chordata; class Actinopteri; order Cyprinodontiformes; family Rivulidae; genus Nematolebias; species Nematolebias whitei. The sequence goes on along the minus strand of NC_056516.1, from coordinate 343,644 downwards.
ACAGAGGGGGATCGACTTACACCAATCAATGTTGAGATCTCCAGCCAAAAAGATCTCTTTGAATTTTAAATTACCAAGAAATTCCTTCATGGCAGTTAATGCCTCAGGTGAAGCTGTGGGAGGGCGATAGCAGCAGACTACAGTTAAAATCTGGCCTCCATTCAAGGTGATATTTACAGATGAGGCTTCAAACTGGTTTGGAATTGTTTTGGAAGTCACAAGACTAGAAACCAGAGAATCTCTAATGTAAATAATGACTCCACCCCCCCTCCCCCCTTTTTGACGATCACAGCGGTAGATGTTAAATCCATTGATTGCCACGTCATTATTCATTACAGATTTGTTGAGCCAGGATTCAGAGATAAAGATAACATCTGCCCCAGAAGAACTGACCAGAATTTTCAAAGTATCCAGTTTTTTTCAGAAGGTGTTTGCATGCAGAAAATGAAGCCCAGAGGCGTTTTTAAAGTAATTTGGTGTGCTGTAATTAGTGGGGGGTCCAGGGTTGGGCTGAATCCCTGAGAGCAGTAACAGCATTATTATCAGACATTTTCTTGAGTTTTTTTTGTGACTGATGTGTAATTACAGGAGTTAACAGTGTGACAATTAGCCCCCATAATAGAACCATGAGAAACATTAATGAAGACGTGATCATTCAGAACCTAAAAACAGTGAAAGTTGTAGTGATGGACAGATTCAGGTGTATTAACAAGATTCAGTGACTCCAGATAATCTGAGAACTGAAAATAGTGACAGTAATATGAATGATGCTGAAAAGTTTCAGACCATAAAACGTCACAGTTCAAATGGGCAAACAAACCCGACGAGTTGGCCCAACTGCTGTTTGAGTTGGGCTGAGGGGGGCTCCGGCCCCCCAGTGAAGATGGAAGGATGGATGGATGGATAGATGGAAGGATGGATGCTCCCATGGGAAACAGAAGCTGGGTCCAGAATCAACAGGCCGAAACAGAAACAGATAATTTGTAGCAAATAGCAGAACGAGCTGTCAGAAAATCCTCCTGAAGTGAAAGGCATGATCCAAGCTCGTTTCAGGTCAACAGGGGCCAACAGCGTGATCCGGAATAAAATTAATTACTATCCAGGTGATTTTGGATGGAGGCCTGCAGCAGCTCCGATACGATAATAAATCAGACCGAGTTTGGGGAAGAAGATGGAAGTTTGCTCATTCACTCACGGACATTATTAACTTATGTTTCCAGGTTTCCCGGACTTCCACTCAGAGTGAGGAGCTGTGGTGGGAGGCCGGCCAGGCCAAACATAATTTGTTACAATTGTTTCATCCTGTTTGAAACGTGTAACACAAGCACTCTAACCACTCAGCCACAGCTGCCCCTAACATAATCTAAAACCTAAGATAACAAGCAGGTCCCCATGAAGCCTGATCTGTTAAGTGTGTGTGTGCGTATATCAGACTGACACTGGTTGGTTTTATGAAATGAAATGAATCACCTACATCATTGTAGGTCAAACTCATGTAAGAAGGAATCCTATTGTTGTGT
>NC_056516.1:338793-342024 GCF_014905685.2 Nematolebias whitei | reverse complement strand
GTTTTAATGTACTACAAAGTGCAGTTTTTTGTGGATATTTAAGGAAGGTTCTAACCTTCATAGTCATTTGAAAAGTGTTAGGCTTAGATGTGTATTGTGTACATTTATGCTGTCCCCATAAAGCATGTTTTTGTAATGGTTAGCAGTGTTTCATTATACTGAACAGGCTAGTCCCCATAAGGAAGTTAATTATTGTGTGTGACAAGTCCCCATGAAGCCTGATCTGTTAAGTGTGTGCGTGTATATCAGACTGACACATGCAGGTTTTATGAAATGAAGTTATGAATACAATTATAGTTTATCTCAAAAATTGTTATTGTTTTTCAGTTTGTTTTTATTTTTGGTGTACATGCTTTGAGTTAATTTTCAAAGTGTTCTATATTCACTAATGTGGACTTTTTGGTTATTTCCCTAATTATCCTTTTTCATTTGTCACTCTGTTTTATGAAGACTGATCTGTTGATTTTTATTTCACATTGTTGTTTAAACAACTAGCCGCTTTTAATCTGTCACACATACACAAACTATAATTCAAACATTTTAACAGTGTTCTTTTTCACTACAGAATATTACAGACTTCTGTCATGAAAAAGACATTTTCGGACCAAATTTAAGGAGGACTAAAAGTGTTTTATGTAAGTTTTTATTCATCACAAATACAAACTACTTTATTTTAGCAAGTTTTTCCTTACAACTTAAATCAGTGTTGTCAGTGTTTTTTTTGTTGTTTTTTTTTGTATATGGTTCTTACTGTCCAAAACATAATTCTATGCATCTGGCAATATATGAATAAGCTATTAATTTAACAATTTTGTTTCCTTTTTCTAGATTAAAAACTGATCTTGGAAATTCTGATGACCTTTTTGATTCTACATCAGGGAAAGGAGAAGAATTTATTCCAAATTCAGCAGATCTAAGTGACAGTGATACCAGTTTAAAGACATATTTTCTGTTCAAGCAGCCTTTTCAAGACCTTATGGTGGATGAATGTAGTTCAAGAACGCCTGAGTGTGACAGTACATCAGACAGAATTAACTGATAGAGACAGATGCAGTCTGACAATGAGAGATGCAGTACCTGATGAACCAAATGATGCTAGTTCAAGCCATAAACACTTCCACCCAATATTAAACATTGATGGTTTTGCCAGACATTCAGTTTTAGTTTGGAAAATGGCAACAAACTTTTGCTATGTATACATGCCATAGATTGGTTGAGGCAGATGAATATATCATTTTGTTAGAAACTCCAGGAAACTATTGCTTAACTTTAAATGTACCATTAAGTTTTTTATTTTGTTATTTTTCAAGTTTGCTATGTTTCTGTTGCCTTTGGTTGAGTTTATTTAAAGTTGTCCAATAAATAAGTGGAATTTTAAAAGTACACATCTATTTTTGAGTTTCCATGACCAACATTTTTACTATACTTGTAACCAGTAGTGGTATATTATTATTTGAGTTACTGTTTCTATTGCCTTTGGGTGAGTTCATTAAAAGCTGTCCATTAAATAAAAGTGGATTTTTGCAAATTAAACCTATTGAGTTTCCCTGATCAACATGTCCATTATATTTCAAAGCAGTAGTAAAAGATAGCCATCTAGTAGTCAGATTGCTTTGTGTAGTTGACTGGTTTAAATGTTTTTTTTAAAGTAATGACCTGATGATTATGTAATTATAACCTTTAAGGTAAGAATTTAAGTTTTTACCAGTTTAATTGTAAGGTCCCCATTAAGTAATATTTGCAATGTCCCCATAAAGTAAAGGGTGTTTGTGTGAATTATGTAAATAATATGCAAATGAGGTCTCCATAAACCATGTAAATCCGAAATTTAATAGGTCCCCATAAAGCATGATCCTAACATGCTCCTGGTAGGACTTCATAAATTTAAGTATTTTAACGCATGTATAGTTTAACACAGCTTTGGTTGTTACACTTGATTTTTTTCATGGCTCTGGAACCTTTAGAAAGAGTGGTCCCCACAAGTGATGATCAAAAAGTGAGTCCCCATTAAGCATGTAAACCAGTCTGAGTGTGTGTGTGTGTGTCCTTGTTTATGCTACTTTGTGAGGCCCATTTTTCCAACTTATACTACATTGTGAGGACCAACTGCTCCTTATGGGGCCCAAAGCCCGGGCCCCATAAGAAGAAGTCCTGTTGGTGGGTTAGGGGCTAGGTTTAGGACTAAGGTGTGAATTGAGGATGTGTTGGGTTTAGGGTTAGGTATGTACTGGTAATGGTTAGGTTATGGATAAAGGTCATGGTTAGGCTATAGAAATGAATGGAAAATGAATGGAAGTCAATGCAAAGGCCCCACAAAGATAGCAAAACAAACCTGTGTGTGTGTGTGTGTGTGTGTGTGTGTGGTACAATGACAGAAGCGCAACAGCAAAACTCTGTTTTTTTTTAACATATTCAGATTAGTGTTCAGATTAGTGTAGACAGGACTTTAAAGACAAATTGTGGTGCTTTGCATATTATACAGTATTACATATTACATATTTTTGGATTAATTTAAAATTTTGGAGGTCTTCCAGTCTGGTTTTAAAACGTACCACAGCACTGAATCTGCTCTTTTAAGGGTTTTTAATGACATATTTTAGCACTCGATTCTGGAAACTGTGTCTTACTTGTGCTTTTAGATTTAACAGCTGCTTTCGACACAGTTGACCATGACATTCTCATCTCCAGACTTGATCAGTGGGTGGGCATCACTGGCTCAGCTCTGCAGTGGTTTAGGTCCTACCTTTCTCTTGTTTTCTCTTTACCTTCTGCCACTGGGTTCTATTTTCAGAAAGCATGGTGTGCAGTTTCATTTTTATGCAGATGACTGTCAAGTCTACTTCCCTTTAAAACAAAATGGCTCCACTCAGTCTCTCCTGGACTGTCTTGATGATATTAGAGGATGGATGGCACTTAATTTCCTCCATTTTAATGAAAAAAGACTGAGGTTATGGTCTTTAAATCCTGTGGCCCTAGCAGTTTCTCCACTTTGGATTTTTCCTCTTTGGCCCCATATGAAAAATCCATTTTGACAACTTTAGGAGTGAAAATGGAGCCCTGCCTGAAACTTGACTGCCATGTCAACAGTGTGGTTAAGTCCTCTTTTATTCAGCTGAGGCACCTGTCAAAAATCAAGCCCCTCCTTTCTAGACACCACTTAGAGACAGTAATCCATACTTTTATTACTGTCAAGTCTTTTCTTCAACCAGTGCTGATCTGACTTGAAAGATC
>NC_056516.1:336143-338693 GCF_014905685.2 Nematolebias whitei | reverse complement strand
ATAGATAATACATATATGGATATAGATATACAGTACAGGTGGAAGAAGGAAGTCCGCACGCTCTGAACCAGATCCCAGACGAGCCCCCAGAGAGTGTTACGGCCCCTGGCCTCTAGAGTCTGAGTAGTCTCTCTTTTTGTTTATACAGATTCAGGTGTGGCAGCACACTCAGCTGACTGGCTGCCAGGAGGCTGCAGAACAGCAACACCATTGGACCAGCAGGAGATTGCCACACCAATCAGATGATGATGAGGTCCACCTGCACCCTATAAAAGGCTCCTGGAATCATTCCTTCAATGGGGCAGCTTTAGGCAGAGGTTTTTGTGCAGCTGACCCCCACTTTGTTGTATCCTTTTGAGGATTGTTTTGGGGACAGTTTTAAAGTATTGTGTACTCCTGATCCCTTTCTGCTCAGCTTGGCAGCATGGTTCTGAGTTTGACTGGTTGTTTCCACTTGTACTTGGAAAGTTTTTGGTGAACCTTTTAATGTTGTTTTGTTTGGGTTGTTTTGAGTCTAACTAGACTGACTTGTTTGGTTTTTATTTAATTGTTGCAGCAGCATTTGACCCACTTTAGTATATTTTTGTTGGGTAAAGAGTGTTTGTCTGTGGAACATGTTTTTTGTAATAAACCCTCTTTTTAAAAATCAATCAACTCCATCTTTTTTTTCTCTGGACACATTTTATGTTACAACCCCTGATACCCTAGACCTGGGGACGTAACAAGTGGGGGCTCGTCCGGGATAATTAAAGGATCCCTGTCTAGAGAAAAAAAATTTTTTTAATAATTTTCACTTGTATTTAAGTGCGATGTCAGTTACATTCAGTCTGGAGCACTTTTTAGCTACCTCATCTATTGAGCTTATTAATAATTATCGCAAGCGTGAACTACTGCAAATTGTGGACCACTTTAAGCTGCAGGTCCTTAAACATGACCTAAAGGCTATAGTAGTGGATAAGTTGATGGAAGCTGATGTGATCAAAGTGCCTAATTTGCCAGAGGCTTCTGTAGTGCAAAGTCAAACAACCTTGTCTGTGATGGACCATAAAGATGGCCCTAGTGTGGATGCTGAGGTGTGTGACTCGGGTAGGAGTCCACGTACACTCCCTCGCTATGATCCACTGTCTTCTGTGAGTTCAGAAGGCCGAGATGGAGCTCGTGTGAAGGTGCGGTTGGCACGTCTCCAAATGGAGGCTGAGGAAAAGTCCTAGGAAAGAGGCTCAGTTGGAGCTTGAAGTCAGGAGGCTGGAAATCAAGGCAGATAAAGCTGTGTAGACTTGAGCTGGAGGCCCAGACTCTAGCACCTCCTGCCTCTGCTGAGACACCAGGTTCCACCTCCATTTCTGCTATGCCTTTTGATGCTATGCCTTTTGATGCTACTTGTGCGGCTGCTCGTCTCCCTTTGCGGCTGCTCATCTCCCTCTGCGGCTGCTCGTCTGCCTCTGCGGCTGCTCGTCTGCCTCTGCTCGTCCGCCTCTGCGGCTGCTCGTCCCTTTTCCCTAAACGAACCGGACTTTCAAGGAAAATGAGCTAGAGTTCGATTAAAGCGGACTAAACAGGGCTAGTGTGAATGCACCCTTAGACAGAAGTTTTGTACAGCTGACACCCATTTTGGTTGTTGTAACCTTTTGAGGACTGTTTGGGCAACTTTAGAGTATTGTGTACTCCTGATCCCTTTCTGCTCAGCTTGGCAGCATGGTTCTGAGTTTGACTGGTTGATTCCAGTTGCACTTGGAAAGTTTTTGCTGAACCTTTTAATGTTGTTTTGTGTGGGTTGTTTTGAGTCTGGACTAGACTGACTTGTTTGGTTTTTATTTAATTGCTGCAGCAGCATTTGACCCACTTTAGTATATTTTTTGTTGGGTCAAAGAGTATTTGTCTGTGGAACATTTTTTTTGTAATAAACCCTCTTTTTAAAAATCAATCAACTCCATCTTTGTTTTTCCTCTGGACACATTTTATGTTACAACCCCTGATACCCTAGACCTGGGGACGTAACAGTCAAGAATGACCATCAGCCTAACAATGGATCATTAGCACACTGATGGCTGTTTACTATTCACAGGAAGTTGAGTGATATTAACAAAAACAGCAGTGTAAGAGGGGGACAGTTGAACCCGGAGGCCTCCACCCCTGTTTAACGATGGACGATTTATTTTCACAAAGATGGCCTCCTTTACTCCTTTCTCAAACCATCATTACTCTCTGTCCAGGATGTGAACATCTTCATCCCTGAAAGAGTGACTGCTGGCCTGGAGATGAGTGTACATCGCAGAATCTTGGCCTGATAATGTTGATCTTCTGTACTGGGCCATCCTTTTGGCCAGTGGCTGTTTAGTTTCCCCGATGTAAGACTGATCACCCTCCTGACACTGAACAACATACACAATATTACTCTGTGCCGGGGGACTGTCCCCCGGACAGTCATATATAATTGTATTCAAGATGGCGCCAGTCGAGTAGGTAGTGTTGATTGATGCTCCCGCCGATCTCTAACTAACTTTTCCAACTTTACAAACTGACTCCAACTGTATGTATATATACATATAT
>NC_056516.1:328698-336043 GCF_014905685.2 Nematolebias whitei | reverse complement strand
ACTGTCAAGTCTTTTCTTCAACCAGTGCTGATCTGACTTGAAAGATCCAGGAAGAAGGTAGACGTAGGCTCAACTCATTTCATCATCTTTATTAATTATTCTCAAAGATGGTTCTGCAGCAGTAGCAGCAGCATCAGTCAGAATCAGTAGAATCAACAGGTCGAAAACCTTGGAGAAAATGCAGATTAACAGTTTAGTTTTAAATGTTTCTCAATTTGCTTAAACCATATAAATTCATAAAATGTTTTAAATTGTGTAGATATATATTCTGACAAACTAGGAAGTAACCATTTTAAAGCATTTAACCATTTATTATATTTATTAATTTTGAATATTTTTTGGAAAATTCTAAATTTTTCCAATAAATGTTACTGTAATCTCCTATTTTCATTTCTTATTTTAATTTTAGTAATTTAAAGAGAGAAATAAAAATAATATTTGACTTGCACGATTCATTCCTAAGATTACAAAATAATTACTTTCATCAAACTCATAATATAGAAAGACTAAATGTTTTAATCTAGACTAGATGTATGATCTAACTCTGAGTCTCAAAACAGCATTAGGTCAACTCAAAACTCACAAACTCACAATGGTACTAAACAAACACAGAGGGCCTGTGTGCTTAAAAAAAAACCTCTTCTAATTGCTCTAACATCATCACAAACTACTGTGTTGTTTACCACAAGTTTACTTCTAGACTCAAAACTGTTTGATAGGTTTATTGAGGCTGCTACTCACCGGTGCGTGTCTACTTCCCTTCATGCACTGATTGTCACAAAGAACCAAACACCTGCATTAAGAAACTAATCAGGATCACAGCAGCTACAGCATAGTTTAGGCTAGAGCTCCCCCTCTGTCTGAACTATGTAAACAACAGAAACTAAAGTTTGAATGAAAAAATTTGTTAAAATGAGGTGCAATTCAAAAGTCAAACCTGTCATTTGACACAACAATTACTTCACACCTGGATTATTGTAACTCTCTGTTGATAGGAGTTAGCCAGGCCTCGCTCTCACGGTTACAGCTTGTACAAAATGCTGCTGCACGATTTTTGACTGGTACTGGCGTGAGCACATCACTACAGTTCTAACGTCCCTTCACTGGCTTCCTGTCCAGTTTCAAATTAATTTTAAAGTTCTATTGTTTGTTTTTAAGTCTTTGAACGGTCTTAGTCCCTCTTGTTTGTCTGACTGCTTCACTTTTACATACCATCACATGCTCTTAGATCCTCTGACCAGATGCTTTTAGCAGTCCCAAAAACCTTTTATAAATCCAGAGGAGACAGCGCCTTTTCAGCTCTGGCTCCTAAATTGTGGAATGAGCTGCCACTGGAGTTCACGCAGGCCCTGTCACTTTCTGTTTTTAAAACTTGTTTAAAAACACTTTTTTTTTTCATTGGCTTTTATAGAGTGAGTCAGCATCTGTGTCTTAATGTATTATTTTACTTATGGTGTTCTGATTTTTTTTTTAAATATATATTTAAGTGTTTTTATTGTTTTACTGTTTTTTGTTTGTTTTTAATTTTGTACAGCACTTCAGACTGCTGCTTGTATTTTAAGTGCTTTAGAAATAAATTGGTATGGTATGGTATATTTGTTTCCATCTTCTCCACATGTTTACAAAAATGGCTGTAAGCAACAAACCTTTGTGATTTGTCTTTTTCCTTTTTTTCCTTGTTGACAGTTTAGCTTCTGATGGCCGATCCTTGGGCTATAATGCTTCTGCCACTCATAACACCAATTCAATTTACTCTCGTTTCCCACTGTTTGAATGCCAAAGGCAATAAAAAACATCACATCAGTCAATGGAAAGTGTTTTGTAGCATAAAAGAAGCACAGCTAACCAATGTGGTATCAACTGGGAACAAAAGATGGGCTGAAAATGTCAGGATTATATGACAGGACATGATAATACGTGACAGGCTGTGGTGTTTGTGTACATTCCATATCACACCGCTGTTTCTTTATAAATACGCACGCACAAATGCATGCAAACCCACCTCCCCCCCATACACACACACACACAGTTTTAGACAGTTTTACAAATCACAGTGGCATCCACTGACCTCAACATGTATTTTTCATGTTAAGTTAATGTCACAATACATTAACACTTTGCCTGTTAATAAATAAGCATTCAGTTGGTTCCTCCCATTATTATTTTATTAGTGCTGAAGTGGTTAAAAGTATGATAAGGTCGATGTTAAAGTGGAACACCTAGTGAACTTGGGGTGAAAGGAAGTTCACGAACAGGGACAAATGATATACTTCCTTGAAAACTGCATACGTTATGTATCAACTTCATTGCCTTTACTTCTCATTTGCTGCTATACAAAGTCATAGAGCCATACTTTATTACACCTTTGAAATCCCACATCTGGGTTTGATTCAACTTCTTTGTTTTTCACTTCACCTTGCTGCCCTGCTGGTATTTTTCTCCAGGAAATTCACGCCCACTTTTCTAAAAATGTTTCAGTGCGGTCTCATCTGGGAAATGGTTTGGCCTTTTAAAGAAAACTGGTGCAGGAGTGTGCACATATGTCCCATCCTTCCCACTGTTCACTATCCACAGGATCATTTGCATAACATTTCTGTGGGCCACGTGGGGCTCTGATGAGTCCACTTACCTTAATCCCACTCAATAAAGAATATGGTAAGTGAAGCGTGAAATAAAGCAGAAGCTGAGACCTTGTTCAGTTGCAGTACTCAAGAAAGAGATCACACACAATACAGAAAGAGTTCTCATTACTGTCATAACAAGGCACCAGGAGCATGGACAGATGAATTTTATTGAGTTTTTCCTCTTTCGCTATTTAAACCTAATTTCTTTTGGTGTAGAGAAAAACAACAATAACACAACTTATATTATGATTAGAAGAGAGTGTGAAGCCAGTGATCTGATTTTTTTTTTTTTAAATTTATTTGGCTGGTCTAAAATGACTTTTGACTGTAGCTTCTTGCTTTCAATTGTGCCCAAATTTTCCATCAAACTAAGGTCGAGGCATGGGAAGGCAATTTTAAAAGCTTAATTAGGCTTGTTTTATCACATCAGAAATGAGTTTTTAATAATTTTGGATCATTGTCTTGTTGAAACACCAAAACATGTCCAGGTTTCAAGTGTCTTTTTGTTAATTTGAAATCAAAAAGAAGAATTTGGCAGTAGTCCTCCTTTTTCAATATTTCCATGCACTTTGTGCAATGCACAGTACATCAGCATGATTCTACCATCAACTTGCTTAACAATTAGTTCAATATTCTTGGGTTTAAAATCCTAACCTTGGCTCTTCCTGTCACATTTTCTGTCAAGCCATATTCTGTTTTCTGCCTAGTCAAGCTCTGTTCCCAAGCCTTGTTCTCCACAACGCACTTCTGCACCGCTGCTCAATCAAGCTCATTCCATCCACCTGTTCCAAGCACTACTTAAGCCTCATGCTCACAGTCACACTCTGCCAGATTATCGAACCCTTTGAGGAAGTAGATGTCCAGTGTTCATGTCACAGCTCTCCTGATTTACCTTGTCTCAACCCCATGACTGTCTTGGGACTCTTGACCTGCCTGCTCCTTGCCTGTTACCTTATCGCCCATCTGACCCCAATATCGACCGACCTTTCTGGATTAATTACTACACCTCGCAGATTTTCCTTTTGGATTTCTTGGACCTCTGACTCTCTGGAATAAATCCCCTTCTCTCCACCTGACTCTCGCCTCTGGACATTAGTCTGAACCATGTTCTTCTCCAACCAGCTCTTCAGCTGTACACCTGTCTGCTCCAATGATGTCATTCTGCCTGACACCTCCAGGAAACGCTCACCTATTCTGATTTGAAGGTTAGTGGATGTTTACCTGCCTGCTCACAGAAATTGTCAGTCCACTAACCACTCAGTCATAGCCGCCATACGGTACAGAATATGGTCAATAGCCTTGTCCTACTCCAAATTTTTCAGGCAATCTATAAACTTCTTCTTGTAACCACTTCCTGGATCTCATTTCAGAGGTTCATAAGTGGTTGACCACTTATCAGTCAGGCTCCACCATTTATGGGATACATTGAACTTGATGTCACTTTTCCACCAGAGTTTCTCGACTCATCAGTCACTGTCCATACTCTTGCTTTGGTTGTCCCTGATGCAAAAACTCCCCAGTCTCTTGTTCTTATTGGGACTAATACTCTTGATGTACTCTATGAAAGACACCTTGCTGACCATGTACCTCTTAGATATCCACTCTCTTATGGTTATAGAGCTGTCTTGAAAATACTTGAACTCAGCCATAAGCAGTCAGCTGAAACTTGTCATGACATTATTAAAATGCAAGGAAAAAGCTCCCAAACTGTTCCTGCTGGGAAGACAGTTGTGCTAGAGGGAGTTGTTGTTCATAACTTACAGTCTGAGAGGTATATTCTTGTTGAACATTCTTCAACCTTCTCTTTACCAGCTTGCTTAATGATTAAGTCTTGCCTGGTTGATCTTCCTAATCATCAGCCATGCCAGTTGTCAGTCGTAGTGGTTAATGAGTCAGACCATGTCACCATTCCAGCTAGATGTACTATTGCAGAAATGAGTGCTTTTCAGACTGTGCATGCCAATTGGCAAAAGACCTTGGCCCAATCAGATCTGGATATCTTAAGGAAAAACCTGAGCTTCAACTTTGGAGACTCACCCCTTTCTCCAGAAAGGATGAAACACATTACTGCTAAGCTAAGTAGTGTTCCAGAGGTGTTTGCAACACAAGATCTTGACTTTGGCAGAACTGATAACGTGACCCATAAAATAAAACTCTTTGATGAAACACCTTTTAAGCATAGACCACGTCCCATTCATCCACAAGACATTGATGCTGTCCGCAAACATCTTAAAGAACTTCAGGAGGCTGGAGTAATTAGAGAATCAGAATCTCCATTTGCATCACCTATTGTTGTTGTGAGAAAAAAGAATGGCAATGTTCGACTTTGCATTGATTACAGGAAATTAAACTCTCAAACTAAAAAAGCGTTCAATACAAAAACAACTGGACTTTATTTGTAACAGAAGACGTTTCGCTTCTGTTACAAATAAAGTCCAGTTGTTTTTGTATTGAACGCTTTTTGAATTCATCATGTCCTGGATGACTGAGAATCTTCACCAGCATAAACTCTCAAACAATAAAAGATGCATATGCCTTACCAAAATTTGAGGACACATTTTCAGCACTTTCTGGGTCTCGGTGGTTTTCAGTGCTTGACTTCACAGTTTATTCACAGTTTATTCAAACACACACACGCACGAAAAAAACATAATACACAATACATATCTGCAAAATAACAGTGCGTGAATCAGGTCTCCAAAAAACTATTTAAAGCTTATAGACGGAGCCTGGGTACATATTGTATACAAATATTAAAATAACACAATAAAACATCAGTCCTCATAAAAATTCCACATACAATACAGATTATGTTACCTCTGATAAATCAGTTACAGGTCCTACAAGTGATCTCAAGTATATAAATGGAGCAATTTGGTCTTTAACTGTTTTTTGAAGGTGGAGATGAATTTCAACTCTTTCAAACTCTCATCAAGCTCGTTCCAAATCTGTTGACCCCTCCCAGAAAAGGTTTTACTAGTTATTCTAAGTCTTCTATATTTAGTGTAGATAATATGTTTTTTTTCCTGGTTTCAAGTATGTTGTTGACCACTGATTGGAACAAGCTCTGTTAATATTTTATTAGTTTTATTTGCAATTTGAAACATCAAACAGGCATTTTGATACACATTTAATTCTGTTAGCCGAAGAAGGCCAAAACGATGGAATAGATGGGATGTGGGGGCATTATTCTCGGACCATGACACAGCTCTTTTTATCTTTTTTTGAAGACTTTCATGTTTCTTAAGATAACTAGGGTAAGTATTACACCATATAACATTACAGTATGTAAGGTGTGGCTCAATGAGAGTTTTATACATTGTTAAGTGTGTGGATAAAGGCAAATAATATCGTAATTTAAAAAACAAGCCAACATATTTGGACAACTTTGTTAGGAGACACTCAATATGCAATTTAAAATTTAAGGACTCATCTATGTGGACCCCCAGGAATTTTGTGGAACTTACCCTAATTAATTTCTCATTTTCAATTTTGAGAATTACACAATCAATTAAAAGTTTAGGTTTGTTGGGTTTAAAGAGAATAAAATTTGTTTTGCTGATATTAAGAGATGACTTGTTACTCTTGAACCAGAGGGTTAGTCACTCCGACTTACGATCAGTTGGGTCACTCCCCCCTTTGCAAAGGATCTGAGCGCTACAACTCATCCTCCTGTCTTGTGTGAAATTATTCACTTATTATTATAGCGACGTGAGTAAAAAACAAAAAGGTTTTGGTTTTAAACAGCGAAGACTATTTCTTGCGCTATAAGTTAAATGAGTCAAGACCTCTTCTAATAAGTGAAATTTAAGGTTAAAAACTTTCATTCCAAATAAGTATAACGTACAATAAAGACCTTTTTAATAAGTCAGATTTAAGATTATTATCTGATAAGGATAAAATGGCTGCGCTCTCCTATAGTTGCAGCTTTGTGCACTCTGCCCATCTTTCGGCCGACTGTACGTACATATTTGCGTTGTACCTCGGTGCAATTCCAATAAAGTTTATTCTGATTCTGAGATTTTACAGTTTACAAACATTAAGTGAGACTTTCTAAATCAAGACCTTAATTGACAAGAAAAAGTGAGACTTGTAGTCGAGATGTTAGGATTTGTGTCAGGAGCGAACCCAGAGTGCAGAACAGGGACTCAACTCAGCAGAAATACAAAAATATGCTTTTAATGATAAACGAAAGTACAAAATAAACAAGCTGACGGGGCAGCAAAACTTACATGAACTAGGAAGGAGGCACGGGGAACTCAGGAGACACGAGAGACACGGGGAACTCAAGGAACCAGGAAGACTCAGGGAAAGACTCAGGAGACCCAAGGAGAGTAACCAACGAAGACGACCCGAGGAAGAACAAGACAGAATAGGACGGCTTAAATACAGGGAGAAGACGAGACATGATAACAAACAGCTGGGACGAGACACAGGTGGCACTAATGGAACTAATGAGGGAGCACGAGAGAAACAGACACAAACCGGGCCACAGAAAAGTACCATCCTTACAGTACTCCCCCCCCAAGGACGCCTCCAGGCGTCCCCAAAAAAACTCCCTCCCGAAGGACTAGGGCGGGTGGAGGGTGGCACTGCAAGGGTGGAGGGCCCGAGGAAAACATGAGGACCAGAGAAAGGACACGAGGGACCACGGAGAAAGGACACGAGGGACCGCAGAGAAAGGACACGAGGGACCACAGAGAAAGGACACGAGGGACCAC
>NC_056516.1:328232-328688 GCF_014905685.2 Nematolebias whitei | reverse complement strand
CACAGAGAAAGAGGACACGAGGGACCACAGAGAAAGAGGACACGAGGAACCAGAGAGAAAGAGGACACGAGGGACCACAGAGAAAAAAGGACACAAGGAACCAGAGAAGGGACACGAGGAGCCAGAGAAGTGACACGAGGAACCAGAGAAGGGACACGAGGAACCAGAGAAGGGACACGAGGAATTAGGAAAGGGACACGAGGAATTAGGAAAGGGACACGAGGAACCAGAGGAAATACACGAGGGATCACAAGGGATTTGGATGGTCAAGGGATCGTCCCTAAGAGTCACTGTTCCGGCGGGCGGCCGGGAGGCTGTCCATCAGACCGGGCCAGGTCAGGGGGGCGGCCGGGAGGCCGTCCAAAACACAGAGCCAAAGGAAACATGGCTTGCGTTAAGGAGACCTGGGGAGCTGCAGCGGGCGGCGTGGAAGCCTGGAGAGCTGCAGCGGGCGGC
>NC_056516.1:327681-328222 GCF_014905685.2 Nematolebias whitei | reverse complement strand
GCTGCAGCGGGCGGCGTGGAAGCCTGGAGAGCTGCAGCGGGCGGCGTAGAAGCCTGGAGAGCTGCAGCGGGCGGCGTAGAAGCCTGGAGGGCTGCAGCAGACGGCGTGGGAGCCTGGAGGGCTGCAGCAGACGGCGTGGGAGCCTGGAGGGCAGCAGCAGACGGCGTGGGAACCTTGGAAGCTGCAGCAGGAGACGAGGGAACCTTGGAAGCAGCAGCAGGAGACGTGGGAACCTTGGAAGCTTCAGCAGGAGACGAGGGAACCTTGGAAGCTGCAGCAGGAGACGAGGGAACCTTGGAAGCTGCAGCAGGAGACGAGGGAACCTTGGAAGCTGCAGCAGGAGACGAGGGAAACTTGGAGGCTGCAGCAGGAGACGAGGGAAACTTGGAGGCTGCTGCTGCTGACGGAGAGACCAGGGGAGTTGCTACTGCTGTCGGAGAGGCCAGGGGAGTTGCTGCTGCTGTCGGAGAGGCCAGGGGAGTTGCTGCTGCTGTCGGAGAGGCCTGTGGCTCTGCAGCAGACGACGGAGAGGCCTGTGGCT
>NC_056516.1:327385-327671 GCF_014905685.2 Nematolebias whitei | reverse complement strand
CCCTCTGGAGATGTGGAGAGCGCCGACCCCTCTGGAGATGTGGAGAGATGAGGAGCGTCTGCCGGGACCCCCTCGGAATAGGAGAGATGAGGAGCGTCTGCCGGGACCCCCTCGGAATAGGAGAGATGAGGAGCGTCTGCCTGGACCCCCTCGGAATAGGAGAGATGAGGAGCGTCTGCCAGGACCCCCTCGGAGTAGGAGAGATGAGGAGCGTCTGCTGGGACCCCCTCGGAGTAGGCGAGATGAGGAGCGTCTGCCGGGACCCCCTCGGAGTAGGAGAGATGAG